>NC_140243.1:22766600-22871600 GCF_949987555.1 Borostomias antarcticus
GGATTCTTCTAATGGTCTAAAAGCTCAGAGCTGAGCAGTCATATTGGGGGTCAGCTAGTCTCTCCCTCTCTCTCTGTCAATCTCTCTCTCTCTCCCTCTTTCCCGCTCTCTCTCCCTCTCTCTCAGATAAATCCCAGAGCAGAGCAATCTGATGTGGGGTCATCTAGGTCTCTCTCTCTCTCTCTCTCTCTCTCTCTCCCTCTCTATCTTTCTCTCTTCTCGGTGCTGAGTAGGAGACCAGGCCCTTCATCACTGGAGTCTTTGAGACGCGTCCTGCTGGTCCATCTCCATCTCCCCTGACGCTGATCTCCCCAGGAGGGTCTGTCTCACCATCCTAACATCCTAACGATCCCTGTGTATTGACTGGCTGGCGTGTGTGTGTGTGTGTGTGTGTGGGGGGGGGGGGGGGGGGGGTGATGGGATGGGTCTTTGTCTTGGCTGGCTGATTGGTTCCTGTTAAAGAAGTCATCGAGTGAATAATAAGCCTGCTAATGGATGCCCAATATGAACCCAGGATGACCCCACAAAATGTTCTCTCTCTCTCTATCTCTCACACACACACACACACGCACACCCACACACACACGCACACCCACACACACACACAAGCACACACAAAACACACACACACACACAAGCACACACAAAACACATACACTTTACCCCATGTGAATAATTTTGCCGACACAGTAGAAACTCACGGTTGAGTTTGTTTGTCCACCAGACAGAGCTACATAAACATCTATTCAACCAGCTATTAAGTCCTGTGTCTGAAGCCTTCTCCTCACAGAACCTCCACCTCTGGTCATGTATTTTTAATCATAATAAACCCTCTGTTACCTCTTGGATAGGTTAATCAACATTGGTCAACATTCACTATGATTGTACACTGTATGTTTACAGTACATGTGACAAATATAGATCTGAATCTGGTCTCATCCAACTGGTACAGCTTGTGATCCAGGTATAGAGACAACATTTTGTGACCCGTCTCCAATCGGTGTGGAATGGCCTGCTGCCTGGGCCTCTGAACACAGCCTGCTGCCTGGGCCTCTGAACACAGCCTGCTGCCTGGGCCTCTGAACACAGCCTGCTGCCTGGGCCTCTGAACACAGCCTGCTGCCTGGGCCTCTGAACACAGCCTGCTGCCTGGGCCTCTGAACACAGCCTGCTGCCTGGGCCTCTGAACACAGCCTGCTGCCTGGGCCTCTGAACACAGCCTGCTGCCTGGGCCTCTGAACACAGCCTGCTGCCTGGGCCTCTAAACACAGCCTGCTGCCTGGGCCTCTGAACACAGCCTGCTGCCTGGGCCTCTGAACACAGCCTGCTGCCTGGACCTCTGAACACAGCCTGCTGCCTGGGCCTCTGAACACAGCCTGCTGCCTGGGCCTCTGAACACAGCCTGCTGCCTGGGCCTCTGAACACAGCCTGCTGAGGACTCACAAGGAAGCCACTCTAGGTTTTAGAGGGCCAGTAAACATGGAGGTATTTCCTTCTCTGACCGTGTCTCCGACATTCTGTTTCACTCAAGCATGCGCGCATGTAGAACTGGGAATAGCCATCAGCAGAGCTTTGTGTTAACTGAGGCTTGTAATGCTGTGTGTGTGTGTGTGTGTGTGTGTGTGTGTGTGTGTGTGTGTGTGTGTGTGTGTGTGTGTGTGTGTGTGTGTGTGTGTGTGTTTGTGTGTCTACAGTATATGTGTGTGTGTGTGTGTCTATGTGGTGTGTGTGTGGTCTCTTGACCTCTTTCAGTGTGTGTGTGTGTGTGTGTGTGTGTGTGCGTGTGTGTGTGGTGTGTGTATGTGGTGTGTTTGTGAGTGTGTGTGGGTGTGTGTGTGAGTGTATGCATACGTGGTGCGTTTGTGAGTGAGTATGTGTATGGTGTGTGTGCATATGTGGTGTGTGTGTTTGTGTGTGTGTGTGTGCGTGTGTGTGTGTGTGTGTGTGTGGTCTCTTGACCTCTCTCAGAAGTCTCCAGAGTCTCCAGGCCGTCACTCAATAACTGACCTCCCATCTCGTGCCGTAGAAGAACAGACAGGCAGCTAGATAGTCTGGACTGGACGGGTTCTCTGAGCTGACGGGTTCTAAGAGCTGGACAGGTTCTCTGAGCTGGACGGGTTCTCTGAGCTGGGCAGGTTGTCTGGCAGCAGCGCTATTTGACGGGGGGCCGTGGGAGGGGCCACATTAGGACCATCCATCCTCTCACCTCTCACTGCACAAAACCGCAAGACAACCCCGTCTCCAAAGATCACCTGTCTGCTGTACTCTATATTAATGTTTTATCGTAAAAGCTTTTTGTTTTGCTAAGTGCTTTTGCTAAGTGTGGCTCTAAAGTTTTGATTACTCTGTATTTTGCACAAGAAACGCGAGAGCCAGAACATATAAAAGTTATGATAGACTAAATGGAGCAAGAAAACTCTCTCCTCTCTGCAAAGCTCCAAATGATACAATTTAGTTTCCCGAAACCTTTAATGTGCTTTAGATGAGTTTGGACAGAGAGGTGGTTTTAGCACCTCTGAGTGAGCTGGCCTCTGCTCCAAAGTCGGTCTAAGCCAGCCAGACAGGTGGGGGGAACGCGAGGGAATAGACATGACATAATCACATAAATAATCCAGCACGGCACGGACCTATAGGATCCATATGTCTCTGTCTGCCAGGAACTGTCTGCCAGGAAATATAGGACGTCAAGCATCACAGTGTAAAAAGATTCATTTACTAATATTAAAAGCGGTCGACTCCAGCACCTCTTTATTTCATGTGGTGAATCAGGTCTCATTTGGCTCATCCCAGAGCCCAAGCGTTGCTTTATGACGTCTAGAGAGATTCGTCTTCCTCTCTGGTCCAAACCAGACGCTGAGGTACCCCCCCCCCCCCCCTTCGCGCCCCACAACTTCCAGCAGACGTCGCGTTGCAAGAGGGGAATGGTCGATTGCATAACGGCAGGCGAGACTTGATCGTTCCTGGCCTTTGCACAAAATTCAATCATTCTCAGCATTCTCCAATCCCATGTCGGGCCATTAAAGCACAGCGCGGGCTAAGATTTCCTCTCATATGGTTTAAATTGAAATTACGATCACAGCGTCTGCCATACGCATGGACCAACACAGGCAACAGACCTGGAGAGGAAGAGAGGTGGATGAGTGTGAGTGTGTGTGTGTGTGTGAGAGAGAGAGAGAGAGAGAGAGAGAGAGAGAGAGAGAGAGAGAGAGAGAGAGAGAGAGAGGAGAGAGGAGAGAGAGAGAGAGAGAGAGAGAGAGGACACTAAGAAGGTCAGTGTCACAAACTATTAGTATTTCAGATAGTCTATCTGTCTGGCAGGTCAGTGAACAGACCCAGACTACTCCATGTATTAATCACCTTTATCTGATGCTCCCCGTCTCTACTGAGGCTACTGTGACTGTGAGGTCAGAGGTCAGAGAACCATGGAAGCCACAGAGGGACAGAAGGAAGGATGATGCTGCTGCTGATGACCTCAGATGTCATCTGTGGGACCTGAGGAGGTCTGAGTCACACTATGACTGGACACATACTCTCTCTCTCTCTCTCTCTCTCTCTCTCTCTCTCTCTCTCTCTCACACACACACACACACACACACACACACCTGCAGAAAAGAGAAATCTCTGTTTGAGTTACAGTCAAGTGGAAGTTTCAGACAGTGGAGGCAG
This sequence comes from Borostomias antarcticus, assembly GCF_949987555.1. Taxonomy (NCBI): domain Eukaryota; kingdom Metazoa; phylum Chordata; class Actinopteri; order Stomiiformes; family Stomiidae; genus Borostomias; species Borostomias antarcticus. The sequence continues at coordinate 22,770,267 of NC_140243.1, forward strand.
GCCAGGGGATCCCCTGGAAAAATGTATCACTCCCAGACTGCCTCAGTCACAGACAGACAGGTAGGAGAGGACTCAGTCAGACAGACAGGTAGGAGAGGACTCAGTCAGACAGACAGGAAGAGAGGACTCAGTCAGACAGACAGGAAGAGAGGACTCAGTCAGACAGACAGGTAGGAGAGGACTCAGTCAGACAGACAGGTAGGAGAGGACTCAGTCAGACAGACAGGTAACTGAGGACTCAGTCACAGACAGACAGGTAGGAGAGGACTCAGTCACAGACAGACAGGTAGGACTCAGTCACAGACAGACATGTAGGAGAGGACTCAGTCACAGACAGACAGGTAGGACTCAGTCACAGACAGTCTCATCTATGATCCATTATTAACCTTGGAATAGTCTTAATCTGTATCTATAACCGACTATAGATACTTTGATGTTTTTCTGTTTAAATGTAGCCTATAACCTGAACTGTAAAGAGACGACTATTCCCGATCATTACGTATCATTTGGTTTTATCTTTCATCAAAGAAGCACAAATACATGTTCCAAAAGCTGGAGGTTGTAAACACAGATTTATTTTTGACCTTACAATGAGCGAAAGATATAGATGATATCTAGAAATATTTCTCACTGCCTAGTACCCGAATGCTTAACATGCGCTTCAAACACTGTGGAAGCTTATTATCCTAGGATGACCTCTAGTGGCCAGTTCGTAGAAGTGACACATCTGATTTCGATATCCAGTCAATATGTTACTACTTTATTAAGCACGTTTTATAATCCAATGATAAACCATTTGCAGACAGTTGATTAACAATTAACAACTGATTTATTAGCCTTTATTAGCTATATAATTAGTATATATATATATAATGAAGTTAACGGTAGTGTCCAACCAAATCTCCCTATAGTGATGTACCTAATAAAGCATGTAGTAGAAAAACAAAAAGTACTAAAATAAGTAGCAACTTCTTATCAATGAAAACCTGATTTGCGCTGTACTGAGCTGTACATGCGATGACATGCATCGCATCATGGGCAGCGGTAGGCGGGTCCATGAGGCCGTAGCAGGAGTAGGTACCTAGTAGGCTACTGTCGCCTCACAGCAAAGTCGTCTCAGGCCTTTCTGTGCAGTTTGCATGTTCTCCCAGTGTTCGCAAAAGTTTCCGCCCAAAAAAGACAATACGAAAAACATGCAGTCCCTGACCAAGACCTGGACTGAAGACTTGGTCCCCGGGCGCCATGAATTGTGGCTGCCCGCTGCCCCTGGAGGAGGACCGCTGGGATGGGAGAAATGCAGGGAAGAATTTCCACCCGCGACCCCCGAAATTGCATTTGTGTGTGCCGTGTGCCCTGTCGCTACTCAATGTGTGCAATAAGTGTGTCACGTGTGGCCGAATAAAGACCCCCTTGGGTCCTGAATTATTTTTTTTTGAAAATTTTGAAGCATTTAGACTGCTCAATGCACCCCCTGACTGTCTGGACTGATCTGAACAGACCTGATCTGGTCTGAATGCCATGGACCCGAGTCAGCTAGGCTACTGTAAGACTATTTGTTTTGGTGCTCAGACGTTTCTTGGACATGACAGATCCCTGATATGACTTGAATTGACACACAGCTTGATTTGATCGAGTTGTCAGCCTGAATGACTTGAATTGACGGCAGAGCTGAGACTGTACAGTAGAACAGTACTCTGTTTTTGTGCGTGGCTGGCCAGCCGAGCAGCTAGAATAGCAAATGTCCAGTAAATGTCCCTTTTTTCCTTTGTCCTGTTGTTGACCTGCAGTTCTATGTTGATACCACAAGAGGCAGTAGTCCCAGAACCTGCAGTTCTATGTTGCTACCACAAGAGCATTTACCGTTTTCGGCCACAGGAGGGCAGCAACAGGCTTAGATAGACTGTTCCTTGTTCAGTGGGTAGCAACAGGCTTAGATAGACTGTTCCTTGTTCAGTGGGCAGCAACAGGCTTAGATAGACTGTTCCTTGTTCAGTTTCAGCAATTCAATGAGTATTTGAGTTAGGCTAATTAGGTTATTTGTGTAAGTATTTCTGTTAGTTATACATTATATATCTTTATTATTTCAGAGACCACACACTCACTGTCTGTTTATGTAAGTGAAGAGAATTGAAAGGTCAAATAATGTGTATAAAGGGTTTTTAGAGGGGTCCACAGTCCCCGACCCAATATGACGCGAGGGGGCGGAGTCTTGCCACCACGCCACTATCCACGCCAAGGATCCCACAACTCTGCCCCTGAGTGGGCTAGAGACCCACGGTCTTTGCCAGTGGGTGCAAGGAGATTGCCCAGAGGTCACTGTACTGCGCTCAATCAGTTCTGACCCAAGCAGGCGAAGTCTCGCCACCACGCCATTATCTATGCCATGAACTCCACAACTCAGCCCCTGAGCGGGCTATAGACACACGGTTTTCCCCAGTGGGTGTATGGAGATTGCCCGGAAGTAACTGTACTACACCTGAACCGCTCTGACGCGAGGGGGCGGAGTCTTGCCACCACGCTACAGACCCCACGGCCAATGGGCCTAGGATATAGAGCTAGCCTTGTGTTATATTGTGTCGGAGGTCCGCCAACTCGTCCATCAGGGACCCGCTGTAGGTCCACTAGCCTTGTGTTATCTGGGTTTATCCCTTACCTTTGTCCAGAAACAGAAATTGAATTGCAGCAAAATAGCTAACGTTAATTAGTAATCATCAGTTTAACTGTTTTAGCCACTGACCGCTACCATTAATGTTATGGAAGCTGCTGCTAGTTGTTGTGAACTCATGAACTAACTGGCTATCTCGCTCTTATTGCGCAGGATTAGCATTGGAAGCATTGGAACTGATGTGTCCAGGCGACAAGACCTATCTTCATTTATCAGACATCATTTCATGTCATTTCAATTCAGTTATTTCGAGGCATGACTAGCTTCCGTCCTACCAGTCCTGAACAGAAACAAGCCAGCCACGCATATAACCCAGACTGGACCTGGCCTGGTTAGTCCATCATTTAATGCATTGGGTTTAAATAAATAAATATTTATATATATATATATATATAAACATATGTATATACATATATATATATATACATATATATATATATTCATACATACTGTATACACTATAATTGCCAAAAGTATTCGTTCATCTGCCTTTACACACATATGAACTTAAGTGACATCCCATTCGGGTTTAATATGACGTCGGCCCACCCTTTGCAGCTATACCAGCTTCAGCTCTTCTGGGAAGGCTTTAGGTTTAGGAGTGTGTTTATGGGCATTTTTGACCATTCTTCCAGAAGTGCATTTGTGAGGTCAGACACTGATGTTGGACAAGAAGGCCTGGCTTGCAGTCTCCGCTCTAATTCATCCCAAAGGTGTTCTCTCAGGTTGAGGTCAGGACTCTGTGCAGGCCAGTCAAGTTCTTCCACACCAAACTCGCTCATCCATGTCTTTATGGACCTTGCTTTGTGCACTGGTGCGCAGTCATGTTGGAACAGGAATGGGCCATTTTTCAGGAGCTGGGCTTGGTCCCTTAGTTCCAGTGAAAGGAAGTCTGAATGCTTCAGCATACCAAGTGATTCTGGACAATTCCATGCTCCCAACTTTGTGGGAACAGTTTGGGGATGGCCCCTTCCTGTTCCCCCTTCCACAATCCTAAAACTCGTGGAAAGCCTTCCCAGAACAGTTGAAGCCGTTATAGCTGCAAAGGGTGGGCCAACGTCATATTAAACCCTAAGAATGGGATGTCACTTAAGTTCATATGCGTGTAAAGGCAGATGAGCGAATACTTTTGGCAATATAGTGTATGTATATATATATATATATATATAAATAGATATATTTTGTGGGACCACAGTTCCCAGAAGTGGTCCTTCTCAGATGAGGACTTAGTCCCTATACCTACAACACATCCACAAATCTCATTTTATAGAAAAGGGCCTTTTATTCTTTGTTTTTACATATGGCTTAGCTTTTTTAAATTGTAAAAGAGGGTTTACAAAAGGGTTTTGGAGACTCTGGAACCATCTAACACAGGTGTACAAGGATGACAGTCTCAGCAATGGTGTAACACCGGTGCCTGTTTGGCTCTGGGCACAACAACAGTCAAAAGGAACAGCAAGGAAAGCAATTCTCTTAAAACAGGTACAGTGCAACAGAACACAGTATACAGTAAGACAGTCTGCATTACAACTGTTGAACAGAGTTGACATGACAGTTTTTCCAGTAGGGGTGGGTTGCTGGACCAATATGGCTTAGTAATATAGATCACAAGCAGAAAGGCGACAGTGGAAGAGAGGTTGGATGTACAGTGACAGAAGGACTGGTCAGACACAGGCAGCCATCTTGCTTTAAGGCCCAGATGAGGACCACTCTTCATCTACATGACAAATCTCATAATCACAGCATCACAATTCTAAACAAGATCAGTATTTTCTAGACTTCTAATTGTACAATGTTGCTCCGAAGATTAGTTAGAGTTGAGTTCGATTTTTTTTTCTCCCAAATGTGCCCACATACATATCATTTAGAAATGCAGCAATAGATTACAGTGCATCTAGATTCAGCTGGCATGATTCGCCAGAACTTGGGACATAGAGCCAGGCAGGAGTTGGACATCTGACTTGAGATGGTCTTTGTATTGTTAAATTCACAAAAGGTCTGTAGACAAAGATGTTGCATAAACAGGATACAGGGTGTTTTGCATATTAACTGTCGACCTAATCTCATGTCTCTCTTCTTGCCTTCTTCTTTTTCACCATTTTGGACGGTTTCTCTTCAGCTGTAGAAAAAAAAACAACTGGTAAATAGAAGTGACTCAGGCGCATAACTCTGCTATGGGGTTCCACAGGACACCCGCTCACAAAAAGGCTAACAACTGACAGACAAGTCGGGATGATTTTAAGAGATGGGAAGAGTGCAGGATGAGTGTCTGTTTTATATATGATTTGATTTCCAGGTTGATTACTACTGAGACGTGAGAGGGCTCGGGGGTTGAGGCAGTTAAGGTGCGGCAGTGGTGACTGAGGGGGAAAAAAGGGTAATTTCACAATCATACAATCTTTACACCTGGGACCTGTAACTGGGCCTGCTGTGTATACCTCAGTATACCTCCCAGGACATGCTAGGGGGAGGGGAAGCCCAGTTGTCTGAGCGGGTCTGCGGCGGGCGGGCGGGGGAGGAAGAGAGAGAGAGAGAGAGAGAGAGAGAGAGAGAGAGAGTCTAGCCATGTTTCCATCCACACGTTTTAAAAATTCGATTGAAAGTCATGAAAATCGACAAAGTTTGTACTGTCGATCTCGTCTGATTTTCTCTTATTCGATAAAAGGCTTTTGTGATAAATGCTTTATCCGATTTAAAGCTCTAGATGGAAACGCACGTTCACCGGCTTTATTCACATTCATATTTTTAGCGATCCTCACATAATTCGATTGACAAGTGGATGGAAACATGGCTACAGACACACAGAGACAGAGAGAGAGAACAGCTGAGGGTCTATGTGGCTGCGGACCTGCCAGATGAACAGGCACTCTCAAAACTACTTGGCAGGTGATTGGATGAACCATCTGTCTATCAAGGGCTAACTTCAACCAATCAGGTCAATGAAACACATCACTTCTCGCCGTCATCACACCTAAACCACACCTGTAACTGCCTCATAGAACGCTGATTGGCTAGATCGCTTTCTGATCTAGCACAAACAGATCTCTATGGAGCTTTGCCAGACTGATGAGTGGAGTGAAACAATGTGAGCTCGAGATCAGGATGGTCTTGCAAGGCTGTAGGTACATACTCTGACTGGGAGCCGGTAGAGTTTTCTGATTGGCTGTGGGCTCTGCCTCAGCTGGGGTCTGAGGCACGTGGGTGACAGCAGGGGGGGTCTGGACCTCCTGGGGAGGGGGAAAGTACCGGGTCAGATAGAAATAAAAACATCCTGAAAAATCCCTTTAAGACCACAAGGGTCAGTATTATTGCCTTTGACAGACATTATAATGACAGTAGTAAATAGATGACATATAATATAAATACAGAAGCTTAAAACTGTTCAGGAACCATCAATATGAGTGGACGTATGACTGTACATGGATGAGATTTAGTAGACAGACAATTTAAACATTTTCATTCACAAACCCTGTGTCTCTAGCACCCCCACACGGGGAGATGGCTTCGTTCTACGTTTTGTTTTCATTCGTGGATCTGGCCCGTGATTCAGATCTGCTCCAAAATTAAATGGGTGGCCCATAATGCACCCCTCCACTGAGTTTCATAAAAATCGGTTTGGTAGTCTTTGCCTAATCATAGCCCAAAAATGAATGGAGATGAATGGCCAGTCCAGCCGTGTTTGGGCAGTCCGTGGACCCGACCCGTGATTCAGATCCGCCCCAAAAGGGGTTGTAAGTTGGCCCATGCTACACCCGTCCACCATGTGTCAAAAATCGAGTTTTTGCATAATCCCGGTAACAGACAAACACACGCACGCACACATGCACAAACGCACGCACGCCACCAAAAATATTAATAAATAAATATTATGAATATAATAAATAATAATAACGATACTAAAAACTCATTGAATAAAACAAGATAGGCTGTTTGTAACATATTTTAAATTAAAAAGGCTGTTGTTTGTAACATATTTTAAATTTAAAAGAAAAATGTTTTCAGTATTTTTTAGATGAAATTGTTTGTTTTGTCCAATCATTTCAAATGATTGCATGGCCTACCTGCCTAGTACCAACCTACATATTTTTTTAATTGGTTGGATTTTCAAAATCTAGCTTGCACTTCCTGGTAGTTGAGAGCGAGCGAGGCCGGTCTGATTTCCAAAGAGAAGCAGCGGGACGAAACATTTTGATTCGGACTTCGTTGACCAATTCATTTAATACAATATGACTGAGAAGTGCATTTCACGCTGGCAAGTCCTGGTTTCTACAAAATCACCTATCCTACCCTTAAATTAAATCAAATGTAATCACATTTGTACTGACTTATGGTATTTAAATCACATAAAAATGAAAGACTAGTAGAAGTGGTATTTCATCTCAATGAAAAAGCCTATCAACATTTTTACAATTGCATTAACCATCAAAGGGAAATCTAAATGTAGAACAATCTTGAAATCTGGCAGAGAAACAGGCTAGATTACAATAAAACAGGAGTGCAAATTGTCTTGACTTGTCTCTTCAGGCGTGTCATGTGAGGACACTGCCTCGCTGTGTTCACCCTCCCCATCGTCACTCCCCTGCTCTGGTTTCCCCGGCTCCTCCCACACCACGTCCTCCTCGCTGACAACCAAGAATGCGTTATTGACGCCCTCTGGGAAAACGGCACCCCGTGCTTGGAGGGTCCGTTCAGGAGCACGCGTGCTGCCGGCTTCTGAATCCAGACGGTGTGAGTGTGTGTGATCACTAGACAGGAGCCCCTCTGCATCTCTGGCACAGCCAGACCATTAACCACAAATGGCTTGTTGACGACTACATCCAACAACAGTAACTGGCTTGTTATCCCCACCGGTATGATCAGTAAGTTGCACTGGAGTTTTGACTGCCTCAGTCAAGTGTCCACGGAATCAGAATCGGAATCCTTTTATTGCCATTTGTACTTGACATACATAGGACTTTTTTACGACATTGTGGAGCCAACAACAACACAATAATGTACCAGTGCAAAAACAGGACAGGACAGTGCTAAATACAAATATAGTGCAAAACTAGCAGTGCATCTGGCCTACAAAAGAGGCAGTACTCAGTATAGTGCAACAATTGCAGGGGGCGAGGGAGAGAGTCTGAGGGAAGCCTCGTTGATAAGGCTGATGGCCGAGGGGAAAAAACTGTTCCTGTGTTGAGCAGTCTTAGTCTTTGACGACCGCAGCCTCCTGCCAGAGGGGGGCGGTGTGAAGAGGTAGTAGCCCGGGTGAGAGGGGTCGGTCATGATCTTCCTGGCCCGTTTCAGCGCCCGGGAGTCGTGCGGGGCCTGGAGGGAGGGCGGGGCCTGGAGGGAGGGCAGGGCACAGCCGATCACCCTCTCCGCCGAGTGCATCACCCGCCTCAAATTAGGAGGATGGACTCGATGATGGAGGTGAGGATGGACTCGATGATGGAGGTGTAGAATTGTACCATTGGAATGCATCCAACACCAGCATGTTCCTTTCCGAGTCCCCCACACAACCTTGAGCCAGCCTTTTCCTGGGCAGGTACGGTATTGCGAGCGGGCCTTGCTTCTTTAGGTAGTGTCTGGCACTTCAAAATAACGTACGGGTGGAGTTTGGTTCCATCTGTGAGACGCGCCAACATGACAGTGATCCGTCTCTTCTCGTTTCCAGTAGACTTCACAGTAACTGATTTATCACCTTTTTTGTGTACAGCGACAGATGTTGGCATGTCAAAATACACAGGCGTTTTATCAGCATTGCCCATCTGACCCATGGAGTATGCTTTTCCCTTAAGCCAATCACAGTGCTGAAAAGACAGATTCTCTCTGAAGTGGGCACGCGCTGGGCAAGATGTCAAATTCTTGGCAATATAGTCCATTACGTCTCATCATTCTTCTACACCGGCCGAGGCTAGCTTTGAAGTCGGTGGTGGTGCTGCATGTTCGGCTCTTCTGCGATTTCCAACCGTTCAGCTGAACAGCGGCTGTGGTGACGGGCGGTCCATCGTCCTGTGTTTCAGTCACATTCACACACGCTCCCTCAATCTCTTGGAAGCAGTCTCTCTGAGGACCACGGTAGGATTTTCTCTGTTTGCATTTTTAAGACGATCTTTTTGGTCTCGCCATCTTCGAATGAGAGGAGTTTTTTTTTGTATAGTGCCTGCCCTTTTCCAAACCGTTTACAATTGAGCTTTCCAAGATGGTTGTGTGAAACAAACCATCTGGCACGTCAGGTTTGTATTGATTAGAGATGTGCGCAGCAACTGTTTTCACTGACGACTAGACGGTGGTTTTGTGACCGACTATACGACTAGTCTAATTCATTGTATTGCTTTATTTTTATATGGACCTGTGTCTGCAACAAAGAGCATTCATCTAATTCATCTAATAGTGAACGGAACGTAGCCTAGCTGATCTGTATGGATCACCCCCCACGGTTCTGCATGTACGTGGACCGCAGAATAACTGCAAAATTTAACTAAGTAATAATTCTCCAAAATCTCGATGCCGCAGTGAAAAGAAAGGTCAGACAGATATGCGTGGTGTGTTTTACTCTGAAGCACAATGTGAATGTGTGGCGTTCTTTTGTTGGTTGCTCATAGCCTTTGGTTTGAAGTGTGGGTCTGAAAAATCAGTTTCGAAGGCTATGCAGCCCTCGCCCTTACCCCTACGCTTGACACCCTCGAGGACTGGGATGACCCTGCCCCTAAACTTGAACGCGCCAAATGAAGTGTTAGGGGTAAGGGGTAGAGCCATGGGGTGAATTGGAATTCAGCCTAAGCCATATCAAGGTTAGTTTGAATTGGTCAGACAGACAAGGCAATGAGCCTCATCCGTGCTGGTCACCTCACTCCACACGGCATCACTCAGGTGCAGCCGTGGTACTTTCGGAGAGCGGAGACACTGACCTCCCTAGCAGCAGGGGGAGCTGCAGCGCTGGCAGCCTGGACGGAGGGAGCCGCCTCCTGGACAGGCTGCTTCCTCAGCGCGGTCTCAGCCTCGCCTGCCCGCTCTGGCTCCTCGCCCTCCTGAGAGACACGGGGGTCAGACGCCGGGGGTTACTCCTGAGGTGACCGCGCACGCGTCGCATCATCACCGCGTGAGCCGGGACTAATCGGGTAGGGTGCCGTTCGGAAGAGGCCACGTACACGCGTGTGTGTGTGTGTCCATGTGTGTGTGTGTGTGTGTCACACACACATCTATTTTACCTGGACAGCCACCCCTCCATCCTCAGCCTGTTTCTTCTTCTTCTTTTTCTTCTTTTTTGACTTCCCGTTCCCGTCAGGGGGAGAGTCTGCCTTGTCCTTCTCCCCATCAGAGACCTGAGGAGCAGGAGTATCAGCGAAGGCTGTGGTCTCATGTATTTCCATGTCATGTGATTTGTTTAAGACAGTGGGGGACCCTCACTAGGCGGAGGTAGACACCTTTTACCACCTTGTGACCGCTCCCCGTTAGCAATGCCAAAAAGGTTGCAGTTCAAAAAAAGCTTTCGTATGGCCACGGCCTAAGAGCATACTACTAGGGACAAATGACTTCATCCAAACCAATACTCTTGCGAAATTTTGTGTGTCGTTCTGTTCTGCCTACCAGGTTCATTTTACAATAGGGAATGTCTGTTACTGGTCAACTGACTTACTCACCGACACCATTGTTAAAATACATGTGCGAAAAGAAAGTTTCTCAAATGATGCCAACACTGCTGCATTATTTCTGTCAATTTTGTTTTAATAATGTTAGCTAGCAAGTTTTGCAAGTCACAATTAATTAGCTTGCTGACGGGAAAACGTTATTTTCTCAGCAACCGAGCAACAGATCATGAAATGGATTTCACCACTGAAATCACTGAATTCAATCACTGAATGGCAGCTAGTGTTTCAGCCACTCTGCAGCGTTTTGAGCAGTTGTTACATGACGTTAACTAGTCTCGAGACCGCACCGATGTGGACTCTGGTGGTGCCAACCTTACCTTGGCAGGCTCGGGGGGTAGCTCCTCCTGGGGAGGGGGGGTCTCCTCTGGGGTGGGTGACTCCTCCTCATTCACCCAGGCCTCTGAGGGGACGTTCCAGTCAGAACTAGGGTCCGCGGACACCCCATCTGCAAAAGACCAGACTCCATACAACTATCTAACGCAACCACTTATAAGATGAGGATTGTATATTGAGGTACACCTGCTCACTGATGCCTGCTCCTCCAAACAGCCAATCATGTATCTATATATGTAAAGCAAATGGTTAACAGACATTAGAATGGGAAAGGTGCGTGATCTAACCGCCTTTGACAGTGGTGTGGTTGTTGGTGCCAGATGTGGTGGTTCTAGCATCTCAGAAATAACTGCCCTCATTAGATTTTCATGCACTAAAGTCTGTAGAGTTTACAGAGAATGGTGCGATAAACAAGAACATCCAGTGATGTTTATGCTGTTTTTTGTTTTGTTTTTCTCATTACTTTATACTCAGTGTAGACTGCATCCGTGTGTTAAAGGTTAACACCTACAGTATGAATTTGACTCATTGGTAACATGTACACTAATAAAGTGAATTGACTTAACTTGAGTGGTTCTGTGGGTGGAAACACCTCGTTAGCGAGAGGTCAGGGGAGAATGGCGAGACGGTCAAGTTAACAGAAAGGCCACAAATGCTAAAATAACTACCGTTTACAGCAGGCCAGTCTCAAAGCAAAAGGGAGTCCTACCCAGTCGTAGGTAGGTGTACCTAATAAAGTGGCCACTGAGTGCATATAGAAATAGATGTGGTTGTTTTATGTGTGTTAATGTGTTGACGAGTGTGTTTCGTACTCAGTCCAGACCACTCGTCTACTACAGCAGTCCCAGGCAGAGGCTCCACAGCTGAAACACACAGCACCATATGCTTTCAGTGGTCTGAACTTGGAAACAATGACACTACACCATCTGCTGGCCACAATTTGTACCACAGTCAATGTGTGACAGGTTCGGAGTCTAATGGTGCGTTCCAGTTGCCTCGGAAACTCGGACTTTCCAAGTTTCCCGACAGAAATGTAATCTGTAATGCATAGTGAACTAAGATTTCCACCTTGGAAACTTGGGGGAACCGCAACTACCCCGACCACAACTCCGACCTCAATATCAAGATGGCTGCTCCGCACATCAAATATAAGTGAAAGCTGTAGTAATACTTTGTGAGCACTTCTGATTTAACGAGACACAAATAAGACAGTTGTACACACAGTACTGTTCAACTTCTATCTGTGGACCTACTGCTATGTTGTTTGTATGCGCAAAATACTGCGCAGTGCAGTCATCAACTAGCATCAACATCCAAATTCCTACTTCCAAGGCAACTGAAACTCGACAAACACCACTACAAATGAAGAGAAAAACCTACCATCACCACCGACACTTCGCTCTGCTAAGGAGATCTCCGTTGCATCAATGACAGTCCATGACCCTGACAAGACAAAACACATAACACTCAAAACACATCATAGACATATGCAAGGTATTTTGTGCGAGTAGTGCACTGAAGGTGTGTGTGTGTGTGTGTGTGTGTTTCAACAATAAGCAGTCCATGTGGGATGCAGGCGTGTTCTATCCATAACGGCCCCTTACCTTCAGTCTCCAGAGAACACCGCTCTGTGGGTGCAGCTGTCGCCAGTGCAGGCCTCTGATTGGGTGCCTGGTGATCTGGGCCTTGGCCAATTGCATTTGCCGGGGCCTTGACGTCCAGGTCAGTCCAGCCGGCAGACACCTCCACTACCTCGCTGCTGTCAACTGACACCAACACACACACAGACACACACTTGATACCCCTCCAAAATATACACACACCAGCTTGGCTTTCACACTCTAAATAGAGTTCCCAAGTAAAGAATCACATGAGCATACAGTATCATTAACCACTTTTTAAATGGGATATGATTTGAGCCAGATAGAATCTGCAGGCTTATTGTCTTAACACTGGTCTGGCTGAAGTTGTTCACACTACTGTTTGATAATCAGCCTGATCCTGTACTGACCAGAATGGGTTCTTATTTTGTATTTCAAATGACTTAAGTCTCTTCAGATTATGTCTGGCTCTGAAATTCCCTATCCAAACGTTTCTGTCCTAACAGTGAAAAAGCTGTATATGCATAATATATTTTTTAAATCCCTACAGTATGTTCATTGTTACCTTGAGGCGGGACAACATCTCCCTTCTCAGCTCTGGCCTTGGAGGACTCCGCTGAGAAAAGGAGTAGTGAAGAATGTTAAATATTATTTTTGCTTACTAGTAAAACAATACTTTCCATAAAAGTCTTAAGGGATGAGACGGGCTTTGAGAGAAGGGAGGTAGCAGAGAAAGGTCTTAATAAACACATACAATTACACACCAAGAGTGTGACAAGCAGCAGCCTTGGGCTTTTAAGGTTCCCTAGGGCCTGTATTTATAGCAGACCTGGTCCACAAGAGACCAGAGAAACTCAATAACATCATCTACAAGCAAGGGAAAGCTCTCCATCTTTCACTCTGGGTCGTGTGCCTGCGTGCTTCTCAGTCTCCCATAGGAACCGAAACACGCCAAGCCTGGTGGCTTCCTTGGTTATAGTTTGTTTTTAACAGTGAGGCCTACAGAGAGTAGGCTAAATGTACCTTTCTTCTTCTTCTGGCCAGCGGAGAGGGAGGCTGTGGCCTTGGGCTGCTCCGGTGGGGTGTGTTTTGGAGGTGGGTCTCCTCCGCCAGGACTCCCGGAGCCATCGCCAGGGGTCTTGTCCTTGCGGCGCTGCTCGCGCTTCTCCTTGTTGCTGACCTTGGTCTCCCACGTGCCTGAGAAAGAGACAGAGAACGAGAGGCAGCACAGAGCGCAGACTACATTAGTGGCTCTGGATCAGTCTTTTATCCATTAAAAGATTGGGCATACTTGTGCTATATATAGGACAGGAGATAAGCTGAGGCAGCCTCAAGCCCCTATCACTTTCCCCCTACTAAGTGAGTGTTTGTCCTATGTTGGGTTTTTGAGAATACTTTATGCTTTACCTTCCCCTGGTTCCTTGCCACCAGCGGTCGCTGCCTTCCCCTCTTTCACCGCCTGCTTGGGCTTCTTTTTGGCCTTCTTCACCTTGAGACACAAAACAGCATGTAGCCCAGGCTGAATGGTGTAGCTAGGAGTAAATCAAGGCTGCAGGAGAGAGATGGTAACATGCAGACAGCGCTACGCTTCCATAGCGCGACCCCCGCACCGTTACTCTGGCATCGCCAGACCAATTCGCGATTGTCAAATGTTCGATTTCCAAGGGGCGTTATCAATGGGCATAGATCCAAGCGCCTCTGGACGCAATTGGCTAGACCTGCAACCAATCAGAGCAATGAATCGTAGGTTTTTACTGTGCCCCATCTTTTTGGCAACCAGCAGGGCCAGTTGTTAAATTAAACTTTTACCAAATCCTGTTTGAAGTACGGCAAACACTTACTTATAAAGAAAACTAACAACTGCACTTAGTTTTTCTTTTAAAGAAAATACACTGTGTCCAGTTTGTTTAATACTGTTGCGATAGCGGGTTAAACCAACCATTCCACATCAGCGGCAGCCATCTTTAGGAAAATGCCTCAACAGCGCTCCTCTGTACAGTCATGGTATCAAACCCACCACATATTAGATAAACGGTTATGATTGGCAGAATAAGGCCAGGTCGGGTGGAAATCTGTCTGACCGGGAGGGTTACCAGATTGATCTGTGGAGAGAAACAGAATGTGAACTCACATGGTCAGGATGGCGATGCCAGGCTACCGCACTGTGCCTCGGTGGGATAATCAAATCAGCACAGTCCGGCCGTGTCTAAACATAGCCTTGGCCAAAATAGACCATTCAACACCCTCAAACCTGTGAACTATCCCTTTAAATATGACGTCAGCCAACAGCCAAGCCTACACCATACGAAGTTGTGTATCAGTATGGTGGTGCAGTGGTGCATATCCACGTCACGGTCTGGGAGAAGACTGTGGCAGTGCATGATGGGTGGTTCGAGGTTGTCTCTGGGTCATGAGGGGAGAGACCCCACAGGGGGACCCTGGAGTCTAAAGAGGGGAGCAATCCTTTAGGATTATGCTATATCTGCAAGTTAAGATGGCAACCCGACACTGACAGCTGGTCTGGTCACGTCACCGCAGGACAGGACGACAGTGAGAGGTACAGTTCACAGATCACTCCCAAGCCCCGCACTCTAGTAGATGAGTCTCAACGCCAGACCCATGAGAGTTCTTTCGCTGATACACTACGTAAGCTACGCTAACTACGTTACTGCATATCTCTCTAAGGGAATGGGACACCGTGCAAAAATCTGGTGTTCAAATCCTGCCAAATCATTGGTTTCGCAGGAATCCCTGCGACACCAATCAGTAACGACTTTCGCGATCAGGCGTTTACACCCATATATATGCCCCTCCCATCTAACTTAGGCTAGTGTCTCTCATTTGCTGCTAGGACCTGTCACTCAATTTTGAACCGTCAGGATACCAGCTTGGGTGGCAAAGTGGCACAGACAATGTAGTATGCAGAGCGCAGCGAAACAATGTAATATTTGAGTCTGGAGAGAGACTAGTAGATCTGATCGGGCTGCTAGGAATTACGCAGGGTGGCTAATATTTTACTCCTGGTCAATTTATCACCTAGGTAGTTTGTACCTGGATAACCCTATCAGAAGTAGTAAAAAACAGTTAGCTGTTAATGGACATGAGTCTCCTGAGTTTTGTGTTACCTATGAGACCTTGGGATGAATCAAAAGCAAGCCTTGCATATTGCAGAATACTGACAGATTGATCGAATCAGTGCCATCTCAAATACATTGAGGTACAGTTTGCTTACCAGGACTTGTATATGATCATTAAACGGAGCCTAGCTAAACCAAGGCCTAACGTTACCTCAAAAGCCTTTTCTGTCTTGGCTCCTGCTGCCGGTGGGTGATGTGGCACATCCTCCTCAATCACTTGGACTTCTTCTTCCTGTGGCTCATCTGCTGCGCGGCCGTTTGACTGGAGTTTCTGTGGGAGCAAAGACGAGGAACCCCATCAGATATGCAGTTAGAAATAGTCCTGGGTGACTGGTACGCAAGCCCAGGCGAGAATTGACCCAAGTACTCCATGATGTACGCTAGCTAGTGCAAGCTAGCTAAGCAAGCTGTCCATGGCTGTCAACCAGCACTCAGCCAGGCGTGCACAGCTAGTCATCCAGATCACTAGAACAAGTCACGTTAGATGTTATCTTACCTTCTCCGCTATCTTCCTCTTCTTTTTCTTCGGCTCCTCATTTCTGGTCGGTTTGGTAACCGCTGGTTCATCCTCAGCGGTAATGGTCGTCCGTTTCTTGAAAACACCACGACAGGCTGAGGCCCACAGCGCGACCATGAGCACCAGTCCGATGCACGCCGCTAGGAGGGTGACCCAGGGCGGGTAGAGCTCAGGCCTCAGCCCCAGATCCACCCCCAGCTCGGACTGAACCAGGTCCAGACCGCGGGAGAGGAGCTCATTCAGGCGATCTGCGATCACCTTCACCTGCTGCGAGGTCGTCTCCTGCCAGTTAGCTGCCATTTACATTGATTCCAGTGACAGACACGCCGAGAAAACTAGGCTACGTGAGCTAGCGAGCGAACGTTAGCTAAAAATAACGAAACGGTTTAGACATGGCAAACAATTAAATCACCACATGCTGGTCATAACAGCCTAAAGTTAGCTGGCTAACCGTAGCGACGCGTGTTCAGGTCCGTTATTCTCCTACTACCTCGCAAAATCACAACATAACGCTTAACTAACGTTATGTCTAGCCGTGGTTTCTAATGGCTTGATCTCGAGTTCACCTCAAACGTCTCTATTCTCTCCTGTTCAGAGACCCAAACGAGGCGTTCAGCTACACTCAGTGGTGCTTCTCGCTGACAGCCAGCTATCTGCAGCTCTCCACCCTGACAGGGGAGCAGGAGGACGACAGAGGAGCAGGAGGAGGACAGAGGAGCAGGAGGAGACAGAGGAGCAGGAGGAGACAGGGGCGGAGCGAAAGGAATCCCGTTTGACGATTGGTGCAACGTCATGTTACGGGTGTTCCCCATGGATTGGAGCAAAACTGCCACAGTATCGATCCTGATCAAAGATCTCTCCAGTCAATGCCTTTGTCAATGAAAAATGAATCGTGTCATTGGAGGTAAAACGACTCATATTATGCCACGTCCATGAAAGAGCATAATGAGAAGTAGAAAGTACATTTCCTGGAGAAAATGTGCGGTGGGCTAGCTGCCGCAGCCGGTGTTCTGAAAAGTTGGCCTACCTCCTCATGATGACCCCCATTATATGTGTAATTCATGAGTAACGCATCTTGTCAGGTAGGAAATGTCTATCAGAATGTCCTACGACCCATTTTATTGTGCTTAATTCATGGGTAGCGCATGCTGTCAGGTAGGAAATGTTGATAGACATTTCCTACCTGACTGACAGGATGTGCTACCCATGAATTAACCCACACCCGTTAACAGTGGTGTAAGGGGTAACAGTAGTGTTAGTTAACAGTAGTGTAAGGGTTAACAGTAGTGTTAGAACTAACAGTGGTGTAAGGATTAACAGAAGTGTTAGAACTAACAGTGGTGTAAGGGTTAACAGTGGTGTAAGGGTTAACAGTGGTGTTGGGTTAACAGTAGGGTTAGGGTTAACAGTAGTGTAAGCTAATAATGTTCAGAGTTACATGTAATCTGTATCACTTCATCTGAAGGTAGGAATATAAATGCAGTGAAGCGTGAGAGAGCACAAGTCCTGGTTTCAGTGAACAGGCCTGGGGGCCCGGGGGTCCGGTAGGGAGATACAGTGAATAAAAAAGAGAACCGGCACTCACAAGATAGACAGTATAGTCTTTAAAGTTTTAATGGGCAAACAGATGCGTTTCGGCCTTAAGCCATCATCAGCATAAAGTTCACAATAATGACAGACAGTTATATAGGTGAGGGGTAGAGGACATTTGCCAATCACCACATAGAATCACTAACAGCACATAGGATCCATCTGTGTATAGGTCGCCTAGTGTGGCCTAGCAGAGCAGGAAAATATAAGATAAGAGCCTAGCATTAAGGCCTACTGTACCATCTAGGAAATGGGCCTTACCATATAAATATAAAAATCATTGTATGCAATAAGTACAACACAATAATTGCAGTTAAATGAGCTTATGCTTATGATTATTCAACATTATAGAGTAAAGACATATCTTCAATGTAGAAAAAAAAAAAAATCTACCAAATACACAATCATCAGTATAGAACAAATACAAAATCAACAATGAAGGAAAAGGTTGAAAAAGGACAACACAATCAACACTAAAATCAGTATATAGGGGAATGCATAGCATGTGCAATAAGGAAAAGTTAAAGGACAGGTTCGGAATTTAGCATTATAGGCCATGTTAAAAGGTTATTTACGATCATATACAACGGCCGATATCAAAGTTTCGACAAAACAGTGCACTCGAGATACAGCCCGTCGCCGCTAACATACTCAATGGATCCATAGGTGCATAGACAAAATCCCTCAAAAACACCATAAACTCGTTTTCAACGACAGGAAACTCACTGAGTGGTCACTGGTGTCCATTGATGTCCTTGCAAAAAAGTCAACAAAAAGTATGCTTCCGATCATACAGTATTATATCCAGTGATTTGTATTGACAACAAAGCAAGAGATGTTTAGATTCATCTGTGTCCCATACTGTATTTGTTTTGATCAACAAATACTTCTACCTAAAACTATCAATGAAATACCAGCTGCAAAGCAATCCTAGGCTTCTCGAATTGTCCTTGTTGTTCAGGCCCCTAGTGTCCCTCCAAATTAAGTTTCACTCGCAGCTGTGGAGGGCACCGTTTGATGAAACTTTAATATCGGCCGTTATAGCGTCTATATGATTGTAAATAACCTGATAACATGGCTTCTAATGCTAAATTCCGAACCTGGCCTTTAAGAGTTAAAAGCTATGTGACCCTGTGTAGTGAAAGGCAAAATACTAATAAAAATAACAATAGCAGTAACAACAATAATAATGATGAGGGGGAATCACATCTAAGAGCAAATGGGTTTCTTAGAGTACTACTTTGGACAATGGAAGGATGGTTCCTTAAAGATAGATTAATTTATAAAAAGCAACCAAAAAGCAACTCTTCATTTAGACGTTTAGGGTTCTGTGTTTGTAGTGTGTGGACCCAGGCTGCTTCTATGTAATAATAGTCTGTCCCTATAACCCCCTCTTTTTAAAGGGTGTACATGTACCACCTCTAAACCGCAGAATTTCAAAGAGCAGACGCCGTGGCAGAATTCAAATGTCTGGCCGCAGGGGATTTATCATCTTTGTTCCTTTACAACTTGTGCTCAGAAATCCTAGTTTTGAACTCTCTAGTCGTTTTACCTAGCCCACATGGGCATTTGAGGAGGTAGACCACTTTTTTTTTTATCAGTATGAGGATGGAGAAAAGAATGGCCTCTATTCATGGCATTACACTGGGAACAGTTGAAGTAAGCAAGGGAAATTTCCACCTGGCAAACTAGAGAGAAAATTCTAAGGAGAAACAAAGCAGTCAGCTCTGACCGAAGAGTCCTTTAAGTTGCTGGCATGTTTTTGGGTAGATCTTGGCCTACTAAGGGGTCACTAGATAGAATATGCCAGTGTTTAGTGACACGTCTTTTGATCTCGTGGGATATAGGGGAACATGTGTTGGCGCATACAATTCTTGTCCCTCTTGGGGAGGGGTTTCGAGGCCAACAAACTGTCTATCAATATGTTTTGCTTTGTCTAGGCAATTCACAACAATCTGATCCGTATAGACTCTTTCTCTGAAACAGTTACACATGTCAAGAGCTTATACATTGAAAGCGCCGTCATTGCTACAGGTTCTTTTATTGGTACTGAGGTGATCAGTTTGGTTCACAAGTACATCAAGAAACGAGTCTCTTCTATGCTCAAAGAAAAAATTGACAGTAGGCATTTTCGAGTTTAAATAAATGTTGAAAGTCTCCAATTCAGCAACAGAGCCTGAGTATACCGTCTATCTTGTAGAGTGCCTGTTCTCTTCAGGAATATAAATGCTACAGTAGTCATAAAAGAGTATCTGTACCTTTAAGAGAGGCTGCTCATGCACCCATTCAAATCCCTGCCACTCTTGAACAAAGAACATATTGACATCCTAGGAATCCTAGAAACCAGCTTAACATTTTTGTATATAACATGTCCGTGTAACTTGAAGATTGTAGGAGCGGTGCCAAGTTAGAAAACGGGTATTAAAAATCGGAATAGATCCGGGAATAACTTCTTTTTTTTGTCAAAACGAATTAAAACCATCTGATATATACACATTTTGATCAAAAATTTGGTGAGCCAGTGTCCAACTTCAATGACTAACCCTACCAGTCGCCACATCCTGTTATTCCAGCATTTCTGCCTGTGTTGTCATATTACAGCTGCTTTAAGGGCCAAGGTTTGAGAGAATACTAAAGAAGAAATGGTGGGAATATCTTTTGCAAGCTTGCCCACCTAATGACAAAGTTACTGGTTAGACAAAACAATAATAATTGATAGTCCAAATAAGTAGTTTGCATCCAAGTTTATTTTGAAATCCCCCTATACAAGAAAAAATGACTTTCCACAAAGGCAGCAGTGAACTGTCAGTTATAGTAAGTATTCTGTTTAGGGCAGGAAAAAAATCATAATCACAGTGTCTTTTTTTTTTTTTTAGTTTTACTTTAAATACTTCTACTGCTGTCATCTTTGGCTGGGTTTCGGCGGACAGTTTGCTGTCAAAGCCAAATTCCTGGGAAGTAAAGGTTTCAAGCCAATAGAGCAGAGCTGAGGGCTTCAACTTTACAAAGCCAATGCAGGAATGTACTGTATATTTCTTCAGAACACAAAATAAAAATAAAAAATAAAAACAAGCTGTGTTCACAACACAAAGAAAGTTACCGCCTGGGGAGTGACAGCATGTTGACTTTCATAAAATTGTATAGACAAAAAATAAATCTACAAAAATGGAACTAGGTAAATATTACACAACGGTAAACATGTTTTTTGTCAACCTCTCTCTACACAAAACCAAAGTTCTTGGTCTTAATGGCTAGCAAGAGTTTCTGCTTCAGGATCTGTTTGGAGGAATAGAGTGGCACGTAGAGGCGCGAGATGCAGGTGTTGGCGGTGGGCAGGTGCTGGTCGTCCGGGGGACGGATGGTGATGGAGGGCATGGGCTGGAAGCCTTCCTCGCTGGCCGGCAGGGATGGGCTGGAGGTCCAGAAGTACACCTGGAGGAGGGGAGATGGAGGGAGAGAAAAAGAGGAGAGAGATTAAAGTATTAGTCACTAGGGATGCACTGATGCATTGGCCCAACATCGGCATATGTTCGCCTTGTTAACTGCCATCGGCAAATGAAATGACATTCACCGATGGCGTGGCCGATGTTTATGTCACACCAATTATAGCTATTGTTTAGGGCTGACTTCGATCTGCGGTCGAATGTTTGGTCGAAATCCGACCAAGATTCTATTCTAATCGCAAAGCTTATACTTTTTTAGACAAAAAATACATAACACTAATAAAATAGCTGGGTGAAACGGGAGGGTTTTGAATGAACCTACCTAGACATGGATCATTTTACAGAGTGTGATGCTCTCCTTACGAGTCACACACACGTAGCCCGTCTCTCCCGCTTGCAAAGTCAGCCTTTTGTTTCCCAATTATGGTTTGTATTAAGATATCAGGTTGAACATCCTTGTTTTCATAACTTTGCGTTGGCCGTAGGCTGATGTTATTGCGGAAGGCTATTTCATTAGCGCTATTTTCATTACATTGTCTTCCATAACCAACACAACAGAAATAATTAAGCCCAGATGAACCCCACAAAGAAAAAGTCTGTACTAGGCTACAAACTTACAAGTTGAAATAGGCTATTGTTGTTTTAATCTTTTTTAATCATATGTAGTTTTTGTTGCTGTTCATTTAACATCAAGAACTTAAAGGCTTTAGGCTGCATTTTGCAAATCAGCAAAACTGAATACGCAGCCCTTTTGCCATTGCCCATTATGTTATTTTAATTTAGATTATTACCTCGGCCTAGCCCCACTATAATGATTATGATCAAATTAAATTACGTAACTGCAGTGCATTCAATATAATGTATTTAAATAATTTGGATGGATGTAGGTGGCCTGAAGAAAATAGGATCAAACAGGCCTAGTCTAGCGCAAACTCAAAACCAGTGGTTTCGGGCCTACAGGGCCTATGCATCCTACATGAAAAAGACTAAGTTATATCCTAGTAAAATACCATAAAGAGTAACCTATGCTGAATAACTAATTACTACTTAGTTACTAATGAATATTAAAAAATAATCATCTTAATTTAGAAATGTAGGTAAGGCCTGAGAAAAAAAAAAGAGTCCAAAATGGAGATCCGTGATGTGAGAGGGCAAAGCGCAGACTATGTTCCGTACTTATTTGGTGCATTTCTTTATCTAGCCTACACAGTGAGCTGGAAGCAGTATTGGGAGGCTATCTGTCTCAGCTGGCTAGATGGAGATGTAGTGCGCGCTTCCCGTTCCATTCCAGCTACACCGTATGTATATGTTGTTTTGCTTTGCACAAAAATGTACAGTGTAAGCTAATCTTAAAATATGATGCCAGAAATAGTTCACACCTAGATGAAGGTACCCATTATACAAATGTTAAAAAAAACACTTCATTTGGCACAAAAGGGGGAATAAAAAACAAATCTCGGCAATCGGCCGGATTGTTATTTTAAACATTTTAAACATCGGCGTCAGCCCAGAAGTTTGCAATCGGTGCATCCCTAGTCACCGACTCACTCTAGCTACGAAGGTGCTGCTAGTTTTTCGTGCATACCAGGAAATTCAAGGTCAGCTAAAAAAAAACAATGGAGAAAATGCATCTGTGGACATTTCCCTGTAGCTGTGCAGTAGTCACATGACCGTTTGGTTCCGGATTAGAGATTCAAGTAACATGACTTGAGGGACTTGAGGTAGTCAAGAGCATCTTACCAGATCCTGCCTCTCGGTCATGCTCATCTTCTCCACAATGGACCAAAACCAGCGTTTGAACTGCAGCAGCTTGTCTGCATTCTCCCCTGTAGAGTGGTAGATGGTCAATATTTAGTCACAAAACAGAAGTAAGTAGCTTAACAACATTCTCAAAATCAAGTAAAGAAGCACAGCTGTATAGCTTCCTTCATGGCTGACTCAGATAAAACGTCCGGTTAGAGATTAGAGAGAAAGAGAGTGAGAGAGATCGGGATGGAGATAAAGACAGAATGAGTGAGGAAGAGAGAGATGAATAAAGAGATAACAAAGAGATGCCCGGGCGCCCTACCGGACTCGTCATTGAAGGAGGTGAAGCTGATGAGCATCTGCACGTTGACCTCTCCACAGCCATTGACCAGCAGCCTGAAGTCCTCTGCCGTCAGGTCCTCCAGGGAGTTCTTAGGAAGGACGTCCAAGAGACCCTTCCTCATCGCCTAAGGGGGCGCGAGACAGACGACACCGCGTCAAAACTAGGGCTCATCTGCTTTTAGACACAGCAAGGTTTGTCTACACAGGCTTATCTGCTTTTAGACATAACAAGGTTTGTATAGCCAAAGTAGTGTATGTTATGAAAAGCTTTTTGACACCAGAATGCTATTCTTCTTGTGACACAGGAAAGCTATAGTGCCCCTGGCGTACTCACATGAAGAGGCTGCTCGGCCACGACCAGCATTCTGTGTTCTGCGTACTTCCTCACATACTCATACACATTCAGAGGGGTCACAGGCATGTTCACCCCACCAGACAGCAGCTCCACCTGGATGAATGGATTAATAGGTGAATGAATGAAATGCACAAAGCTGTCGGAGAAGCGCTACGGGTTGTTTGAGTGTGCGCAGACCAACAACAGGGTTCGAGTCAATCCGGTAATTGGTGCTGCACTGTAATTCCGCATTGCTGGATCCTGGATCCTTAGATGATGGTGTGTCTCCCTCACCTGCCCCGCCCCTTCCTCCTTGCAGAGGTCGATGGCGAACGCCAGGTCCATGGCGGAGAACACGGCCTCGGCCTCGCCCGCCTGCGAGTGACGGATCAGCTGGCGCAGGCTCTCGTACATCACCGGGTCGAAGAACGCAAAGTCATGCCAGTTCACCTGAGTGCACGCGCGCGCACACACACCACACACACGCACACACACGCACGCACGCACGCACACACACGCGCGCACACACACACACAAACACAAACACAGTCGGTAACCCAGTCCGTCCACAGTAGTAAAGGTGCGTTTTGAAGAGAGGGGAAAAAGCTGATGCTTTCCTACCTTCCTGCCCAGAAGCACCTTGATGACGTGTCTGTTCAGGGTAATGGGACAGAGCTCGTTCTGCAGCAGGCACAGCCCCAGTATCCTGAGGGAAAACAAACGGAAATCAAATCTCCCTTCAAATCTCAAATCTCCCATCAAATCTCCTGACCCCGCCTTTTCCCCCAGTTTCGATGTACCTTAGCGCTCTACGAAGGTTCTTACGGAAAACCTGAGCGAAGGAGACGTTTTCCCTACGAGTGTCTCCCAGACTGTCCCTCAGTGAGCGCGTTACGGTACATCGTAAGACGAGTTTGTGAGGTACGTTGTTAGGTGGAGCTGTCCCTAGGCGCAGTGCTGGAAATGAATTCATCGATGTCGCATGCATCGATTGCTCATTTGTAAAGTCAAATAAATGATGTTTTAATATAACAAGCGTTGTCAAAATTATTTTACCCCAATCTAATATTAACAAAACGGAAGCTATGCCTACTAAAGCTCATCTGCTAATCTATTTAAGAATCAAGGCGAGACCTCGTGATAGTTCCAATTCATACATTATAGCCTACATAATATAAAATACTGTATTGAAAGGCCAGGATAAATTTTGATAATGATGATAGCTGATGATGATGATGGTGGTGGTCCTGATTAAATGATTAATGAACCAAATGGCTACGTGGATGGCGTCGCCGTTGGTTCCTTTGGTTCAATTCAAGGATGCGTTGTAAGGCAGCCATGATGTATACACAAAGCACGAGTTGGCTGGGACACACCAAATAGAAAGGAACCTTAATTAATATAATCAATTACACCTGTGTCTACCCTACTATGGGTCTAGGTCTCATTGGATTCATCAATTCGCCTGATATCTGTAGGTATTCTACAATATATAGTGCTAGGGTACAGACAGCCAGGAAAAGCATGTCATCCAATTTCCCCTTTACATAAGAAAATGTAGTTCACTGATTCTATTCATATTATGGATAATCCCGATATTTTATTTGGCTCAATACAATTTTAAAAGACAACATTAACGTGATGTGTTATGTGGGCTAGACAAACATTGTTTTCATCCTTAGTTTTCATAAAGATGATTGTAGACTAATGATATAATTTGTGCAGGTAGGGTAGATAGATGTGCACTATATTGCAACTCTCCATCTTAAAAGTATCATTTTTGCGCTTTTTGCTCAAATCAGGTTAAAACTACAACGGGAGAGCTTATGATGGGTTCAGACCGCCCTCAAGAAAGTCTCTCTTAAATAAGGTATACCTTAGCTAAGGAGGCTCGGGGAAACAGTGCGCCATCTTAAGGTGCACGTAGCACTACGATGGCTCTGGGAAACGCGGCCCAGGTTCTTAAAGGGAAAGGGCCACTTTAAAATCGACGTCACAGAGAAGCTCTGGTAAATGAGGGCCGGTCCATCCTTCCTCACCGTCCGATGTTCCTGAAGCAGTTGAGGCGGGCCTCGGTGTTCTTCCCAGGCCGGGGGGAGTAGAACCCTCTCTTGCCGGGCTGGTAGAACAGAGGGGCGTTGTCGTCCCCGTCGTCAGGGTCGTCCATCTCCATGTCAACCACGCTGCGGGTGGAACCGTGGCGCTTGCGGTTCTCCGCCTGCTAGAACCGCGGAACACAAGGACATAAGGTCAGATCAAATCATAATCAAATTCTCTCGAGTGCATCTTACAGGGTCCTCTCGATACACTTGACGACGACAGGTTAAAAACGTAAATCCAAAAACAGGAGATCAAGACGTGAAATACTGGACGGAGGTTTTACCTGAGCTTTCTCAGGGGCCTCCAGGAGACCCAGGTCCAATATGCTGTCAGCACCGTTTTCCCTGTCAGAGAGATGGGGAGTATTAGTACAGTCGTATGGCTCTGAGCCATGGTCCCATCACAAACGGTATCTGAACACAAATTATATGAGTGTCTTGCATTGGGATTAATACACTAGTCATATGTGTAGTTCATATGTATTGATAATAATAATAATAAATCTTCATTTGTATACCATTTTTCATGCATTCAACATTGCAGCTCAAAGTGCTTTAACATTTCCTAACAGCATAAAAACAATTTTTTATGCTGTTAAGGACAATTATGATCAATAAAACACACAAAAGCAATAATATAAACCACATAAAATTAAAATAAACCAAAAGGGCCAAGGGACATAGAACAATGATATACAAGCAGTAAACAAAATGATTCAAGTAATAAAAAGAATACAAGGATGAGAGAATAAGAGGATGAAAGGATGAGAGGAGTGCTGCTAATTGTAAGCCAAGTTAAAACGGGCCTGTGTGTAACAGTGTGAGTCCTGTTACCTTCCGTGCGTAATTAGTAGCACGAGCGTAGGCGCACTGTAACGTTATCAGTATCGGCCATCTACAATGTCGGTGGAAGCTGTCGGTGTCAGTGGGGGGGGGGGGGTTGATATGTGACTGACGGAGTGTGGGCCGTGTGCGAGTCCTGTTACCTTCCGTGTGCGATGAGCAGCTCCATGGCCTCCTCCACCTTGGCCCTCAGCGAGTCCTCACTGGCCAGCAGCAGTAGCAGCTGAGCGGGGGACAGCTCCAGCAGCATCCCGGTGATCTTACTGGCAAAAGCCTGAGGACAGACGCGCACACACACACCCGAGGTCACACTCTGGGTACGACTGCCGTAATGAGTTTATATTATATTACATTATACATGCTCTATGTTGTATACTGTCCGATCTCTGGAAGGTTCCTCTCACTGTTTGAGCGGTAGTTTTATACTGGAGATTCTCAGTCCCTTCATGCCCTTGAAAAATGCATTTGTGATTTGAGCGGGAAACTCCCGCTTGAGGTGAGTGTGAACGGATGTGTTGTTTACCGGCTGCATGGCGTGCACGCGGGGGTACAGCCTCTCCCCGAGGGCCTGTCTGTGGGCCGGCAAGGGGTCCGGCTCGTCGCTGGGGTTCCCCTCCGACGCAGGCCTGAAGGGTCTCGTGTCGATGGACAGCTGTCTCCGAGAGTCCCTGTTAAACACAGAAGACCAGGTTAGCAGCAGTCTCTAGGCCCTGGGTGGATTCTCTTAAAGGTGCAGTGTGTAGTTTGGCGCCATCTACTGGTGAAAGCTACACTTTTGGATTTGGCAGAAATTTAATATCATTTCATAAGTATGTTTGAATTAGTGTATAATCCCATGAAAATAAGAATTGTTGCATTTCCTTACCTTACATTGAGCCCTTTATATCTACATCTACATCAACATGGTGGCCTCCATGAAGCGGGTCCCTCACAATTCAATGTAATTTTGCACCCAGTAATTTTGCAACAAAATTGCACCCTCACCACTAGATGGCTCCAAGAAATACACACTACACCTTTAAGCCACATCCTAATTTCTTACCTCACCTCCTTTCTTGGAGAAAGCACTGATCTAACATGACAAGATTGGTGACACCTGTATATAAGGACACATTTTGACCTATCCAGTTATGTTAGATCACAGATTACCTGCAGGAAGGGAGGTTGGAAGGTTCCCTATGTAGCATGAATTTAACAAAAAGGGGGGAAATCTCCACTCTTGAGAAGTTAACTGCTTTTAATGTACATATACATTCAGCCCTCTGGCCTTCGTCAGCACTGAAATCCTATTTTCCTGTGTAGCAGACCCAGGGCCTAGTCTGTACAGTGAGAGATGTGACAGCAGGCTGCTCCTCCTCCTCCTCCTCCTCACCTGTCTCTGTCTCTCCTGGAGCCGGCCCTCAGCCCCCCACTCCTCCTCTCCCTCTCGCGGTCTCTGTTCCTCAGGCGCTGCATCAGGTCTACACACACACACACACAGGGAAACGCACAGACACACATGCAGGGAAACACACGCGCGCGCACGCACGCACACACGCACACACACACAGGGAAACACGCAAACAGAGGGAGAACGTTAGCATGAACTCGTTTTTTCCCGGTTGGTTAGGAAATCTACAAAACCACCACACCCCCCACGCCACTACCACACCCTGCCCCACCAACACCCTAGCGCAGCAGCCACCTCCACCATGTCACAAACATAATGCCAACACATTGCTGTGGTGTTAATGAAATCCCACGGTAGTTGTCTGTGGTCATACTTGAGTTGTAATCGTGGTGACACGTACTGCTGGCCTGCATCCCTTTGCTGACGCTCTGCACGCAGTCCAGGTTGGGCAGCTTGTCGTTGGAGAGGAAGGCCAGCGCGATGGCGGTGTAGAAGCTGCGCGCCACGCCGCTGCCCTCGCCCGGCTCGTCCTTGAAGGTGACCTTGACGCGGTGCACGGCCATGGGCGTGGTGGTGCAGCGCCGGCCGAAGTGCGTGTTGAGCTGGCGCATGGTCTGCTGGATCAGCTGGTCGCGGTCCCGGTCCACCTCCAGCGCCAGGTCGCGCGACTGCAGGTTGCGCAGCTTCTCCATCTCCCGGCGGAACTTGGACTCCTTGACCTCGAAGCCGCCCAGCTCGGTCAGGATCTGTGCGGACGGAGGAGGGGGGCGGGGGGTTTAGGAGGGGTGAGGGAGAGGTAGAGAGTGGTACAGGGGTGACGGGTTGGTGATGGAGAGCTGAGGGTCTCAGTGTTGTGGGGAGCAGAGCTGATGAACACCGCGCCCCCTCTATGCCTCTATCAGTAAATGTCTATGAATATTGTTTGAAGGACAACTGTCATTCATTCATTCATTCATTCATTCATTCATTCGCATAGTAATTCACACGGTCACGCCCCTTCGTGTGAGCAGGTTCGGGTCTGGATGAGGCAGTGACATACCGAACCAGGCTCCGCCCCCACGTCCTCCATGAAGACTCGTCCAAACAGCTCCAGAGACAGACGCCAGCGGCCCAGCAGCATGTCGTGGGAGATCACCATCCCCATGAAGCTACAGTGGGGTCTGGGGAGAGGGGAGGGGGGGGGGGGGCGGGGTTATCTCTTTGTAATATTCTAAAACATTCAGTGTCAATGTTCTGCATAACGTTTAAGTGTGACAAGCCCTTACTAAATAAACAACATGGGGCACGGGAACTAGGGCACGGTCCCTCTGACAAAGATTACCCAGAGGTCTGTGCTAAATCACTTGTTCCTGAGAGACTCCCCAGTGGGAACGCTGTCGAGGAACGGTACCTGAACGACGGGAGAGGCGGACCGTCGCTCTCGGTGAGTCCGATCTCGGCCAACAGGCTGCTCTTCAGCTGGGCGGCCAGGTCGTGAGGGGAGGGGCCTGGCTTGGGGGCCTCCAGCTCCTGCTCTGCCATTGGCTGGTCCTCGGCGCCCCGCTGGCTGGTGTCCATGCTCATCACGTTCTTCAGGTTGGCGGAGTAGGACATCTTGGTGGGCAGGATCTGCTGACAGAACGCTTCGTTCTAGTTCATTTTTACGAGGCGCGATTTTTTTTTTTGATGACTGCAGAATGGAAATGTAGCAGAGATGACTGGCTGTGTTCCAATACCCTCGCTGCCGGTATGCCGCTTAATACGCATACAAGGGCATTGCCTCCTCGCGTGCTAGGCCACGTTCAAATACTCTAAAACGGCTTCCTCTGGTCTTCTACAATTGGACAGGTGAAAGCCATGTGTTGCTCTGTACTGTTGTCCCCAATCTGCTCTGTACTGTTGTCCCCAATCTGCTCTGTACTGCTGTCCCCAATCTGCTCTGTACTGCTGTCCCCATTCCCATCAAAAAGGAAGGGAAGAAGCATTTGCAGAGTATGTGAAGGGAACCCGAGTCTCCACCCCTCTCACTGGAGAGAGCACTTTGTCCAGTGCTTTTAGGTGCGCGAGGAGGAGGAGGAGGGGGGTTGGCCAGTGAGGGTACTGGGACACAGCCTGTGCTGGGTGCAGTCCGGTGCAGAGTGGTGGTGGGTGGTATACCTGAGAGGAGGGGAGAGAGGAGCCCATGTTTACCTCCAGGCAGTTCCTGTCCATGCTGGCCTCGGCCAGGCCTTTAGTGGCCATGTAGGCGGAGGAGGAGGAGGAAGAGGAGGAGGAGGAAGAGTACAGGCCCTGGCTGGGGCGGCCAAACAGATCCTCCTTCCTGGCATTGGGCTGACGGGGGAGGAAAGACAAAAATCGTCATTTAGGTTTCACTGCAGCTTTTAAAGGGGTTGCCAAAAAAAACAATCATTCAATCAGTGGAGAGGCTAACCTGCAGGAGGTGTGGCTGGTCAGCCAGGGGGATGGCCTCGGCCAGGGGGACCTCGAAGGGGTTGGGTGGGATGCAGCCCAGGAACGTCATGGAGTCGGAGCGGCGGAAGAAGGGGTGGTTCTGACCCGTCTCTGCCGGTACCGGGTCCTCATCCTTGTCCTGGAGGGTGGAACCTGAGGAGCAGAACAACTTCTCAACACTGCATCCGCAACGATACCGTTCTCTACACTGCCACGGAAATAGTACGGTTCTCAACCACAGCCGTTCTCTACACGGAGAACGCAAAACTGTTGTTCGGTGTTACAGTGTCCACCAGTAAAGGTACGGTCACACATGCTCAACATTCATATTCGCCCGGCGAAATTCGCTTGTTGTGTGGGCAGTGCAGATGCGAGGCCTACAAAATCAGTTGGTTTGTAGTCCGTTTGGGTTTGAGTTGCCATTGTTGTAAATTTGGTTCTCACGACTGACAATACTGTATGACACACTAAGTTTTGATATGTTTTCATGCGAGAAAGTATACCAGCAGATTCGAACTACGTGGCCAGTTTATCAGAATAATACCTGTTTCTATGCTATGACATAGCTAGCTAGCCAGGCTGCTACACAACTGAGAAAGCCAGCCAACTTGAGCTAGCTAGGTTTATGTTTAGAGATTGTGAGATTCCCATAAATACCACACATATAAACATAAAACTGCCAGGATAAATCGAACCTGATGTAACTAAGATATTCCCTGAAAGAAATATGTCCGCGAAAATTGTCAGAAGTAAGAAGTTAGCGTCCGCCATCTTGGCTCACTACCATAAAGAAAACTACAGCCACGTCTTGAGGCTGAGAATTTGCCGGTCAAAGTTCATAAAAACTCCACGTGAAGGAATGATGTGAAATTGCTTTGCCACCAGAAGCGAATGTTTTATTCGCCTCTTCCCTCGCACAGAATGGAAGAGAACGGGAGACGATTTTGTGCATGTGTGACCACACCTTAGGACAGACTGACCTTTCATATCTAATTAACAGTCCGTTATAGGTTTACAAACTGTTAGGGCAATGAGCCATTTGATGATAGTGTTAGGAGATGAGCCTTATATCACTGTGGGAGGCGGCGCTGAGATGATGTGCTATATATAAATAAAGTTTGATTTGATTTGACTGGGCCTGTTGTGTTCTGAGCTGTATAACTGTGCCGTTACCTTTGGAACCTGCTCTCTTGTTCTTGGCTCGTTTCTGCCTAACTGCCTTTCTTCTTAGTCTGCCCTCACATGCCAGAGAACCTAACAGCGTTTCACACATCAACACGTAGACCAGGAACCTCAGTTTCATACACCTTGTCCTCATCAAAACAAGCAGGGCTGAGGAGACCTGTATGATGTGGCTTCAAATACACATGTATGCAAATGAGACATTATGTTGACTTACTCTGATTGGTGTCCTCATCGTTCTCATGTTCGGAATCTTCATTGTCCAAACCCAACTCGAGAATCTCACGGTTCCTGGGAACAAACAAATGAAGCTTTAACTCCTTGGAACAGACTTGGCTTTCGCCATGTTTCCTTATTTAAAACAGCGAGAGAGAAATCAGCAGGAGCCATCAGTAATAGTAGCAGAACTGTATTAATCCCGGAAGGGAAGGATTACACAGCAGCTTTGAGGCTCAGTCTTCCTCTATGGTACAGTAGAATTCAGAGGACTGAAACAGGGCGTTGGAGAATGTGTGGGGCCACCAACACTGTCATCACAGGCCTAGTTCCAAGTACAGAGATCTATTACAAAAACTAATTGAGGTGTGTTTGATTTCAGTCAAAGTTGGCACTTATCTGATCCATTAGTTTCATTGGGCAATATTAATCAAGCGTACCCCCGAGTATTGAAGAGTATTTTGAAGTAGTATTTCCCCCCGGGTTTGCTCACCTCTTCCTGTCCATCTGGGGCGTGTCCAGGGTGGTCTGCTGGTTCATGGCCTTGATCCAGTAGATGAGAGCCTGGAAGACGTAGGCCACGTGTTTGAGCGAGCACACGTCCAGCACGGGCAGTACGTCCGAGTGCTCGTCGTTGTGCGAGCGCATCAGAGACAGGGCGTAGTTCAGGAAGTCGCCGCGCGCCGACATCATCCCCTGGCGCGCCGTCAGCAGGGTGGCCGCTCGCCTGGAACGCACAACGCACGGGACGGCTACCGTTAACACCAACAGCACTGCAGCGGAAATCACTGGAAGTTTAATCTGTTCTACCATGGTAGAACAGGTAAGAATTGGTAAGATTTCTTGTATTTATGGAACTTCTTGAAGCCAAAGGGCTTGGATGTTGTTGTTTTTGGGGGCCTTTGCAACTCCCCCTGAAAAAATATCCAGGGTCAAGACATCACCTGCGTCTCTCCAGAAAAAGGGACCACAGTGAGACTAGAGGTCACTCAGACCACAGCTAGTGAGCATCCAAACAGATGTCCTTGTCCACCCAGCGGGACCCCTGGTCCCTAAGGCCTCGACTAGCGGGGGGTCCAGGCGGAGGTCTGGAAATGAGACGTACCTGCGTCCCTCCAGGGTGCGGAGGCTGGCCTCCTCGCGGGCGGTCAGGCGCTCCCGGCGGGCGGAGTGCTGGGAGGCGTGGAGGGGGTGGGAAGGGTGGCCGGGGTCGCCGGCCGACGACAGGGCCGAGCCGTAGCGCAGCTGGGCCTCGGTGGAGTCCATGATGGAGACCATCCAGTTCCAGGTGGGGATCAGCTTCTCCTCCACGTAGTTCTAGATTGTCGCCGTCAAAGAAACGGCACCGAAACACAGAAAATCAACAGTTAAAAAGACTTGTGATAAAAGTTGAGCTGTCAAAGAGTTGGATTCATGATCATACATTATGCATGAGGTTTGGGGTTCGTGTTAATATCGTAGCAGTGTAAAAAAACAAGTGTGTGTGTTTCTTTGAGCGTGCCTTTCTTTGAGCGTGCGTTTGTTTGAGCGTGCGTTTGTCTGAGCGTGCGTTTGTCTGAGCGTGCGTTTCTTTGAGAGCGTGCGTTTCTTTGAGAGCGTGCGTTTCTTTGAGCGCGCCGCGCGCGGACGCACCTGCAGGTTGACGGCATCCTGGTAGGTGAGCTTGACGGCGGCGGGGTACTGGGAGTACACCAGGTGGTTGTACTTGGGGATGAGGCTCATCAGGTCGGAGATCTGGCGGACGACGATGCTGTAGGCGCGCGCCAGGCTGCTGGCCGAGGTCAGGTAGCTGGACGAGTTGCTGGCCTCCAGGGCCGCCGCTGCCGCCGCCGCCGAGGAGCTGATGGCCGAGCTGCGCCGCAGGTTGGAGGGGTCGATGTAGATCAGCCCTGTGGAGCTCGCTGTGGGAACCAAGGACAGCAGAAGAGCGGCCGCGTTACTTAAAGCCCCATTATGGAGCGGTCCAGTTTTGTGCACTTTAGCGGCCCCTACTACAACCGCAGCAACATTCTCGTAAAACGCTGAGACTCTGAAACACTGTGGGAATGGAAGAGGTGCTGTTCTCGCTATAATAATCCAACACACCAATAGATGGACTTTGAAACTGATATTTTAAGATAAAATCAACAATAGTGCAGAATGCAATCCGGATTTGTACGCTCTTGGATTGCTTAGGACCTGAGGACATGGTCCGACAGTGCGTTTCCTGGCTGTGTGTATGTGCAAGCCTCTTAGGTGTGTGTGTGTGTGTCTCCTGGGGTGCGTTCGTTCTAGTGCGGGGGTACTGACCAGCGGGCGTGGAGGAGCTGGAGGGGGCGCTGCCCGCCGCCCTCTGGCTGGGCGTGTTGCGCACGGCCCACTGCATGGAGCGCGGCGCCTGTGCGGCGCTGTTGGCGTGCGACGAGCTGGTGGTCCTCTCCAGGGGCTCGTCCATCAGGAAGGTCTCCTGGTCCACGTCGTCGCTCTGGCTGCTGCTGCTGTCCGAGTCGCTCGAGTCGTTAGACTGGGAGTCGTCCTCTGAAAAGAAGGCGGGGACACTGCTGGCACCTTGGGGGGGGGGGGGGGGGGGGGAACGAGGGAGGGGAGCGAAAACAGAGAAGAGTTGAGTGCGGGCGGCTGGTCCTCTCTCTCCTCCTCCTTCCCACTTTCTCTCTCCCTCCTCCTCCTCCCTCCCCTTCCAGGCAATGCAGGTTAGTGCTCAACGCCACCGCAAGGCCAACCGCCACGCCTACTGAACATCACTGCCGACTAACACTGCCCCTGGTTGTCAACTCAAGATGAACACTGGATCCCGCTTAAGTTGACAACCTCGTCCCAAGTAACGCTGTGTCTGTGGTAAAGACACACAGCAACACTAGAGATCTCCAAAAAATAGGCGCTGAGAATAGAACTCTGACCATTAGTTAGAGATGCAGACATGGAAATCTCCACGGAAAACGAACCACACACCAGTGAGGCAGAGCAGACAGACAAAGTCAGTCAGACACACAAGCTTTAGTTTGTTATCGGGGTGGGAAAGAACATAAATATGGTTAGACTTTATGGAATTATATATTAGTAGTTACTAATAACGGTACATGTGTTGGTGTGTGATGGGGGGGACTCTAGAATGTGGGAACTCTGGAAGAAGAGAAACTCTTGTGTGCACTCTGCAAGTTCACTCTGGCCCTGAGAGATGTATATATGCATCAAAGTAAAGATAAGAGCCCATACCAAAAATAGGAAATGCCAGGGACACCCTACTTCCTGCAAATGAAATACATCCAGTTTTGAGCCAGGAGGGACTTTAAGTTGGTCTGCCATGATGTCATTTCTTCTTATTTCAACAGACATTAAATAAACTTGATTGTCAAGGGACTTCAGATGAAGATTTTTTAAAAAGGGGCCTCTTGACATTTGTAGGCAAGTCTGTCTAAGCGCTGTTAAGGCTCTGTGTGAGTCTATTAGTCGGACTGTCTCCGAGAGACGAGTGTGGTGAGGCTAAAGCAACGTCCCATTAGCTGAAACCACTTAACACCTCAGAGCGCCGTCAAAGTGGCTTATCACGAGGGCTGGCCACGTTTCCCTTTTTTTTAAAGGTAGGGATACAATTAAAAAGGGTGCCTAGAGAATCTAAATGATGAATTAAGACCGTCCGCGCACCTGCTTCAGAGCCGGCTGTCGCCGCGGTGACGACGCTCCGGCGGCCGCTGGCGTTGTCCTGGTTGCTGTGGTTACTCTCGCTGTCGCTCTCGGTCTCGGCGGCGGCCAGCAGGTCCAGCTCCATGTCGCTGCCTGGGAGACGGAGAGACGATTCAGTCGGCGCCCGCGGTTCGGATCGGCCGCGGGGCCGAGGGTGTGCGTGCTCACGAGTAAGACGTCGGAAATAAAGCAGGTCCGGCCCTGCCGCCCTCTAGTTCCTAACATCTCTCACCGTCCTCGTCGTGCTCGTCATGCTGGCCCTCCGCCTCAGCGTTCTCCTCCCCCTGCTCCTCCTGGTCGTCATGGTGGTCCTCCTCCCCGGCCACGCCTTCAACCACCTCCACCTGAGGGACAGACGGACGGACGG
Source organism: Borostomias antarcticus (assembly GCF_949987555.1). Classification (NCBI taxonomy): domain Eukaryota; kingdom Metazoa; phylum Chordata; class Actinopteri; order Stomiiformes; family Stomiidae; genus Borostomias; species Borostomias antarcticus. The sequence continues at coordinate 22,805,820 of NC_140243.1, forward strand.
GTGACAAACCGCTCTGGGACCGTGTCCACCGGCGAGCTGTATGTAGTTGAGCAGCGCCAAGCTTACAGCTGCGTAGAGCGCACTAGAGCCGGAGTTTAGAGCTGGCTAGGCTACCGATGTTTTACAGCTACGTTAGCAACGAGTGTCGTGTTTTCGCAGACTGCAGATTAAAGGACAATGCTCGTTTTTGACAACCTGGACCTTATTTACGACATATTATAAGACGTGTGACTCACAGAGATCACTTTGGTGTAGTTCGGAGGCATGTAGAAGATTAAAATCCAGCGCGAGCCAGTATATCCATGTAATGGCGGTGGTGGGGGCACCGAGAATGCAGTTTCTAAAAATCTATTTTCTGCCGCGAAACAGTTTATCAATCTGTCTTTATGAATCGCTAGTTGTGCTTACATAGAGCGTAGGCTTCATAAAGACAGATTGATGAAAACAACCGTTTCGCGGCAGAAAATTTTTAATTCCTTCTACATGACTCCGAACTACACCAAAGTGATCTCGGTGAGTCAAAAGTCTTATAATATGTCGTAAATAAGGTCCAGGTTGTCAAAAACTAGCATTGTCCTTTAACTAGCCTGGTTAAGATAGCTAGCTAATGTTAGCTGCCAAAACCCGACCGTTGTCGTCTTCAGAACAGCCTTTTACAGCCTGTGCTCTAGCCCAAAAAGTACAAACTTTTTCCAACTGCAAAAAAAAGCCTAGAGCTCACGGTGCTGTAGCGCTAAAAAGAGTTTGGAACGCAGCTCTCGTCTCTATAGCGCCCTAGAGCGCATTACTCATTGTAAACAATGAGAAAACCCCTAGTGCTCAGTTCAGTTTTATTACTCAGATCTGGTTTGTTTTGCCGTTCACACTGAGGTCGCAATGCACTACATGGAAGTGGCACAAATCCATGTGATTTGTGCCGTTCACACAGTCAATGGAAAAAAAAAAAAAAAAGGAGCAGATTTGGGCCACTGCAGTGTGAACACGGCCAAAATGGCGCACCATACTTCTCGCAGGCTTGATAGAAATGTTGCCGTCTACAGAGATTGAAGAAGGCAGGTTCTAATGAGGTTCTAGAGCAGTTCTAATGAGGTTCTAGAGAACCGTCTCCTCACCTCTTCCACGTCTGCAGACACTATGTCGTCCTGCTCCTCGTCCCGTCCCCTGACGGGCTGTGATTGGCTGCTGCGACGAGGCTGGGGGTTCCTGATGATGTAAGAGGACGCCGTCTGACTTGAACTGAGACACGCACACGCACACAACGTTAGCCACAAGGACTCTGCACAGGAATCTGTTCCACAACACACTCCAACTGGCAAAAACCGACCGTTAGAAGGGAGACCTTGGTCCAAGCGGTGCTTGAGATCATGCAATTATGTTTGAGTCCCGACATGTTTTTATTAAGCTCTGCTCTGGGCTCTGTGCGGATGTGGAATGTATGACGTCGACGAGCCGACTCACTTGCTGGACTGGTCAGGGGAGGGCCGGGGGGGCAGGGGCTCCACGGAGAACAGCTCCTCGCTGCCCTGCACGGCGTCGATGCTGGTGCTGGCCAGTGTGAAGGGGGCGGTGGGCCGGGCGATGCCCATGCGCACGGGCACGATCAGGGACTCTGCCACGTTGCAAAGCTCTTCCGCCGCGTAGGGCAGCAGGGCCTGGAACACGCGCCGGCACTTCCCGATGGGCTGGGGGATGAAGTTACTGCAGGGAGAGAGAGAGAGAGCAGCCAGGGAGAGAGACGTCAGCGTCTGCTGCTGGGCTGACTCACGCTCGCACAGGGACAGCCAGACAGCAAAAATAGGTCACGGCGTGATCTGATCTGCCCGAAGAAACACGAATCGCTGATTGCTGGTTGCGAAGAAATAAGTAATAACTTGTTGTACTGACTTCATCTGGTCTGAACACATTTTACAAATGTCCCTCTAGAACGACACAATGTCATTAAAGTTGCAAGAAAGGAAAGCAAGAACCGTTGGTAGGTTGGACTCGTACTTTTTCTTTTTGGACGAGGCCATCTCCACGCTGAGGATGACGAAGACGCGGGCCACCGAGCGCAGGAACCTCCTGGTGACCACGATGGCCTCGTCCCGGCGACCGGGGGTGTACTTGTTCTGGAGCTCCTTCACCAGAGTCCCCAGGAGGGTGTCTATGAACTGGAGGAGAGAGGAGGAGAGGGAAGAGAGGAGGAGGAGGAGAGGGGAGAGAGGAGGAGGAGGAGAGTGGAGAGAGGAGGAGGAGGAGAGGGAAGAGAGGAGGAGGAGGAGAGGGGAGAGAGGAGGAGTGGAAAGAGAGGAGGAGGAAGAGAGGAGAGAGAGGAGGAGGAGGAGAGGGGAGAGAGGAGGAGTAGGAGAGGGAAGAGAGGAGGAGGAGGAGAGGGAAGAGAGGAGGAGGAGAGGGAAGAGAGGAGGAGGAGAGGGAAGAGAGGAGGAGGAGAGGGAAGAGAGGAGGAGGAGGAGAGGGAAGAGAGGAGGAGGAGGGAAGAGAGGAGGAGGAGAGGGAAGAGAGGAAGAGGAAGAGAGGGAAGAGAGGAGGAGGAGGAGAGGGAAGAGAGGAGGAGAAAAGGATATTTACGACTATTAACACACCTGAAAGATCGACCCAGACGGCTTTTTATTTCATTTTGTAAAAGTCAGCTTCACAAATAAGGCTGTGACAAACATTATCTAGAAAGTCAACGACAAGTCAACATTCATGAACATGTACATGTGCAGCATGTGACTAGAGAGTGTCGTCCAGATGGAGCGGTGTGTGTCCTGGTCTACCAGGGCGGGCCCTGGGTGTAGCGTGAGGAGGTGAGACTAACCCGACTTACGGTAATGTCAGGGGCACACTTGACGATGAGGCAGTGTGTGAAGCAGTCCAGACGGATGGTGCCACTCTGCTGGTTCAGGTACACCTGCTCCTCCGGGAGGAGGTGGGCGATCCTGCTGCTGGCACTCAGACTGGGGGGGAGGGAGGGAGAGAGAGGAGGAAAGAGAGGGGGAGAGAGACGGGAGGGGAAGGAGAGAGAGAGGGAGTGGGGGAGTGAGCAAGAGCAGAGACTTGGGGATGAGATGACACTGAGTTTTTACCAAAGGCTTGTTACATTATCGGTATAATCAAAACCATGGCGAAGGGCGCATATGATACGCTGGGAAAGCAGCGCTGCCCCTCTTTACAATCAGCCTCCCCACTGAAAGTACCAGCGCTCAGCCACAGAGATCCAGTGACTCAGGGCGCCGGGGCATATCATCACGCTCCTGGCGCATCATCCCTAACTATTGTTAGTTTGCCAGGAGAGACCTAGACATTAGTCATCCAGCTGACGCTTATCCAGAGCCACTGCGGCTAGACAAAGGTCTCGCCACAGAAACGTGTCTGAAGAAATGTGCACCGATTCCAAGCCGGACGCTTCTTCGTTCGACAGAAGTCGATGTCGCCAGGCGGGGGTTTAACTCACGGGTCTTTGTTCTCCTGGGAGCCAAACATGATCATGGACTTGAGGGCGTTCCAGTCCTGCAGAACCCTCTCCAGAGCCAGCTGGGCGAAGCGAGGGGGCTCCAGGTCGTGGTCCGGCATGTCCGAGTCTGGGGGGGGGGGGGGGGGGAGAGGGAGAAGAGAGACAGAGAGAGAAACAGAGAGAAGATCGGGGGGAGGGAGGAGGGGTCAGAGAATGTTCTCACAACTTGTGCTGATCCAGGTGCAGAAAAATGAAACTCAAGCACATTGGCATTCTGGTACGCTCGACACTAATCGCCCATCCTGAGAGCGGAACAACACATAGCTGACTGAAATTCCCCACAGCGCGTCCGCATGCCGCCCGGCTGTCCGACCCGCCGTTCTGAGGTGTGGCGTGACCCGAGAGTTTGGTCGAACCAGGTGAGGACGGGGGAGGGGAGGATGGAACCGGTCCTGCACCCACCTTCGGCATTGGCTGCCTTGCGGTTCCGGTCCTCTCTGATTCGCGGAGGGCGGTATTGGCAGTGTTCCACACTCTGCCTAGCAACAGTCTGGACCAGGAAGAGGAGGATGTGCTCCCCCCTACGCACCGACAGACAGAGTCAGAGAGGGAGAGACAGTGAGTCATTAAAGCCCTCCCACACACAGCTGTGTCATGTGACATGTCTATTCAGGCGAAACGGATCGGATTTACCAAATTTGCATCCACCAGAAATATCCGTCTGCAAAGTGTGTTCGGGTTGTATGTGGTGTTTTTTCATTGTGTGGACATTGAGTGAACATTGCGTGGACAATGTGAGGACAATGTGAGGACATTTGAGGAATATTTTGTGGCCGGTGCGGTGAGAGAATATTTGCGTCGTAAGGACGCTGCGTGGATGTTGCGTGGATGTCGTAAGGACGTTGTGTGAACGTCGCGTGGACGGACCTGCTGTTGGGCGTGGTGACCAGGTTGGTGGTGGTGAGCAGCCTGTAGAGCAGGTCCAGGCGGGCAGCCTTCTGGCCAGCGATCAGGGTCTTACACTTGCACTTCTCCCAACAGTCACAGTAGGCCGTAGGGGAGGTCCTCTTTAGTCTGGAGGAGGGAGGGAGGAGGACCACATGAAACCCTGTACATCTCTATGGGGAGAACATTAGATTACAGCCATTTAGCAGACGCTTTTATCCGAAGCGAATTACAATAATTGCATTTAACGTGGGTAGTCGGCGTACACACACTGAGATCACGAGCAGCTTTACAGGACAGGATGTGTGGTCGAAGGTATACAGAAGAACATGAAGTATTCCGTCTCAACACGATGCAAAAGATCTACAATTGGTGTCTTTACAAGCGTAAACCCACTGCTTCAGTCACCACTATTTCAAATCAGGGGGAATCAGTAATGGTGTGGGGACATGGATGATCAAATCAAATCAAACTTTATTTATATAGCGCATTTCATACCCAGGCAACACAATGCGCTTTACAGAGAGCAATGGGAGGGTGGGCATAGGTCCCACCCCTACATATTCCAGAGGGAAGGAAAAAAAAATTTCACCCGGGGGCCAGAAAAGTGAGCAGTAAAAATTCTTCCCTGACCTCTCTCAACGAGACGATGGAGCAAGCTCCTGGAAAATGTTTGTCTATTGGCTAAGAACATATACAGAGCAGTAAACATGGGCTAGACACTTCATAAATCTGATCTGGTGACTGCCCTAGGCTGGCGGACAGGGCGGTACGTACTTGCAGTCGTGGCCCTTGTGGCACACCCTGGCACACTCGGTGCAGCAGCAGAGGGACTCCAGCAGGCCGCAGGTCCGGCACTCGAAGATGTCCTGCAGACGAACGGGCGAGAGGGCAAAGGTGAGGAACGGGGCTGAGGAACACTTCAAACTAGCCATGTAGTTCTGGTGAGCGCTGTGAAGAAAGGATTCTCACGAGCTCAAAACACGTAAGACATGGGGAAGGTGGGACTCGGAACATCCTTGTGGTCAGGTGCCTTTGGGATGTTGTCTAAAAAAATCTAAACAAACTAGATTCTTTACTACATCTGGTGAGTTCTGCCTGGGCTTGTTCACTGAGTCTAATTGACAGAACTTATGGAGGGTCTGAGCTGGCTGGTGAGTTCGGCTAGTCTAGAGAAAGACATTTTTGTTTATACACACACACACACACACACACCAGGGTTTCCGTTAGAGAAAATCGGTACCGGTCAATGGGTCCGGGAAGATTAGACTTTTCCAGACAAACTGGAGAAATTCCGGTCATTATATTATAATATTAGGCCTATTATAGGTGTTTGTCACGGTGATTGGCCGTTGTGTAGCTTATATATGCCATTTATTGTCTTATTTCGCATCCGTATGATTAAATGTGTGATAGGCTGTCATGATTCCATGCGCTAGGCCTATATGTAATTGCACAGCCACAAAAATAGTCACCTTTGAATTGCGACTGTAGGCTAGAACATGAATGTTTATTTCAATTGCATGAATCGGATTTGAGGATGTAGGCTAATTGGTTTGGGATTCGCGACAGTAATATGTGTTTACTAATTTCTCTTTCCAGTTTTAGCCTACCCTTTTTATCAATAAAACAGCGTCATTATAACCACGGACATCGCAGTAGGCTATTAGGCAGGAGGACATAACTGTTGAGAAACAACTGATAGGCGGGCTGGGCTAAATAAAAAAATGCCACAATGCATGACTAGATATATAACATTTTTATTTAAAAGTACAAGAGTTAAGTTAGGCAAAATGTAGGCTTCTCGTAACATTTTAATTTAAGGCCTACGGCTGCGCTGATTGGAATTCATAGGCTAGGCCTATATGTATAGCCTACTTAAATAAATTATAAGAACTTACAACGTGCATAGGCTAATTTCCATTCAATATTAATAGGCCTTTCCATTTTCGCCTCAAGCTCCGTACCTCGATCAGGCTCCATCTCGCTTGCTATGGTGGCCCGCTAGCCTATAGGCAGGTTTATCGTACAGCTGTTTTTTTATATGCCTACTAACCAATAGCCTACACATTAATGGAACAAAATTAATTGGCCTATTCGTTTTTTTATATTCAAAAGGAATCATAATATATGGAAATTTAATTTTAGCCTATTGTAGGCCTAATACAATTAGGGGGAATTATTTTGTGCGGACATTATGACCGGAGAGATTTTAATATATCGGACTTCAACGGATTTTTCCGGACAAAAAACGGTAATTACCGGTTAACGGAAACCCTGACACACACACACACAGTCACACACACAGTCACTCATACATAGTCACAAGTCACACACACAGTCACACACACACCACGCGCACACACAGAGCGAGTGTGGGAGGAGTGTAACCTGGTTGATGTGCTCGGCTCCGGTCCAGGTGAAGCTGCAGGTGTCGTTGCAGCAGAGGACATACAGAGGAGAGTCGTCGGGGTTGGTCCCGGAGGGGCAGATCATCTCCATGAACACGGAGTCGGCGTCCTCCTTCTCCATGATGCCCGGGTCACCCACTACCCCAGACACCACGCACCCCACGGGACCACAGACGGGTGAGGACAGGGGGACTGAGCGCAGCAACACTGCTACATACAAGCAAATATACACGTGTGTGTGTGTGTGTGTGTGTGTGTGTGTCTGCCTACCTTTGGCCATTTTCTGTGCGGCCTCCAGAACGGTGATGGCGGCAGGGTAGGCTCTCCCGCTGACTGCCAGCATGAAGGGGGTCATCCCACGGGCATCCCTATTCCAGCAGAGCAGAGCACACACACTCTTTACTAGCCGCACAGCGCAGAGCACACACACGCTTTACTAGCCGCACAGCGCAGGGAAGTGGAAAAACAACCTTCCCGGCCAAATCTGCTGCTGTATGAAAGACGCCATTTTCTAAACAAGGCCAGGAGGGAAGAGGAGGCAGCGTTTGAAAAAGCATCAAAATGGCTCCTTCCTTTCTCCCTCCTTTTGAGAAATCCCTGACGGCTGCATAGAGAGGAGGGACTTTCACCGCTAGCCAACCCAGTTAGATCAGAGATTCCTTCCAGGGAGGAAGGGTGCATCTTTAGAGTATTCAGACAGGGCCACGTTCCATTCAGTTTCTTTTTCCCCTTCAGGAAATGAAGCGTTGTGAGGGTATTCGCTGGTTAGCAATAACAAAACCATGTAAAACTGAAACAGCTGGCTAGGAGAGTGGCGGCGTCTGTATCTAGCTTAGCCCGCTAGCAAAATGCAGTTGTGTTTTTAAAAAGGCAGGGCTCGTACTTGGCGGAAAGCAGCTGGCGGAGGTGTGGCCTCAGGACGACGCTGTCGCACATGAGCTTGAGGATCAGGTGGGCGTTGGCCTTGCGGTCCTTAGACTCCACCACGGACGGCTCGGAGGAAGGGCCTGGGAGAACGGAGAGAGACACGCCGGTCAAGATTCGAGGAGTCAAGTCAGCTCTATGGAATTTCTATCTGTGCGTTGAATTAGCGAGAAGCTAGCCAAGTCATCTCGGTGAGGAACTAGCTAGCCAGATGGCTTTTGGAACTAACCGTGTGTGTGTGTGTGTGTGTGTGTGTGTGTGTGTGTGTTAGGGCTGTCAAATAAATATTCAATTAGTAAGCTACTGCGTGCGTCAAACGTCACCCAGCCTCCTGAGTCCCCTTCATCTTCTCATCATGCCAAAACACATTCCACGTTAGTATTCATTCTTTTCAAAATGGCCGAAAAACAGCCCAACAACTATCTATTCATCTATCTATACCTAAGCGTACTCTGCACTTCCGTAAGATTTTTTAAACAGTTTTAAACAAGAAACGCTCTGCACTCGCTGATCAAGTGGACGTCTCATCTCTTTCGCAATAGGCAAGTGCCCTCTTGTGGTTATAACTGGTGCTGACCAGTTCTGATATTACATAAGGAGCGTCATTTTCTATGCCAAATATATTAATAGGCTGCCAACAATCATATATATTTGATTTTCTGAAAGTTTTTAAGAGAGAAATAAGAATATCATTTTTGAGCTGAGTTGACAGCCTGTGCGTGTGTGTGTGTGTGCGTGTGTGTGTGTGTGTGTGTGTGTGTCTGACCTGGTATGGTGGAGGTGCTGGGTCCCTGGCTAGTTCCAGTGGAGGCTGTAGTGAGGGAGCCCACAGCCGGGGCCAGGATGAAGTCAATATCCCCATCTGGTAGGAACACACAGCGAAGCCACACGGTCAGCATATTCATCTGCATTAGCATAATACCCATTTAATGCAGCGTGTGTCTCTACCAGTCTGTGTGTGTGTGTGTGTGTGTGTGTGTGTGTGTGTGTGTGTGTGTGGATGCGCGCTGCTTACCCGGGTCCATGGGTGGGGGGTCAGGCACCCAGCTGGGCGGGGCGATGGGCGGAGACACGGGGTCCTGGTGGTCGCTGGAGGAGGGGCCAGACTCGTGGCGGCCGAGCCCTGCAGCTCTCAGAGAACGACGCATCATCTCCCTCAGACGCAGCCTGGTCACAACACACACCAGACAGACAGACAAGGGTTAGGATAAGCAGACACTCACACGTGGAGAGTTATATCAATGAGGGTTAGATTTTCTAATGGTTGACGTTTTAACGTTTTAAAGGTTATATTAGGAACTATGAGACCGGTCAAACTAGTTAGGTTAGTTTTGTGTAGTTAGGATAGTTAGGTTTGGTTAGTAATGGTAGTTTTGGTTTGATGTCAATTAAGATGTTAGCGTAGTAAAGGTTGTATGATCAGTTAGTGAAGGTGTTGGTCCAGATGGATTCAGACGGTTCGTCTGCGTTACCCTCTGCTGCTGGAGGAGCCGGTCCTGTTGCCAGAGCTGTTGCTGGAGACCACGGAGATGGCGTTGGCGATGGCCTCCACGGCAGACAGACGCTCGGCGAACGTGTTCCTCTCAGACCGTTCAGCTTCTGGAACACAGCCCACCAACAGTTACCACACAGGCAGGGGGGGGAGAGTGGGGCGGCAGGGAAGAGGCAGGCAGGGAAGGAGGGCCCTGTTTGCATCCTTCCTTCCTACCTTTCCCTCCCTCCTTCCTTCCTTCCTTCCTTCCTTCCTTCCTTCCTTCCTTCCCCTCCCTCCTTTCCTTCCTTCCTTCCTTCCTTCCTTCCTTCCTTCCTTCCTTCCTTCCTTCCTTCCTTCCTTCCTTCCTTCCTTCCTTCCTCCCTCCCTTCCTTCCTTCCTTCCTTCCTTCCTTCCTTCCCCTCCCCTCCCCTCCCCCCCTCCCTCCCCTCCCAGATCTGGATGGATGAGGGCCCTTTACCTTCCTCCTCCTTGGTCTCCTTGTTGCTGACGGGGAAGCAGACGGAGACGCAGGCGTGGAGGATGTTGCGGTTGCCGTCGCAGCGCTGGCCCAGCGGGGTGCCCAGGCCCTGGCCGCTCTGGTCCAACAGGAAGGCCTGCTCCAGGTTGACCAGGTACAGGCGGCAGGCCTCGTAGTCGCAGCGCAGCACGTGCTGCATCAGCGTCTGCTTCTGGAACGGGGAGGGTGGACGGTGAGCACACGGTGACAAACGAGCACTAATGACTCAGTCTACAGGCCTTTCAACGGGAGTCCCCTGCTTCTGGAACACACGGCCAGAGGGTACAGGGGTGCAGTACTAAACGCACAGTGATAATTAAGAAGAAAAAAAAACAACAATGTCAAATTATCACACTTCAAAAATGGATGTTAAAAGTTTGGGGCCGGTTACTTGAAGGTGTTCTGGACAAATGGAAGCAAAGAAATCAGTTTAACGATAATCTTTGAAATTGTAATGTATCCACGGTTTGTAATATGGGGTTTGTATGCTGTGCATGTACGCATTTCTCCAAATCAAACGTGTCTTACCTCTACAGCCATGATGATTATAGCAGCTTTCTTCTTGATGGTGGAGTTGGAGGGCAGGTTAGCCAGGGAGTGGACCCCCATACCCAGACTAGCGATCGGGGGCAGGTCCAGCCAATCAGGGTCTCGTATTCCGCCCATACAGTCTTTGGCCATTGGGTAAATTGTGCCATTTCCATCCCGGAGGACGATGGGAGACTCCTGGAAGACATTAGGACATCAACGTCAGCACGCTGCTCAAGCGCAAGATGGAAATCACTAGCAGGGCTCTGTGTGCTTCTAGAGGCTGAGAGCATCTCCCCGGGGTCGACGTAAATCCAAATTGTACATTTTATTTCTCACCTGTCCTGCGGTGAAGATGGCCACGTTGCGCTCGCTCTGGCCCAGGAAGGCCAGGTTACTAGTGGGGAAGTTGTTCTCCTGCTCAGCCTTCCCTGTGGCCAGGTCAAATATACAGTACCTCACCCAGTTCCCCGTCTTCAACACGGCGTGGACTCCTGCAGGGGACAGTTGGGGAGAGGTCAGGATTGACGTCTAAACCAGGATCAGCTAGGCATGTCAAACTGAGCATTCGTCCTTCTTTCTTGGTTGTATACCCACTGAAAATAATAAGAGCAAACTCGAAAACTAAAACGCTGAAGCATGACAGAATCTGTTCATAATACCGGACATATCAGCATTGAATACGGAACTTGTAATCAAATCAAACTTTATTCGTATAGCGCATTTCATACACAGAGGCAACTAATGTAATGCAAGTGTTAACTAATGACGCAAAACGCTATCAGTGTAGATTGGTGAACGTACGGAGGTCTCCTGACAAACCTTTTGAGTCAACATTCACAGCCAGAATTTCAGCCTTCTCTGGGATGCAGAGCTTTTTAGGTGTGCGCTGAAAGCAATCTGGAACTTTAGGGGTTCCACCTGTTTTCACCACCTAGAGACGAGAGAGAGAGAGAGAGAGAGAGAGAGAGAGAGAGAAAGAGAGAGAGAGAGAGAGAGAGTCCACACCACAAACATTAAACACCCAGCAGGGACGCCTTATTCATGACAAACACAATATAACAATACCATCGTAGTAGCTCATGAAGATAATGTCAGTCTCCTGATTGAGGTCAGACCTAAATTAGACTCTTATTCAATGGGGAATATGGATGTCACATCACCGTTATACAGGTATTGTGAAAATCAATTATCCAATCATCATCATCATCATATCTGATAACTATAAAACACAGCTCAGGAACACATGCTCCATGTCAAACTTACTCACTGAGCTTGTATGAACAAAATCGACGTGACAATCATGATGAGTGTGTTAGTGCTGGGAGTATCATGATGAGTGTGTTAGTGCTGGGTGTATCATGATGAGTGTGTTAGTGCTGGGAGTATCATGATGAGTGTGTTAGTGCTGGGAGTATCATGATGAGTGTGTTAGTGCTGGGTGTATCATGATGAGTGTGTTAGTGCTGGGAGTATCATGATGAGTGTGTTAGTGCTGGGAGTATCATGATGAGTGTGTTAGTGCTGGGAGTATCATGATGAGTGTGTTAGTGCTATAGGCGTATCATGCTGAGTGTGTTAGTGCTATAGGCGTATCATGCTGAGTGTGTTAGTGCTATAGGCGTATCATGCTGAGTGTGTTAGTGCTGGGTGTATCATGATGAGTGTGTTAGTGCTGGGAGTATCATGCTGAGTGTGTTAGTGCTGGGTGTATCATGATGAGTGTGTTAGTGCTATAGGCGTATCATGCTGAGTGTGTTAGTGCTGGGAGTATCATGATGAGTGTGTTAGTGCTGGGTGTATCATGATGAGTGTGTTAGTGCTGGGAGTATCATGATGAGTGTGTTAGTGCTGGGAGTATCATGATGAGTGTGTTAGTGCTGGGAGTATCATGATGAGTGTGTTAGTGCTGGGAGTATCATGATGAGTGTGTTAGTGCTGGGAGTATCATGATGAGTGTGTTAGTGCTATAGGCGTATCATGATGAGTGTGTTAGTGCTGGGTGTATCATGATGAGTGTGTTAGTGCTGGGAGTATCATGATGAGTGTGTTAGTGCTATAGGCGTATCATGATGAGTGTGTTAGTGCTGGGTGTATCATGATGAGTGTGTTAGTGCTGGGAGTATCATGATGAGTGTGTTAGTGCTGGGAGTATCATGATGAGTGTGTTAGTGCTGGGAGTATCATGATGAGTGTGTTAGTGCTATAGGCGTATCATGATGAGTGTGTTAGTGTTAGTTTACCTGTAACTCGTCTATCCTGAGCAGCCTGCAGTCCTGTAGCAGGGAGGAGGGGTCAGAGTCCAAGGGCGCCGCGGCGGCGCTCTGGCTCGTCACGCTGCTCGACGTCCCGGGAAACTTCACAGCAACATAGGCGCCGTCCACTTTCAGCACCTTGGGTTTAGAAGGACAAATGTCACAGATTAAACAGACACAGAGAAGACAGCAGCAAGACAGATGCAGCGTACATGTGAACTGGAACTTCACGATGCTTTACTTTTACCATGACTTCTTGCTGAATTTGAACTCTGCTACATTTAAATCTACATTTAAAACTGAATAGACACATCTGGACCTACAAAAGAAACCTCTTGAACTTTTGAATTAAATATTTGATACTGCAGTAAAAGCACCATCTCGCCAGCACAAATACTCCATAATCTCCATTACAAAGAGCTTGGCAAGAGTTGTGACGAATACCACACTCAAAAGAGGAGAGAAACACAGAGAGAGGAGAGAGAGAGAGAGAGAGAGGGGGAGAGGGAGAGGGGGGGGGGGACACCGCTGCACCCACCTTTCCTACTGGGACGTTCTTCACGTCCTCCACGAACACCACCTCCCTGAGACTCCACTGCTCCTCGTTCACCTTCTCCTCCTCTTTAGGGGCAGGGGTGGAGCGCCTCCGCTCTGGGGCACAGAGCACAGGTCAGCAAACACACACACGAGCTCACAGAACACAGGTCAGCAAACACACACACGAGCTCACAGAACACAGGTCAGCAAACACACACACAAGCTCACAGAACACAGGTCAGCAAACACACACACAAGCTCACAGAACACAGGTCAGCAAACACACACAAGCTCACAGACGACTACCCATAATAAGACCACTCCTGTAAGGTAACCTAGACTACTCACAAACAGGTCCCTGCTGCTCAATAAGACGCTTATCATCGTTATCAACACTGTTACTCTACAACTTAAAACTTCTTTTTTTTCTGATGGTGAAATGTAATATACTTTCCTTATACACCACGAAACTGTAACCCATCTTATACAGTAAACTACACCACAACATCCCTTGGTAAGACAAAAAAACATAGCATAGCGACAGTAAAAAACTGAAAACCTGCTACTTGGACCGTTTGACAGGTAAAATGGATGGAGTTAGGAGAGCTGAGACCATCAAAACACACAAGCACTGTATGGAACCATTTTTAACTTCTCTCTGAATGAAAGACTCCAGAGAGAACCCATGTCGGGTCAAAAAGAGCCATTTAGGTTTCCAGACGGCACCTTCTGGAGTTGAGACAGGGTTGTGTGTGGAGAGAGGGGCTGACGTACTGTAGGGCAGCGAGGCGCTGCTGGCGATGGAGGAGGTGTCGCTGCAGGTGGAGGCTGGGGAGGGAGGGGGCCCCATCTCAGTCTTCACCAGCTCAGGCTTGCTCTCAGTCCTGGGGAGGGAACAGACGCGCTGCTACTGAACTGGAACAGACAGTCTGGGTGAACGGATACTGGTCTGGTCAAGCGAAACATCAGGAATGTTAAGCCTCTCAAACTGCCCCTTAAATTAATGTTAATATTTCTTGTGCATGTTCTTGAATAATATATTACTAATCATATACCATGATAACTATATATTAACAAGATCCATTGTATTATTAACAAGTGCAAAGTAAACGTTGTCCCCCGCCAATGAGAAATTGGCCCTTTGTGTCAATGAAGCAGTGGAAGCGAGTTTAATAATGTAGCCCTGTCATTTGCAGGTCTATTCTGCAGATAATCCACCACCATTATTTATTTTTTATTTTAAATTAGTCACCTCTAATTATAGGTCGAAAGTTAAATCAAGCACAACTCCTCACAGTTGCTAAGCAGCTGGGTTTGACAAAGCTGGCATTAGCCAATGGGCTGATCATTGCGAGCTTCATGATGAAGTCCCATTCAAATCCCTCAACAGCCAAGCAGACTTTTGTTAATAAATAGAATAAAAGTTAATAAATATAGCTTCTTAAAATGTAACCGGTTAGCAAGCTAGACACGACAGCTAGTCAGTTAGTGATCAGGTTGCCTGAACATGTAGATCAAGGACCAGACAAGGAAGGAAGCTCAAACTCTACACTCTTGTGGTTTTGGAAAGTAGAAAGGCCACTGAGCAGAATGGACTATACTTTTACTGAGACACAACGTACAGCTTTATTGTGTACAAAGCAATAGGCCATGTACTGGCAATAGGAAAAATCTGTGTCTAGCAGCTCCGGTGGTGTGCTCTGGTACATCTCGTGTGACGGACGCACAAACGGCGACATCACATTATCCCCAACCCATCACATCATAATATTAATCATTTAACTGACTCTCCTGTCTTGGGTGGCCTAGTCAATGTTGTTATCATTACCATAATTACAAAATGGTTTATTGTTTGGAACTGACTTGATCTCCTGCGTCTTGGTGGTCTTGTCCATGCTCTTCAGACTCTCCGGGGAGCGCAGCTGGAAGCGGCAGCTGTCGTTCATGTTCCAGACGGACTCCAGCAGGACCCCCACCTTGGGGATCCCAGCGTTGACTGAAAAGGCCACGGCGCCCGCGTGGTAGAGGGGGTTGTTCCTCAGGCACACCTAACGGAGAGGAGAACGAAAACACGCACACATTCTGGTTTTAATGAAATCAATATGGTTCTGGCTTTGATTGTTTACTTCTGCTGAAATTGTGTTGAAAAGTGCTCGCCAGAGCGCTGGGAATCCTGCCCATGAGCAAGTACAGTACAAGAACAGAGGCAAGTGTGAAGATTGTGCTGTAACTACAAAAATTTAAATAAATCTTAAAGCTCAATGAGATCACTTTTTTATGGCTCAATATTCACCTTTACTTGCTATTAGTTTATGAATTGGCCTTGGCAAGATCCCAAAAATCTTTTTCGTGACATGAGACCCTGGGAATTTATTATTTTAGAATTTAGGTGTACTGGCTAGTACACTGGCGGGAAATCTTGTGGTGGAAACGGAAGTGACACGTTTTGCGTGTCACATATCAGGAAGACAACAAAGACTTCGCCCCGCGAAACAAAATCTACATGCACATAAAAGAAAGACCGGTATTTATCTGCATTGAAGCCATCCTTCCAGAAAGTATCTACAATCTTCCAATCCAGTCTGCGCCACGCACGTTTGTTATAATTTTTTCCCCCATCATTACAGCGTGTGAGTGGGGGATTGTGGGAAGTGTGGTTCTTAAAATGCAGTGCCGATTTTATCACGACCAGAGGGGCTGCCAAAGTGCCGAGTTATCTCATGTAGCTTTAACAAAGGTAGACTGACATTTGAGGGGAAGAGTTTGTTTCTAACCTGAGTCCCCACCGTGATGTTGGGGATGGAGGAGATGCCTGCGCTGGACTTTGGCTTCTTGTTCTTGGCCCGGGCCTTTTCAAGCATCTTCTTCCGTTGACTAAAAGGCACAACGCCCCTGGCGCCCCCCAAAAAAACAGACATCATAATCAACACACAAAAAATCAAAACCACAAAAATAATCACTGGACACAAAATGGAGGCTTGAGGAAGCGGAGCTCACCACCAGTACAGGCTGCTCTCCAGCTGGGCGCAGGTGTAGAGGGCGCAGCAGTGCAGCGACATGATGCGCTCCCCCTGCAGCTCCGGGAAGCTCTGGGCGCTGTGCTCCAGCTTGGAGGCCACGGTGCTCAGGGTGTCGTCCACCCAGGTGGCCACCTGCAGACAAACGCAACACACGCTCTGAATAGGGCTGGGGATCGATTCGAATTTCAAGAATCGATTCGATTCCGATTCACAAGGTTCAGAATCGATTATCACGATTCAATATCGGTTCGGTTAGTGTTACTGAATCATTTGATTCAGAATCGATTCATCGATTTTTTTAACCCAGCCCTAGCTCTGAAGAAGGCGCTATGCCGAAACGGGTGAGCGTTTTTTCTACTTGAGGAAGTAGGGTGTAGAAACTAAATTATAATGCGTATGGTCTTAAAGCTTCTATGGTAGAATCATAGGTCGGCTACAGTAGGCGAACAGCGGCCTATATTATGTGACAAAAAACACAATTAATGACACAATTAATGACGAGAAAAAAGTTGAATAAACTGTCCTGCATGATTAGCCTACATTTTTGACGATTAGCCTACATTCACTTTGGAAATGTGAAATCTGGCCAAAACAAAACAAAACAAACAACCCGATCATGAACTATTCTGAAAATGGCATAACACACAACATGATGACAAACAGAAAATCTCAGTTCCACTTTGCAAAGCCTATCAAAGTTTATTGTTTATAATTGTTTATAATAAGTATTGCCATACATTATTAAGATTAAGAGATTCACCCCCCAAGTGGAATCGATTTGTTACCTTATTGGTCTCTGTTGCCACGGTGGCTCTGATGCTATTGGCCGACAGCAGGGTGATCTTCTCATTAGTCAGGCCCAGGAAGGACACACGGGGGTGGTGGATAGAGGGGTTCTGATTGGAGGAGGGGGCAGTTAGCAAACGCACTGTAGAGATATGAATTCAACAGATGCTTCCGTCCTGGTCGGATACAGGGATCAACCTTAGCATTGCAAGAATCATGCAGACTGACCGACACTAGTCTTCATTAGTGAGTGGACTGTCCTTTTCTATAAAGCATCTCATCGGCCCCTCATTCTAAGGCTCAATCAAGGCTGCAACGCATGACTCCCACAGTAGTATGGTGTACAGTAATGTGTAGTGTTATAATAAGAAGTGTCATACTCAGTGCTGTCGTGATGCGGTAACCATAATGGCCATGCTTACTAACATCTCTGAGAATGAAAGCCTCTGTTGTTCTGCACTACCACAATCGGCCACAACCGACTCATGCGGTTACCCACTGAAATAAAGAAATAAATGCAAATCAAATCTCTCTGGTTGTTCACCTGCGCGTTTCTGTAAGGTTCAGGTTCGCTCCACTTCCACTGGTAGAGCTCCCCTTTAGAGCTGACGGCCACCAGCTCGGAGAACAAGGCCCCGATGCTCACAAACTTCAGCCCGTCCTGACAGGAAGCAACCAGAGGCGCAATGAGACGTCAGGCCACCGCGGAGGCTTTCGGACTAACACGCATTCAGACAAATGTTGGACGTGGTAACAAAGCAAATCTAGGTCTAGCCATTTCGTGTTTCGATGGGCGGCTGTAAAAAAACATCAAGAACGAACGACGTCTAGGGCGCGTTCGCGGCTCTTCTCGCCCCCCCCCGTCCCGTCCCCCGTCCCGTCATAAACCCCCCAGTACGCGCCCCCCTCCCCCCCCCCCCCCCGCCCCCCACGAGCTCCACATCACTCCCACCTTGTCCGGCCACCACTGCAGCTCCTCCCCCAGGGAGACCGGGCTCTGGACGGGGATGCTCTTCTTGTCCAGGCTGGGCTCCCCCTCGCGGCTGGTGGAGCCTCGCTCGGTGTCGAACGAGGCCCCGTCCAGCCAGCGCCGCTCGCGCAGCCGCAGCACGGACTCGCGCTCGCGCAACAGCTCGGAGTCCCGCTCTAGGGGAAGGAGGAGAACTGGTATGCAATGGGGTCACACCAGTGGGATAAAAAGTAAGCCACTCTCTGGGAAAGACCCGTCACAGATGAATCATCAGAGAGAGAGAGAGAGAGAGAGAGAGAGAGAGAGAGAGAGAGAGAGAGAGAGAGAGAGAGAGAGAGAGAGAGAGAGAATGTGTTTCCATTAATAAATGATTCAACTAGGGAAATGCAACCGTGGCGCTGGAGGTCTTTGATTCTGTCGATTCGGGCGTGTTTTTATCGTTCTTGCGCGCTCACGTTTTAAGACGTGAGGTAGAAGGAGGGAGGTGGGTGGGACTGAGGCGTGCATGCGCTCTCTGGCCGTCGTGTACTGCGCTTTGTCCTGTGTATTATGTGTGATGTGTCGTATTCTCTGTTTCTGTATGCGTGTACGATGCCAGAGCTTATGGGAACATACTGTACAGAATGTAAATTCCCCCAGCCGTGCACATGTGGCTAATAAAGAGTCTGATCTAATATTCTGGTGGGGGCGTGTGTGGGCGAGGTTGGTAGTTCTGTAGGCTGCTACAGCAGAGAAGGTCTCTGTTAGCCAACAGCCTAGCGGGCCTTTCTCAGAGGGCTCACTACAGCGACAGTCATGCACCATAGGACCCACACACACACACACACGCACACACACGCACACACAAAACACAACCGAGTGAACACATTCACTGTGCCTGTATATAGACTACAAGCAGTAGCTTGAAGAGGATATCCTTAGAAAGTACTTCCCCAGGCCAAGTTAACACTTAGTAAATGACAAACAGGCCTATTATGATACATGTGAAAAAAAAAACACAGACAATGATCTACATCTGGGCTAAGGAAACACAAGGAAATGTACGCCATTAAGAAAAACTAAAACGACTCATGCTTTAAATGTGGGCTTAAGGTTACAGCCTCCCATTGGCTAAGCAAACGGTATGCTAACGGTGATGTTCAGACGGCGTGACGGTGTTGAGGCGTGGTGAGTTACCTCGCGAGGAGCCCAGCCGGGACAGGGATGAGCGTCGGAAGGAGGGGTACCCGAAGTAGCTGATGTCCTCCGAGAACATGGCGTCGGCGTCAATGATGACGCTGGGGTGGGCCGAGTGGATGTCGGCATCCAGCAGAGACATCAGGTCTTCTGCTGAGTCCACGGGGAGGGGGGGGGGGGAAGAGGGGGAGAGGAATGTTCTGCTTTCAAGGCCTCAATCAAGCTTACGAACGGGGAAAAAAAAACTACGCCTTGCCGGTTGTTTTGCTTCCTGTAGATTATCTGTACTCTAAAATACTCTAAACTCCAAAAGGACCATTTTTTTTAACCCAGACCACTCATGTCAGCGAGGGTCATTAATTCCATTGTCGATTTGCGCCCTCCGCTATCGACCTTGCGTGTGCTGCGTGTGCTTCTTCCTTGTGGTTATCTGCGGACCGCGCGAGTGTGTAAAACCCTGTCTGCGTACGAACCTCCGGGCAGGTAGGACTCGCTGGCCGTGTCGTCGCCGTCGTCCCCGTCCTCGTCGTCGCGGCTCAGCAGGTTGTTGACGGCCAGGTTGACGTCCAGGTTGGTGCGCTGCAGCTCCCGGATGATCACGCTCCGGGACTTCCCCTGGAGCACCACCTGGGCCTGGGGGAGGAGAGGGGGGGGGGGGCCAGGGGCGGAGCAGCGTGTGACCTTGCAGTCTGACCGAGGTGCTTGTACGGTAAAGCTCTCAGTGTGAATAACATACAGGGAGAGGGCGATTTAAACTCTTTATTTAATCTCGAAAGGAACTTTAAATGCCAAAGCAGTAGCTATACAGGGACGACTAACACAATCAAAATTAAAATAAATTGACAATAGAACTTTAACAATGGTACAATCAATGGCTGAATCCCCTAAAAATGAATCCTTCCTTCCTTCCTTCCTCCCTCCCTCTGGGTGAGTGACCGAGTGTCTACTGTAGTGTGGAACAGGATATAGAATGTGATTGGATGAGAGGCTGAGTGTGCGCGGTGCCCTGTACCTGGGAGATGAGTTCCTCTGGGATGACGGAGGCTGGGATGACGGGCTGGGGCTGACTCCCCAGGAGCCCGGAGCCCCGGTCCCGCCCGGTGCGGATCACTCTGGTCTGCCTGCGGGAGTCGCGGGCAGCTGTGGAGGACCTCCCCGAGGAGCCCCCTCCTCCGCCGCCTCCTCCTCCACTTCCTCCTCCTGTGCCTCCTCCTCCTCCACTTCCTCCCCCTGCGCCTCCTCCTCCACTTCCTCCTCCTCCCGCGCCTCCTCCTCCACTGCCTCCTCCACCTCCACCACCTCCTCCTCCTCCTCCTCCGTTCACACCGGAGCTCCAACGACTCCTGTCACAGCACAAGGCTAGAGTCAGTGGAGGAGTGACAGCACAGGAGACAGCCACACACAGGACAGCGCACTGGCGGTCACTGGGAGATTTCTACCAGAAGCATTCAAAGCAATGGATGGAAGCAGTGGCGTGGCACTAGGCCTACATTTATTTCATTTGGCTTGAATCTGCTCACATAATCATATCGACAAGGGCACATTAAACTGACAAAAGTTGCCTTGGAAATGTTCAATTTCTGAGACCAAGCCTCAATAGGATGTGGCGTTACATTTCTGACTCAAACCGCTCAGATTAAGAGTCTGAAGATCTCAATTTACAGGATGTGGTATTTAGGTCTGCATCATCATAAACAAACACGCTTAACATGTATATTTTCAAGCGGTCAGTAACATTGAGGATTTAAGTCTCCTGCGGTCACCAGCACCTCACGAACGGCACCAATAAAAATAATAATAATAATAGTATGCACACGAGGCTGCCAGCTTTACCGGCGGTTTTAGGTTTGCGCCGACCCTGCCAGAACTTACCCAAGGGTGTTGCCTGCCAGTCTGCCCAGTGTGTCAGAACCAGACAGGAACCAGGGCGGATCACTAGTCCTGCCTGGCCTGGAGCTCCTTCCTGTCCCTGAACCACTGCTCAACTTTGAACTGGAAACAGAAGATGGGAGATCAAGTTACAAACCTAGAGGCCCGCGAGGGACCAGAAGAAGACGACCTGGGAACACCAGGTCTTTTTTGGGCCCCTTTGGGGCTTTGTTTTGTCGTTTTACAGATCAGAAACAGGAGGGGGAATGGACATGGCGGAGACTAGCATGGCAACACCCTTGGGAATCAGAATTGGATGCAACTCGTTCCTCTGTCAAGACTTTTCCCTTTTTTAAAGGTTCTTGTGGGTTTTTAGGGCTGCGACTGCTTTCTCCTATTAGTGCGTTAACAATGTTTATAGCCACCGTGGCCTATTAGAGCACAAGTCTACTTCAAATAATAAGAGTAGATAGGATACTAGCCTATGCACAGAGGATGCTTAGTTCAGTCAGCTGTCTTAACTGATTGAGGATCTGCAGTCCACATTTCCCAAGGCTTTCCAGAAACCCACAGTGGTGCTGACTGCAAAGCTATTACCATCTGAAACCATCTCATTTTCTTTTGAAAGTTCAGCTTATTTCATCGTGCCAGGCAGCAAAACATGTGCTCTGCAGAAAAGCTTAAAGCAGTCACATTCTTCCCCAGTCTCTCACAGGCTGATTCACATGCATGCTTAGCAACTACAGGGGCCTAGAAAAAAACTCTTAAATCACTGTTGGATGCTGCTCGGTTGGCAAGACGTATAGGGTATCAATGAAACTCACAAAAATACATGCTCACAGCCAACACAAAGCCTAGCAACAGCCAAAAGGCATTCTTCCTCATACAAAATGAAGCAGAGCAGAGA
This sequence comes from Borostomias antarcticus, assembly GCF_949987555.1. Classification (NCBI taxonomy): domain Eukaryota; kingdom Metazoa; phylum Chordata; class Actinopteri; order Stomiiformes; family Stomiidae; genus Borostomias; species Borostomias antarcticus. The sequence continues at coordinate 22,827,575 of NC_140243.1, forward strand.
AACATGCATTCGCCAAAGCAATTGGCTTAAAAAACCCTATATATTTTGGACACTCCACATGACACCATTGAAAGCTTTGTGGCAGGTCTAGCACTTATCAATGACGATGTAATAACTGCATTAAAGGACTAGAGGAAAGTTGATAATAAGGTGTCAATCCAACAATTCCATGGTGATAGCTTTACAGTAGCAGTAGTGATGTCATCTCAGAAGAACCATACCAAAGTCAATCAGATTGCCAGGAAGGAGTGCCACAGCCTATTTTAGGAATCGCAGGTTTGATCCTGATTGGAACAGAGATCCCAGCCAGCAACACGAGAATGGCGTGGGCTATGTTCAGTACATTTGTTTCAGGCTGAAGGCCTATGGGCTTTTGCCTAATGGTCATGAAAGTCGCTTATTGCAATCATCTCCATGTACTATATCAGGTCCATGCACTTCTCTTCACCCAAAATTGAACTATTTTTGCACAAAAAACACTTGAGTGTTCTCACCCATCACTGCCGTCTGGTTTGCTCAGCTCCAGTCTGTCAGGTTGGACAGCAAAGCTGATCCTGCACACACGGCCATCCTAGACACAAAGACAAAACTCCATATTTCCCTTGACATATTTGCAAATACTTCCATTTGTCGGTTATGACTACATGCACAGTATCTTGACTAAATGGTTTATCCACAATGCAATGATAAAGCATAAGCTAAGGACAAGCCAAGTTCAAGCCAACAGTCTAATTCAGTTATAAATATACCCACTGTGTAATCAATCAATGAACTAGCTAACTCTGAATGTACTCTAGCCACTTGTGCATACATGACTTGAAGGACTTGAAGGACTTTGTGCATAAATAACTTGAGTTATATATATTCCATGACATTTTCACATGCAAATAGCTCAAATTTCCTTGACTTGCTTCCATACAAGATGGACAAACAATAGTTTATTTTTTCTTTCTAAAAGACGATCATGTAAGAGAGTTGAACAAGTGAAGCAGATATATTGTTACTATTCATATAGAAATACGTCCTTCAACGTTACCTCCAGGAGGAAGCCAGCATGGTTTGGTCCGACCACACATTGTTTCAAGGTGGCCTGCTCTAGCAGACTGAGGTGGGGGTGACTACATTGGATAGAAGGAGATAAATAGTAGAAACAATCAGATAAGAAGAGCGGATACCTGCTCGCAGCCTTCTGTCTCAAAGCACACTACATCACACAACACTTTTGAGTAGAAATTGCAACATGAACACAACAGTCTTAAAAATATAGACTTGAGTTCTAAGCTATCTTTGCTGGCTGTCGCACAACACACAATCCAATATCAACTTCTCTCATTATCGCAGGACGTCAGTATGTCAGAATGCTCTCAAGTTCATTGGTTCAGTATTATCCACATTGCTCATATCACCAAGCGGTCTTACCTGTTATAGTTGTACTTGTTGAGTTTCTCTGAGACTTCACGGAGCCTGTTGGGGAACAAGAGAAGGTAAGTACCTAGATAAGTAAATATGATTAATTCTCATTCATGATGTGAATATTTGCACTCGGTTGCCCAGAATTAATGAGGCACACTGGGATTAATTTCTCTCAGCGAGAATTATTTCACTCATAATGATGCCTGCAGTGCACAGAACAGCAGCAGCAGGCCTATACTGAATGCAAGGGAGCAGACTTCAGCATAGCCCATCTAGTTACATTTACAGACATGCAGGTTGAGAGCAAACCTGTGAGTCATAAACCATGGTCAGTTGTCTACTGACAGTTCGCGGTCAAATCAACCAATTGCCAACAGAAGTGTTGTAGCCATTAAAGATATAGATCACAGAGTCCACAACCCTAGTTCAAACCTTGATCAAGGCCTAACACATCAATAGACTCAGCAGCACAGGACGAAATGTACAGGCACATTATCTTATACCAGTGCAACAGAGGCTAGGTCAATACTTCAACCTTGTACAAACGACTTGTACAAATTACTCATATGTAATGAGAAGTCGTAAGTGCCCTTAAACAGATCTAGAATTGCATTAGCATTCAGAGTAAGAAATGTGTGACCAGCTATTTACTCCAAGCAAACTTGTCTTGTTAACAATAGGCCTAACCTTTCTGTTTCATCTAACAATTGCATGTCCCCAGTCACAACTGAGTAAGAAGAAAAAAAAAAAAAAAACTGTCACCAGCTCATAGGGGGGTGCCACAGCACATGGTGACCATGGCACCGCATGCATGCAAAGCACGCCTAAGTTTGGAAGAGCTAGGATCTAGCCTAATTAGGGAATAACTGTCATTTCACATCAGCTATGTCTCTATGAAGCTTTACCTTGTATCAATACATTCAGTGGACAGCATGTCCTTCAGCATGAAGACCAGGATTAGAGCATTTTCCAAGATTCATGTGTCACATCCCATCTCTCAAGGTCATTCAAATACACCTTCTGAACCTCTTAATCTTAAAAAGTAGAACAGCCCCTTAGTCAATTCAATCTCAATGGATGATATAAATAGGTTACTATAAATCACCTGCACTGACAAAATACAGGTCACAATATCCAGAGCATAACTTTGCACTCATCTGTTCACTGTTGGTGTCTAAAATATCTAAACAGTTAACGTTATCCAACAAAGTAGACTAAGGTTATACAGTACGTTTCACAACACATGTCATCATGAGTACTTCTGCGAGACTCACACACCACATTCTTATCAACCAACCAACCACATCTTTGACATAATCGTTTCAATACACGGTTAGAGAGACACTGACATAACCAGCAAGATCATAAACCTCCAGCCCCACAAGTTGCTGATTGAATGAACTAACGTTTGTCTTCAACAAGTAGCAAAACTCAAATCGCCAGAGGGCTACCCTAGTGAACTAGGCCAGTCACCGCATAGCTAGCCAGCTAGCCGAGCTAGGCTAGCTAACGTTAGCTTCCTGCCGTTTGCTTTACCTAACAGTGAGCTCACCTAGCCTAGAGAGCCAGCTAGCTTCCCAGCTAGCCTAGCCACATAGCTAGCTAGCTAGCTGCCTCTTTCTTGATAATCGATAACAAGCCATCCAACAAAACATGAGGTTAGTGAGACATACACACACAGCAAAATGGAAATAGATATATTTAAACAATGTGACCTTTTTTTAAATCACGCTATAACTGATTATGCCCCCCCCCATCCCCCAACCCGCATTGTCTGTCTCAACTTTGACGATCAGCCAATCCTCCCAGGCACAGAGCGATGAGACGGCTTGCTAGCTTGGGACCGCGATGCTAGCGAGCTAGAGCTGCTTACCAGCCAACGCCAATGACTTTACGAGTAGGTGGGTAGCTAGGAGGCTAACGTTACGCTGCCTGGCAAGCTAACAAGCTAACAAGCTAACCTATCTGAGCAAGGCAGCAAGGTTTGTTCATTATGCCGGGCCTTGCTTCAAATTCGTGGGGGTCGTCCAATATTTTTTCCCGATTGATATTCACATGACAATGTTAACATCAGCGAGAAACATGCAGATGGTCGGCACGTACCACACCCTACATATAAATATTGATTTAAACCCTTTTCTTCTGTCCGTAACAAATACCTGTCATTGAGCTGATCCTCGGTCCCGGGCAACGGGTGAACCACGAAGTGTATAGATGTCATGGGTTCAATCCAAAATCACACACAAATGTGTGAAGTGTGTGGGAAATGTTATTTACTCGACCACTGTTTATAGGAGGATTCATAGAAATCTTTTATGACGAAAAATCCCGAGCTTAGATCCACAGCCTCCTCACCCACATGCCGCCATCTTAACTCTACCAAGCTTCTTCTTTCTGTGTTGATTAGCACTCATGCAACCCCTCTGCTGGTTGGACCTTGAGCAGAAACAGGAATTATGTTAAATTGAAAGGGATTGGCTTTGAGAAGAAAGGCAGTGAAAGCCAATTTTATATCAGAATGTAGCAGAATGTATTTCATTGATACAACAATATCTCTATATCACAACGAGACATAGATGTATTAAAGTGCTACATGACTGTATCTGTGAGGTAGTACAGTCTGACATGAAAAATGATTGGCCAGTTCTAGGCCTACTAAGGAGGATTAGGGCGGCAAGGCCTACATGTACCGTCATAGAAAAATGATTTTGTCTTTAATAGGCTATGCATTTAATTTCAGTAGTCCTACAAATTAATATCAAGGTAGGGACAGTTTAATTTGAGAGTTCCCTTTCTTGGATTTGTTTAGAATATTGTAAGCATGTGGATAGTGCAAGGCCTAGAATGTAATGTTTTGGATGGGGTTTTACTACAAAGCATAGATATTGAACCTCAATCCCTTTATTTCAGTCCATAACCTTGGCTGTGTGTGTGTGTGTGTGTGTGTGTGTGTGTGTTCAGCTCCTTTCTTTACAGTAAAGCTACTGTCACGTTTCCAGGTGTGAGAATGCATGAAAGAACCCTGCTAACAAACCAAAGGCTGTTTGCGGTAATCCATAATAAAGCATAAATAAACTGGGTTGGAAATTTGGCAAACAATGATAACAATGGATGCCTCTGAAGATAACAAAACAGGGTTACCAAACAACAATACATTGTCCATGTATCTTAAGCCTATTAAAATGTTCACCCACATTTGCTCAGCACTTTTGCTATAATGCACTATGATGCACTTACCCTTAACATAATGTTCCAGCGCATATGCTACAGTCTGACCATGAGCAATAACATACTATAAGCATGATACAGAGATATGCATATCTTGTTCTACTGGCACGCCCTCTGCTGGTGGAGTTCAACTCAACACAGGAAGGATCAAGCTGTCGGAGATGAAAGAGAGCCGAGTTGAAAATGCAGAAGGTCTACATTTTTGGAGAACACACTCCCACCCAACATGTTTGGAAAAGGCCTTTTAGTAGCACAGCATCATTTCCCTTGTGTGCACTCTACCCTATATGGATTTAAAGGTATACACCAATCAATTCCAATATTTCTAAACCCATCTAAAGAAGGGAATTGGATGGTTTCGCTGCACTTCAGAAGAGAAGGGTGGAAAAGTTGCACACCACAATTGCGCTCCGTGACATCCATCATCATCACCAGCAGATGGCAGAATTTCACTTTCATTTTGAGAGACATCACAGAGCTCGTTCTCATTTCTAGGCTACTGGGCCTACTTTTTCATAATGCAAAATATTTTGCCTGTTTCACAAAGACAGACGTGTGTTAGTGTAAATGTCTCCCTGCGAATATCAACACAGATTTCATGAGTAGGTTAGACAAATCATGCTACAAAATCATTTTTCTACACATTTAAAGTCAGTCACTAATCAACCCTTCAAGCTTACACTGCTTAATACACTCATAGAGATATCAGGGGAATGGACAAGTGTAAGCAATATGGTAATAGTGGTAGCCTGCAATGTGATTGGCTGCCTGGGATTGCTGCCATGTTGCCGTCCAATCTCCTCCATTCTCAAAAGCATAAGGGCTCAGACTTTCAAGTGGTCTATCTATGGGTGTTCAACACATTTATTCATCATCATATTATTCAGTGTATCCCGAATTCCGGGCAAGCAGGGACCTAAGAGAAAGGCCATAAAAACGTTTCCATAATATATTACCACAAATTCTATTTGCAATCACTTGTGTCTATGATCTGCAGCCCCGGTCTGATAAGGGGGGGGGGGGGGGTTGGTGGGCCGCAGGGCATTGGTTTGGCGGAGGGGATGGGGAGGGGGGGGGGGTAGTAGAAAAAGTGATTAACCCCAGGGCATTCATAATCCAGGCCTGCTCATCATCAGACAGTAGGAACATCATCCAAACCTGACATTCATTCCTGCACTGCACAGCGCAATGAGCAGAGGGCTGTGTTAGAGTGAAGCACAGGAGAGGGAAAGAGAGAGAGTCATTCATCTGACAGCCACAGAGCTGTACGACCAGTGGAGATGACCTTTTGGCTCATACTGTCATTCTCTCTGAATCAACATGAACAGAGCGGTTCCCACCGAGGCAGCAGCTCTGATCTGCTTCACACCCACTTGCTTTACTCGGAACAGTTAGTTTTGGTTAGATTGAAACACCCTCTCAGAAGTATTGCAAAATGTTCCTGGATAAAAAAAAAAAAGGCTTTGAAGCCCGACCTTGTTCATGCTGCCACTGAACCAGTGCCCATATTATGTAACTGTGAACTTGACAATCTCTCCTGCCCCTGACAAGGTGTTGCTGTCTACAAAATATATTCAGGGAGATGGAGAACTTTTCATGTGTAAACAATAGAATAAAGCAAAAACAATCTTGCATATGAGTGTTCCACTGATCACACATTTTAGATTGTGTTTGTGACTAATCTGAAAAGTACAATTTTCTCCCTCGCTTGTATTTCAGTCCCAGGAATTTGCAGAGAGAGGTCTCTCTTTAGTTATCAGGAAATCCTCCATGTGCTGCCCTTCACCCTGAGGTCAGTACTCTGAGGTTGATAAACTCTGTTCCATGACTCCCTTCTGTCCCTAAATATCCTCTTATCAGGTTCATCAAGACAAACTAGACCAAAGAGATCAGGGTTTATTTTTAGATCGCCGGTCAATGTGTGATCTAATGACACCAGGTGGGGCTAAATATGGATACTCAGGTACAACAGAGCTAGTCTGTCACTATGCATGAGTTATACTGCCCACTGGCTACACATACCTGAGACAGAATACAGCACAAAGAGCACCAGCCTCACATCATCAACAGACGTCAAGATTTATAATTGAGCCCGATTACAGCCTCTCCTAACCCTCCCCAGCCTGAAAGACTCGGAGGCTAACCTTTGAGTCCCTCCCCAGCAAAGAAGAGGCACTGTGATCAGAGTCACTAAGTCTGTCACGGTCAGTGGGTTTGTAGACACAGAGGGAAGTCCCTCGTAAGCACCAGGATACAAGATTTACAGTCTAGCGCACACACCCTAGGCCTAAATTCGTCTCTGCGCGGCCATCGCATTGCACCTCCACAAGCACCAGCCCTTGTCAATCAGCCCTCCACACTCGAAGTATTGGTTATTCCCAGCTCTGTAACACGATGACTGGCCGAGGAATGAGGCTTAAAATAACCCCTCTCAATGCTGGCAGTGGCATAGCTCAAAGGCAGGCCTGGCTGGTCAGTGTCAATGAAATAAAGCACTGTTTATGTATTAGTAGTATTGTGTGCCAGGTCCGCTTAGGCCCTGATCCACCCACCCATTCTCACATGCCATCCATAAGGGTAGATAAACCGCTGATAGGCACTTCAGGGAAGGGAGAGGAAGGGGTCTGAGGGAAGGTCTAGCCTGGATGGCATCTTCTGAGAATTAATGACTTCCAACATCCCTCCAATCCAATAATAACGATCTCTGCTGAACAGGAGCTCAGCTAGGATATTTGAGCCACAGGAGCACTGGAACAGCTTGTACATGTAGCTTGTACTTGTTGCCTCAAGGCCAGTCCCCATCATGATTACACGTGGAATCTAGATCATATAACATGGATGAGAAGTGCACTGCAGTGGACCAATATAACACGGATGAGATGTGCAATAAGAGCATGACACTGCACTGCAGTGGACCAATAAATGGAGGCTACTTTTTTGTACTACATGAAAATGTAGCCATGTTTAAGGACATGTTCTTATTATTACTTGTTCTTATTAGAGCTGATGGTTTTCATGTTCTGCTCAAATGGAGTACCCTCACCAACCAATAACATATAGGACAGAACTGAATCCAATCCAGTTTCAGCGGTGAGATCAAAATGTGTGGCTACTTTGTAAAGATCACCATGTAATGTTGGACAGAGACATCCAGGGAGCCTAGGTCCGCTGTCTGTGTGTATGTTGTCACTATTGTCCCTGTCTACAGCCTCCCTTTGTTCTCTGTCTCAGCTCTGTGGAGGCCAGTCTAGACAGCTGCCACTTACCTAATCCACACAGAGAAGGCCCCTGGCCTGCACTGCAGACCCTCCCAGCTCAGAGCATATGTAAACTCCCAGTTCCCAGCCCAGCGCCAGAACCTGTAGCCCCAGTGCCAGTGTAACGAGGAGGCTAAAGTAGAGTAGTCGTCGAGTAGTAAAACTCTCTCCCCTACTGAGCGGGATATCTCTCTTGGCATAGTTGTTAGCACATCCGACTTGCGTGCGCAAGGTTGCAGGTTCACGTCCCGCCCTGGACAATCCCTTAACATGGGTCAAAGGAACAAGTGATAGAGAGAAACACAACACAGGGTGAAGTGAAGTCCGTCACATCAGTCCCTGTAGCCCCAGCCCCTAGTACCCCCAGCCCAGTCCCTGTAGCCCCAGCCCAGCCCCTAGTACCCCCAGCCCAGGCCCCATGGCCCCAGCACCTGTACCCCCAGCCCAGTCTCTGTACCCCCAGCCCAGCCCCTAGTACCCCCAGCCAAGCACCTGTAGCCCCAGCCCAGCCCCTAGTACCCCCAGCCCAGGCCCCATGGCCCCAGCACCTGTACCCCCAGCCCAGTCCCTGTAGCCCCAGCCCAGCCCCTAGTACCCCCAGCCCAGTCCCTGTAGCCCCAGCCCCTAGTACCCCTAGCCCAGGCCCCATGGCCCCAGCCCCTGTAGCCCCAGCCCAGGCCCCATGGCCCCAGCCCCTGTAGCCCCAGCCCAGGCCCTGTAGCCCCAGCCCAGCCCCTAGTACCCCCAGCCCAGGCCCCATGGCCCCAGCACCTGTACCCCCAGCCCAGTCCCTGTAGCCCCAGCCCAGCCCCTAGTACCCCCAGCCCAGTCCCTGTAGCCCCAGCCCCTAGTACCCCTAGCCCAGGCCCCATGGCCCCAGCCCCTGTAGCCCCAGCCCAGGCCCCATGGCCCCAGCCCCTGTAGCCCCAGCCCAGCCCCTAGTACCCCCAGCCCAGGCCCCATGTCCCCAGCCCCTAGTACCCCCAGCCCAGGCCCCATGTCCCCAACCCCTGTAGCCCCAGCCCAGCCCCTAGTACCCCCAGCCCAGGCCCCATGGCCCCAGCAGCTGTAGCCCCAGCCCAGCCCCTAGTACCCCCAGCCCAGGCCCCATGGCCCCAGCCCCTGTAGCCCCAGTCTGTCTGACCCCAGGAGGGCAACAATCCAAAAGTCTGCTGGCTGGACTGATTGACCCTGCGAGTGCTAGGGCAAAGCTGGTGATTAGCTACATACACAGCCACAAACAGATAAACACATCTATGCTGCTCTAAAACACGTCTGCTTTATTCTGTCTCCACTGCATTTGTCCATTGTGTGTCCACTTGTTGCTCTATACGTGGACATTTTATAAGCTACATATTCACCACCCAAATGTTTTATCTTATACTCACAACACCCAAATGTTTGATCTTAAATTCCCACAAAAATCACAGAAAAATGATCAAATCCAAATTTATTATAGATAAAAACTTGCAAAAGACAATGTCCACATATAGGCTATGCATAGGCTATTAATAGAATGTGTTTGATTCATAGGTTTGCTTTCTTCTTCTTTTTTTTACATTTCTGTTTGATTATATTTTATGTTTTACTGGAACTTATGTTGAGTATCGTATGTTATTGGTGTAGATTCTGCTCTACATCAGAATATATGCTGTATATTCAGATGTTTTGTATTTTATCTGCAAAACTCAACTTTTATCTGCAAAAGAGACCACGGTCTCACAAATGACCCGTCTGGATAAAGGTTAAATAAAATGTGATCATCAATCATCTGATACAGAGCATTGGGTGCAGGAACAGGACATTGCCGGGTTCATCTGATTTATTTAAGCAAAGTATCTCAATGTGATTAGTCATGAGGGGTCGGGTGAGCTGGTTGGTCTGGTTTTATTCTACAGAGGGTTCAACTGTGACTCATCTTTGGGAGCGATGAGCCGCGATGGCGTTTTCACACGCAGATGCTGTTGTGTACCACGCTGCTTCCACGATCCACATCAGCTTCTGAACACGCGCTAATTCTCCTCCCATTGGTCGGAGCTTAACACACCTTTGTGTGTGATTGGCTGGAAGTGGAGCCCTGCCTGTCTTTACCCACGGTATTTGAAATTATGTCTGAATGGAACTAGAAGAAGAGAGGGTGGGAGACTTTCTAACATTTACCTAGACACAACATATATGAACAGCCCACCGTATAGTTACGTCTCCGCACTCTGATACTATTTGGCGCCAATCATCCAGCCTCAGAATAGTGTAAGTAAACACTTTAATCTTATTCTGGCACATCCTACACACGAAACCTCTGCTATTTAAACTGTTTAGTTTGTGTAACATCTTAGCAAATGGTAGCAATCCTACAGGACATTCTGTCAACATATCTGTTAATTCGATTAGGCTAATGTTGGATGAAAGACAGCAGTTTACAAATGGTCACTGCAGTTGAGCTGGGTTGCCAGTTGGGATGTGGGAGTATTTGCATAACCCGAACACGAGTGCATCAGTCTTGTAAAACTAGGTGAAGGGTCAAAGTGCCGGGGGTGACAGCTGATCACGCACGGTTTACATGATCATCATTCTGTAACTGTGTTGAATGTTGAAGAAACTGTCGAGGAATCACACAGCACGTAGCCTAACTGTCCAATAATTAGACAGTATTGCAAATGTCAGTAATGTTAATATATATATTTATTTTCAGACATATTTATTTTCAGACAGGGTATATTGTTGCCTGATATCAGACAGAATTGTTAACTCGTTACACTCCATGAGTGGGCAGATGCAAAGGTATTGACCAAGGCAAGGTATATTGAGCTTATAATATGTTTTCTTTGGGTCCAACCTGCAGTCATATATGTGACAGTCACAGGCATGAAAATATATTTAATGGGGAATGAAATATACTGAGATATTGATTGATCTATCAACAGAGCACTAAAATGGAAGTTGATGAGCTGCACCACCCCGACAGAGACGGCTCAGTGCTTCAGGATAATTCCATGGGTCTGGGAGACATGGAGGCCGTGGAAGCCCTGATGATCATGAACAACAACCACTGGAAGACCAGGACCCTCAAGCCCTGCTCGTTCCGCCCCCTGACACCCACCTCTGACCTCTCTGAGGACGATTTGCTCTCCACAGAGGTCAGCAGGGGGCCACCTGTAGTAAGTTGCTTATAGAAACATTAACCCCTTACATGTAACTCTCTCCAATATTCACCTTCATATCCAATGCTCTTGTGTGCAAAGAGAAAATCTCTCTGTAGATTATGTAGATGGATGATATTGATAAATAGAATCAATATCAATTCTTTGATAAATAATCAACGTGTGTATGATTTTCTCTCTGTCTCAGTTAATGACCCCGCCGTACAGCCCGCCTAACTATGAGGCCGTCTACCCCGGCCCATGGCCCCTGCAGGAACCACCCACGGCTTCCCCAGCCTCCCCAGGCAGTGAGGGCCCAGGGCCGGGAGAGCAGAGCCCTCCCCTGGCACTGGACCTGGCTCGGACAGTCCCCCAGACAAGGTCCCAGGCCACCAGCGTGATCCGTCACACAGCAGACTCGAAGCACTGCCCCTGCAGCATCTGTCCCCCCGTTAACGCAGACCACAGACTCCCCCAGCCCAGCTCAGGCAGCTGCAGCAACACCCACCCTGATTGGTGGAGGGACAGAGACTCCACCAACAACACATCTTCTGACTTGCCCACTGTGGCAGCAAACCCTCAGGCTCCAACTCCCGTAACGCTACCAGCCCTTCGATCCAATCAGCCTACCCCAGTTTCCCCTGCACCTGCTGCCATGGCCGAGGCGTCCCTTGTGCCAGTCTACTGCCAGATACTGCCAGTCCCAGCTGTTAAACATCCACTAGTCACCACCACTATCATCCATAAACCCATGGGCCACCTCCCTGGCCCTCAGTCAGCAGTGTGTCCCCAGGTATTCCTCATGGGGGGCCAGGTTGCCAAGGGCCCCGTAATGTACCTGGTCCCCCAGCCAGCCTGCCCTGTCCAGCCGGCGGTGGTTACCCTAGGAGGTACCAGGCTGGCAGCCATTGCTCCGGCACCAGGCTTCACACCCACGGTCCAGAGAAGCTTCCCCCAAGTTGAGGAGTCCCGTGTACGCAGTCACGTCTGTCCACATCCCGACTGTGGCAAGACCTACTTCAAGAGCTCCCACCTCAAGGCCCACATGCGGATGCACACAGGTAAAAAAAAAGAGGAGGAATACTGTTTAAGATCAAATTCAGGAAGCTATGTTTTTGGTTAAAGCTGCAGTATGTCACTTCTGTACTACAAGCCTGTTAGGAACTGGGAAAATTCTGTCGACCAAGTTAAGTTCAGTCAGCTTCAATATCACACTTTGTGGGTTTGGGTACCCATAAGGCCATAGAAGGACATCCCATGTTGCTGGTTGGATCTCGTCACGTGACACCTAATTATGAAGCCAAACTGGAGTCTACCACAATGCGTTTTTCACAGGGGAGCAATATACATACATAGCAATATTTAAAATATTACAAAACTCGTACTCTCTGCAGCTTTAAGCGTCAGAATAGAGTACCAGTAGAGGAATTCAAAGGTGAATGATGATATATTCTCATTTGTGTATCTTGAGTGATCTGGTATTCTAGTGCTCTAACTCTGGCACCTCCTCTCTGTGTCCTCAGGTGAGAAGCCCTTCAAGTGCAAGTGGGAGGGCTGTGAGAGGTGCTTCGCCCGTTCGGACGAACTGTCCCGCCACCGCCGGACGCACACTGGGGAAAAACGCTTCGCCTGCGCCTTGTGCAACAGCCGCTTCATGCGTAGCGACCACCTGGCGAAGCACGCCCGACGACACGTAGCAACCAAGAGAATGTCTTGCTGGCCAATGGGAGTCTCTCACTGTGGTGACATCAGAATGGCCTCCTCAGAACTGAAGGGAACGGTCTCCTGGAGTACACAACTGGGGTTCCCCACAACAGGAAAAATGGAAATCTAAATTTTCACAATGCCCTGCCTTTCTGTCCAGCAGAGGGCCACTCATTCACTGTGATGCCACAGACTGGAAACTTTGCACATCAATGCCATAGCCAATACACTGATATCTTAAAACATTATAGATTAGACCTGTTAAGAGTTACAATTATACAGGTGCAGACTTTTGAGGGCCGTAGAATAACTGGTGTTTCTAGTAGCAATTAATAATGAGGCAGCAGTATTTTACACTGTGGATCTGTGACATCAGTTGCATCAGTTGTACTTTGTTCACTTTGAGGATGTTGTTATTGTTGTTTACAGCCGTGTTTGAAACTACTGGCTAGGGTTGAATATTTCGTCACACATGGTTGAGGACGGTAGTTCCAGCAGCTTCTATTGGCTCTTGCGTGGAGCGCTGCAATGCAGTGTAGCAGGACACAGACTTAACTTGAATTAACTGTGAATAGAAGCATCAAAATATCGGTTCAAAAAGAGCAGTGATTGTGAAACTTTTTTCTTTGGCCAGTTTGCCCTTCAGTGCCACTCATTCATCAAGTTGTTGTTCTTTAGTACTTTATTGATTGTTCATCACTGTATTTTTGACCAAAGAAAATGTTTTGAAGAAAAGGTTTGTCAGATTCATATGCTGCCAATTTTGCACAATTTGTTTATTTTTGTTACTCTGAAAATAAAATGTTTACCAAGAGTGGACTGTTGTGTTTGCATTGATTGATTTCCCAACGTGTGAAGTCCTTTATTGCTTCACAGGAACACACAGTGATGACTGCGCCTGTATCTGTCAGAGTTCAAGGCCATGTTGTGACTGAACACTGGGTGAAAGGTTAGCACTGCACAACATCATTTGAGAGACATTCCCTGTGAGGAAAACACACAGTAATCAAGAGCGTTGTTGTCTGCAATCCTCTGACAAAAGTAGATAGCCAGAACCAGTTGAGGTTATTTACTGACTGCTGTATGTCTAGGCATATTTAAGTGTTGAGGCAATATCACATTTGTTGTGGATATAGGTCTGGCTATGTGAGACTAGGTGAAAGGTGACTTTGAAACCAGTCCGTTCATCTTGAGTCCTGTAATGCTGTCATGCCTAGTTAACACAAGCAGCAAGCAAGAGACTACAGTGCTCCTAGTGGTGTAGGGGTGAATGACGGTCCCTGTATTGTCGTAGGCCTCAGTCTGCTGGGGCCTCCCCCTAGTTGCCCCTTCATAGACCACCCCTTCTCTATTTGCTCCTTACAGTAGCCTATACCAATAATGACCGAACGCCAGTGAACTTCCATCGCTCTTCAAAATATGGTGTCATTATTTCTGTGTGGTCTATATCTCTGTCTTTTGTCAACATGTGACAGTTATTCAAGGTGACAACTCACATAGTGAATGCATTGCACGCAATAACCTTTTGTACTCTCAATAGAACCTCCCTGTCCCCTCATTGAGATCATCTACCATGCATGGGTAGACGCAGACGTCATCGTCTCTTCACAGCTGTTAATCTAAACAAGTCTGAGCAGGCATTCTAAGTCTAAGTCTGAGCAGGCATTTCTCCAAAGGAGGGAAATAAAATGGTGTTTGCGCAATCCCAACCCAGCCTGAGACTGATCTATCTGTAGCCCACTGAACCAATTCTCTTTCAGACTCTTACCACATTATCCGGGAGTAGCCTACTGTCGTCACTGTCACCCTATCAGCTCGTCAGAAGGGATATCATTTAGGCCATGAGTAGAAGCCTGCCTGTGTGGCGGTAGAGCCGCTATTTCTGTCCCTTCTTTTAATAAACTGAAATGTAAAGTGACAGCAGCATATAGGATAGTATCAAGGAAAGCCTAAGCCAGAGAGAAAATTTAACAGGTAATGTTTCTTCAGCAGGCTAAACACATAAGGACCTACAATAACTCAGTCAATGAGGTGTTTATTAATGAATTCGACTTCAACAAATACGATTACAAGTAACGAATAGGCTTATAACTGCCCATTACTCATGCCTTGGAGAAAATAGGAGACCAATTCACAGATGTTGCACGCTTAACTGTTTCCATGGATACTTGTAACATTCCCTCATCATACATTTTGAATTATGAGAAATGTTTTACCGAGGTATAAACCTGGCACAAAATTGAGTAACAACATTCAGGTCTTTGTCAAAAAGCGCCCCCTTCAATTAAGAAAGGCGCCTCCTCGTCATCATACTTCCTCTGCTCCATCTCCTGCACTTCCTATCAAGAAAAACCATTTTCAATAACGACACACGGCGACATGTGGCCACCTGCCAATCCTGCAGGGCCGTACCCTGCTGCACTGGTGCATCATACGATGTAATTTCACCGGTTTGTAAACCTTTTGGATATGCACATGAATGGCACAAATCTATACTGACGAAATACTGGTGTCTGTATGCGCTGACAGCCCTACAACTACAGTACTTTGCTTGACACATGACTTCTGTGGTTTGGCAGAGGTGACCCATACAGGGAACTAAGCAGCACTCCACTTTTGACAGAGCACACTGAATCACCAGCTGAGTGGTGGACACATAACGAGGATCTCTCATACCGACTGACCAGTCGAGACAACCAGACAGGCCCTGCGCTCCCAACTCTCCACGCTGTTCCCTGAGGTCGACGAGAGGCCGTTTAGGTGCACTCCTCAGGTGCACTCCTCAGGTGCACTCCTCAGGTGCACTCCTCAGGGAAGAAGGTGGAGAATTGGGAGGCATGCAAGGAGGGGGGGGGGTTACTCAACGACACAGTGTCGGATGTTCTGATGGTATATAAGGAGAGGCTCGGTATTTGAAGCCGTTTTAAATGGATCAGCTTTACATAGCATGACAAAACGACACAACTGCTAAAACCATAAATATTCATAAATATTAACTTTTTTAAAGCGTCCAAAAATGTCATGAAAGTGTGTTGTTGCATAAATAAACATTTGGCCCATTTTAGCTGGGCAGCAGACTGACCAACACAACAGGCACCACCAAAATGGAGATGGACTGCAGCAGTACTGTAGGTACATAATACAATACATTATGATTTCATGTTTGTGTGTGTGTGTGTGTGTGTGTGTGTGTAAACTGGGATGAACACTTTGAAAAATCGAAATTTTGTTGAATTCTAATTAAATTACTCAAGTCTGGATATGAAAAGCTGCTGCGATCTTGCTGTACACTAATATACCAATACACAAACTTCATCTGGTCCCAACAAAACACAACATCTTAGCAAATGAAAAAAGCGGTCTGTAACATTCAGTCCTTCCCATTGGAATGTCAACCAGCTGAGGTCATCAGAAAAGAGGAAGTTTTGTCGCTGCGCCGTCTCGATCTATGCTGGGACGGACAGGGCACCCTCTGATTGGCTGGAGTGGAGGAAGTAAGGGATCAATGAGAAGTTCTTCATGGTTATCTCCTGGGTAATGCCAGCTTCCTGCATTTCAAACCTGTTCCAAAGTATAAACACACAAGCCTGTTGGCAAATGCCTGCTTTCTTATATTTAAGTACATTTACGCCAAATATACAGGATGTATGACTGGTGGGGTACCATCACACCAAAAGGACATATTTCCATTCCAAATCGAACCAGTCAAATTGTATTAGTGAATTGTAATTGTGTACCAGTCCCCAGCAGAGATGACGTAGTAGACTGGAGGCCTGGGTGTGTCAGGGGAGCTGAGGCAGGGCTGCCCCAGGCCGTAGGCCCCTGCGCTGGGGAAGAGGAGCCAGTCTCCCACGCTGAGCTCCGGCAGCTGACACTGCTCCACCACCTGGTCCAGGTCGTCCCCTGAGGGGCCCCACAGGCTGCTGCTGAACACGGGCTCCTCCGACCCCCAGCCCTGAAACACAGGCCGAGCAGCAGTGTTAACACACGACCCACCATGCTTTCTCTCATGGTCGCATACACAGTGCAGGGAGGATGTTCAATTTACATAGAAGTAATAATATGTGCTTGCGGGGGTTTTCAGACAAAGAGGTGGAATTAGGCCTTGTTCTAAGCGTCTTCTAAGCTCATACAAACACAGCATCTATCAGGATATAAGACACTTCAGGCTGGTTTCACAAATATTGAGCCAAGTCCGAGGAAACGTGGAGTGGAGATTCTCCACTGCAGGTTTCTTGTTAGGGTTTATCTGCAGGTGAAAAAGCAGACCTGAAATGTAGCGGTTGTTTAATGGTAACCCACCTTGTGCACGGCCGGGGCAGGGATCAGGTTGTCAGTGAGCTTGCTGGCGAAGGAGCCGTACACGCCGTCGTTCATATAGTACTGGAATTCAGGCTCGTCGTTGGCAGAGGGCTCGCCTGTAGACGAGAGACGGAAGAATGAGGGGGAAACTATTAGTCCACCCTCTCTTTTTGTGTTTGATGACCCCCCAAACACAAGAGACAGAAGGGTGGTCGATCAGTATGATGATTTAAGGTCGTGGTTTGTATGTCTATATGAGGCGTGGTACATATGGGGAGCATTTGAGCCGAAGAAGATGCCTTCTTCTCAAAACATTATTCAGGGAGGCCTTACTTAATTTAATCTGGGTCACAGTGTACACACACACACACACACACACACACACACACGCACAGTCGTAGTAACTCGTAGTAAGTCTGTATCATCTTATTAGTGTGCATGATATATAATCAACACTGACAGTAGATTAAGGGTAAAGCCTTTGATATGTGGGTGTAAAGCTTTTGTAGCCTTGAGAGAGATTATGAACAGCCTAGGGGAAAACTAGGTTAGTGTTTCTGCTGCTCCGAGGAGCCTCCGTACCATGTGACTGGCCCCGGCAATCCCTGGCCTCTACTTCCTTAGCAACGACGTTGACGGCCAGGGTGAAGGCGGAGGAGACGAAGAACGCGCCGGGCTCGGCCAACACGGAGACGCCAGAGGAGGCGGGGAAATACAGGTCCATCAGCGGCCGGACGGTGCTGTTGATCTGCGCCGGGGACGAGACACGGCAGCGTGGTTACCCTCTCCGTCCAGATTACACGCTGACCGCATGGGTGGTCAGCTGCTTCACGCCAATTAAACCGCAGCCGCACAATTCTATACAAGTCAGACGTGTTCAGTTGGATGGGTTACATAAATGCCCCCGCCTTCTGTGTCACTAGAGCCGACCCTGTTCCCATCAGAGCTGGAAGCCTCAGAGGCATTAGGTTAGGTAATATTCTTCTCTCTGGTTACATGCAGTACATTATCCCACGGGATAACACATGAAAGTGTTTTTTTTTTTTTTTTTGCAACACTTGTTTCCAAAGTGGTTACCCTGGGACAATGACATACTGTATTACTAGCACAGGCGCACAATCAGGGGGTGTGACCGTCGAACCTGATTACGGCCTGTGAAGTAATCTATTCAGCGTTGCGTAACGAGCGCGCGGAAACACGCTAACCTGCTTGAGCTGGTCCTCGGAGCCGCTGAAGCCTCCGCCCACATCCAGGATCTTCATGCTGAAGCCGACGTCCTCCTGAAGCACAACAGTGAATTACCATCGGCCCCTTGCCAGACGTAGCTAGGCTACTCGCGCCCGCGGCCAAAGTGTCAGTGGTAGCCGGCCAGCTAGCACACTCACTCACCCCGATGTCAAAGACACAGCGAGCGTCGGAGACAGCACGAATATAGGCCTGGGGGTCCTCACAGGAGCTGGGGATGTGGAATCTGGGATGGGGGGGGGGGCAAAGAAAGACATGAAATATAACACTAACCCAACCTCATTGTTCCCAAAGGATAGTCATCTGTGTATGCAATGAATATAGGCATACTGTACTGATAGACATTCAAACAGTATATCTCCATACGGTGTACTGATTGCTGTAACTGCATCTCTGTTAGTACAGGCCTCAGAGAGTACTTTAAAGGCCTCATGTAAAACTCAACGCATGCAGAGAGCACAGAGAATTATAGGCAGAAGGCCTAAGTTCAGTAGTGTAACTGCATATGTGAGTACAGGCGTCAGAGAGCCTAAAGGCCCCCACCTCACCTGGCCCCCACCACCTGCACGCCCAGCTCCTTGGCGCGCTCCAGCAGGTGCCGGCAGTCTTTCAGGCTGGAGCCAAATGTCATGCTCAGCTCCTCCCCCTGGCTAGACGCCTCCGTCACCACCTGTAGCAGCAGCCTGGAGGAACAACCACACACAGACAGAGGGGATTAGAGATATTCTATGGATTGGAATATGTCCAGACACACTTAAAGACACCCTCTTTACTCGTTTAATGCCCGAAAAACTGCCCGTATGACTGGTGAAATGGGTCGCGGCTGCTGGATACGGACGTACTTGGCACTGGGATGGCAGCGAGCGATCTTGCGTAGCTCGGCCTCGTTGTCACACACTAGGAGGTTGATCCCGTTCTTCGCTGCGTACTTGATCTGGGACAGCTGTTTGCAGACGCCGCTGTAGACAATGTCCTCAGAGGGAACGCCGTACCCCTGAACCAGCTCCAGCTCATTCTGCAAATACAAGACCTGAATGAGGACTAATGTCTTTAATATCATTAATATAGCTCAAAGCTGTGGGGAAATTAATCTCCCCACCATTAAGTCCTCACCAAACAAATTGTTTGTCTGAAAAGACAGATTCCAATGGTTTGCAAAATGGAGGCCACCACTAGATGGCGCTACTTGCCATGTTCGGTGGTGTGAACCGCACAATGGTGGCTATTCATTACAGCCAATAGTCAGTAAATATTCATATAGCATGTCAACACAAAGTAACTCTTAACAGAGAAAATACAAAGTAGTGTAACCTAAGTAATGTAACCTAATACTGTAAATGAAGGAGCAGAATAATACCTGAATCTACAGAACAGTTCTTTCAAAACACAAGACCCAGCACCAGGGTGTGGAGAGGCAGTAGTATATCTTTGAGGGTGAAGAGTGGTCCAGCTACCTTGTTGGCACAGATGAAGCCGGTGCCGAGAGCAGCCAGGACCTCTATGACAGCCGGGCTGCTGTTGCACCGGACCGCGTAGTAGGGCCGGATCTGGGCCATGTGGGTTCGCCAGCGAACATGCTGCCTCATCACCACGCCTAGGTCTGCCACGAAGAATGCACTCTTCTCAGTCTGGGGGAGAAAGGAACGCAGCAAAACTACCGGTCAGACTCGAGGATTAAGGCTACACCTAGCATGGAATGGTGTAAACAAGTTCATGTTAATATCAAGTGGATTGAACAGCCCCATTTTACAAGGGGGAATGTGCATGGGTCAATAAGAGGCGATTATCGCTCTTGACAAGTGCTTTTGAGGACCGTCTTGTTATGATTAGTCAGCAAAAATCTGTTTTTATCAGCGCATTCAGCGGGCGACTCACCAGAGTTTGCTCATAGATGTGATTGTCGACCACGTCGCTGAGAGCGGCGGTTCCCTCCAGCAGCACCACGGGGCAGCTCGGCTCGTCACACAGTCCTTTCATCTCAACCGTTGTCCGTCAATCCGACAGTCATAAAGAATGTGGCTGGCCTGGAGAGTGTCTTCGAACTCCTGGGTCCTAGAGCTGGTCCTGGGGGTCCTGGGGTCCTAGAGATGGTCACCACACTGTGCAGAGGAATGGAGGAGAGGAGACGTGAAATCTGTTAAGCGATTGATAACACATTCATACTGCACATACTAGATATTATTGCTACTACGGCGGCTTTGGCTCAAGAGGAAGTGCGAGTCGTCCAACTGCCGCAAGGTCGGCGGTTCGATTCCCGGCTCCTCCTGTCCACATGTCCTTGAGCAAGGCACTGAACCCCAAAATGCTCGCAATGAGCAGGCCGGCACCTTGCATGGCAGCTGTCCGCCATTAGTGTGTGGATGTGTGTGTGAATGAGGCCTTTGTAAGAGCTTTGGATAAAAGTGCTGTAGAAGTGCAGTCCATTGAAGCAATAACTCATGAGAGGTGGTGGTATATGGCCTCAGCTGCGCCTCCCGTGGCATATTGGCCATGTACCACAACCCTCGAGTGAGTTATTGCTTTTATATAATGGTTACATAATCGGGAAACATTTATGGGATAAAATACCTACTATTTCAGCGTCTTAATATCAATTTTAGTGAACTCCACCAAGAAAGGTAGCTCCTAAGACTATCACGTTGCTATGGAGTTTCAAAACGACGAACTGTGAGCCCAAGCAACCAAAACGAATAGTCTTGACCAACCAAGTTAGCCATGAATGAAGTATAGAATACCTTTGCTGTGCAACTGCGAGTTGCAAAAGTGGTGATGATAAACCAGAGTGGTAGGCTACAGGACGGATAGAACAACTCAAAATTTACATTGAATGTTTCCATTTTTCTTGAGGAGAAACCGTAATGTAACCAACAGACGGTTACGCAATGGAACTAATGGTTTTACAGGCAGTAATAATTGGCGCAGCAATATTTCACATACAGTAGAACGGTCAAGAGGCTTTGCCTGTGGTACATCGTATTATACAACTGCTCTTAACCGATTAGATTGTGAGCTCGGAACAACCCGTTGTATAATTGCCATTTTACCACTGCTCATTACAAAGTAGGGGAAAGTAGTATGAGGTGAAGCATGCAAGGCTTATTGTAGTGGAGGGATTCCTTGAGAAACAAACCATCTCTAGGGAGTAAAAGCCGACCAGATTCCTTGGTGGATCAAGCCAAGAGTAAAGATAACCAGACGAGACTTGACTGTCCCGTTATAGGGGCTCTGGATGTCTGCTCTGTCCCACTGCTGTGAAAACACCAGCTCTGGAGCAGGGAGTTCGTTTACTTTACCATCAATTACTCCCAACAATTAGGATTAATCCCACTGGCAGTGACCCATAAGGGGTTCCTTTGATGGCATTAGCTGGTGTACAATAGAGGCGGCACAACTGTCAGATCTCTGCTTTCGATAATGTTACGCAACAGGTCAGCGTGCCACGGCCTCAGTGGCCTGACCAGTACAGATGTGGACTGTGCTGTTCAGCGGGGAGACAATGTGTCTGGGGTTGTTTCACATAATAGATAAGAGGACTGTGCCTCACCCTGTCAGGGGGTCTGTCTGCTGTGATGGGCTGTTGCCAAGGAGAATGTCTGGGCTCCCAGGCAGCAGCCAGCTAGCCTGTAGACTGCCTACGACTTTCTCCTACAGGAGTCAGTGCAAGGTCGCGTGTGGGCCATGATCTCCGCACGTGCTGATCCCTACTCACATGGACGAGTCCTGAGCTGGATCTCCCCCACTATCAGCTAGGATCCCAAGGTGGCTCGGCGTTGAAGTCAAACGGCTCTCTGTAGAGAGCCGCCCCTAGGCCCTCAGGGTAGTTATTGTAAACCTGCATAGAACACAACACAATAAGGTCAGATATGTCAGGGACAGACAGGAAATCTGATGCAATTAATTGAAGCATTGCATGATAGTGTATGAACCATAGTTAGCGATTTCAGTGTCTGGAAAGGCAGTAAGGCACTATATAAAATACAATGTGTAATAATAATGATACTTTATATATCTGTCTTTATAATAGGGTATTAACATACTGCTGCTACACAACGCTATATTGACATCTGCAGCATTGTGTAATAATAACTAAATGGTAACGTTAGCTTAAATTAAAAAAAATCCGCATCATTTTGTTTTCTCATTATGTACAGGCAGGTGTAAATAGTTAAATCAAACAGATTCGCTGGTGTTTTGTGCTGGGCAAAGCAAATCATACAAGCATCATACAACTACAAGCAACCTTATCAAGCAGGCATTCTTTGTTATGAACAGCTGTTCCTAGGGATTTCTGAACATTTCTGATTTCTGAACATTTCTGAAATGACTGAACACCAACATTTCAAAACAAAACATAGCTGGCTAATGTTAGCTCACGTAATGTTATAGCCAGAAAGGTTAGCCTGGCTAGCTTCATACAGAGATAGCTAGCTATACTGTTATTGCCTGCCAGAGTGCCTCAGTGTATCTATAAGCTAGCGACATTTTTTCTAATGAACGTTACATGGTTAGCTAAAATCAACCTTTAGCTACAATGAATCCAAATCAGTTGTAGCTAGCTGAGCTTAATATGTAAGTTAGACGACGACCATGCATATCTTGAGCTAGCTAGTTGTGACTGGTTGCCTAATCGCGTTAGCTAGCCAGCTAGCCCAGCTAGCCCTGTAGTCACGTTCACATGAGCTACTTACCGGAGATAAAAACCCACAACTGGGGGAAGATCGTTTTTTCCTTTTAGGCGGAATTTTTAAAGAGTGATGGGGTTACTAAAAGAGGAAAGAGAGAGAGCCATGAACGCCCGCCGCGGTGCTGGTGGATAATGGTACGCAGCAGAGCCAGGCTGCCAGAGAGGTGGAGGAGAGACGAGAGAGAGAGACCAGAGAGAGGACGAGAGAGAGAGACCAGAGAGAGGACGAGAGACGAGAGAGAGGACGAGGGAAAAGCGGCTAGAGGAATGACAGTGGAAAGGGGCGTGGTTTCGAGCTGTCAAACGCTTTACTCCACTGGGTGATTTCAGATCCATCAAGAATATAGTCAAGTGTTATAATATCTGTAATAAAACTGAAAAATAATTGTAGCCTATTTATTACTGATTAAGATGTGTTGTTTTTATTCTAAGAAAAGCAGTTGTGATTAAAATGTTGATTATATTTGTGAATTGAACTCTACTTAATGATCTAAACCTGCAAAATATACAATTGTTATTTTGCTCATAAAGAAGACTATTTCTCAATTCAAATCCGTTTTTACCTTGGCTATGTCTTCATTCCTCTCTCCATGGCACAGCAATGGGCCAGAATATTGTCTGACAATTTTCACTGCAACTTGTCTCTTGGTCTGAGAATTTCTGAAACACTATCGCAATTTCAGTTTCAGAATAGGCTGCATGCACGTGTCCTCAAACTGACTCCCGAGTTTGTTGTCCATGTGCCCTTGCTCAAAGTTTGTGAAGTTTACCTCCTCTGAAGACGCAGCGAACACACACTGGAGCTTTGCATGTGTCCTATCTTGCTTTCTATTGGTGGAGGAGGGGTCTGAATCACACCAATAAATGGTCTAGAGAACAGGCAGGCATCATAACACTACTTTGGAGATATTGCATCTTGTAATGTATTTTAATCAGACACATAGTAAGGTATTTGTAACATTCATATGAATGAGCTCTTATGATGATGCACTTAGCCCTGGAATAATATTGTACAGTTAACTGCCCGGCTTTTTAAGACACTGTTCACTTTTACTTTTTCTAATTATTTTCAGAAAGCCTCAGAGTGTCTATCTAATCTTACTTTGTCACTGCTGTTTTCATGTTTAGTGGTCAATGTCCATAGAATGTCCATAGTACTGGGTGTTCTGCTCGACATGAAAACCTTGCACACTGACAATCTTATATAATCTTAGCATAGGCCTACGGTGGGACAATAAAAGCCTTCTAAATAAGTTACAAGTGGACATACAGTAAGAGCTATATTGTAATGTATACTGACACTTTTTGCATCTGTAGTGTACAAATAAGTTTACATTATGTTCATAGCCTAGACTGCCTATCCCCATAATGATGTTCATTCAAATGAACAAGCGCGAAGCGCGGATGATGGATTGATGGCCACAACCACCACAACTGTTTCTGTTTTGTTTATATGTTTCATTACCTGGGACTTTTCCCATTTAAGTGTAGCCTGTGCGTATTTAATTTTAAATAAATACATAATAGGGAATAGCGAACATTGGGCCACTTATTGGGCCACTAGCCTACGGTGTTGGTACGGCAAAACTTTCACTGCAGTTGGTGCTAAGAACATAATTGAGACAATTAATTAACAGATAATACTTTGTGTATTACAGAGAAAGTTGAATGACAGATATTTGTTCAGAATTACTTGCAGGATCATGAATATAGCCTACTTCCTCGCAAATTCGTGGAGCGTTCCTAACCTTCCTATGCCTACTGCACAGGCGCAGGAACTAAACTCAGTCCATGACTGAGTGACTGTCCTAACGGCCTGGCCTGCTGCCAGTTCCCTGGGAAAAACTGCAATAAGTGAGATATTTTGTAGACCTATGTTCAGACTAGCCTCACTGTCTTGTATGTACAAAGTCCAAAACATATAGGCTAGGTGACTATTAACCTGAGACAATTACTGGAGATAAATTCATTCATAAGGTGATTCATGGAAAATGACACAATGACACTGTTTGTTTTTCTCATAATAATGTTGCCCAGCCTATTGTAAACAATTGAGAGGGGAAACTTTCTCCCTTCCCGTGATCCACAACAGACGCTGTTCCGAGTTTTGTGTCTGCTCCCTCAGACCACAGAAGGGAGTGCATATGGGCTGCTGTAATCACACAAACCATCTAAAGTGGCTTCCAGTAAAACACCATGTTTGATTTCCATTGTTTGGGTCATAATGGTCACGGCTGCTGTGCACTAGCTGGCTGCCCAGACGTGTGTACCGCCCACGGTGAGTGAAAACACCCCAGTGCCTGCATTGTGGCAAAGGAATTCTCATTTGCAAACATTGACCATTCGGCCTACATCCGAACACTGAAGTTCCTCACTGACAGTTAGCCTACTGGAATAGTATACTCTGCGCAGTGTCACGTGGTGGAGCAGTGGTAGTCAATTAGGTGTTATGCAACTGGATTGGCTTTACTTGTGGGCAAAGCCATGAGTTATACCATGGTTCTCCAGCCCCCAGTCATTTGCCAAAGAATGCTGCTGAGTAAAAGAACTCTAAACAGAGCTTTTCTCTGAGCTGAATATTGAGTAGGATTGAATAAAGCAACTGGTTGTATGCATTCGGCTACAAATGTCTTAAATAGAAGCACTCATTGGAAATACAGTGTGGAAATAATCTATTGCAGATCAGAATCTTGCTTCTAGTTCTAATACTTGATTTACATTTTTAATGCAAACAAAGTGGTATTACATAATGTCAGATTGTCCATATTGAATTACTTTCCGCTCTCAGTTTCCACGCTTTGAAAATTAAGTTGTGAAAATGGACTCTGTGTTCCTTCTCAAGTGTCTTGAAATGATTTATCCTTGGTTCTGGGTGAGATTTCCCAAGACATGTCCTTGCAACAATACTATCAAAGGGGTTGACAAATAGATAGAACTAATCTGGAGCTGGAACAATAACACTTGTCTTGCATGACTCCCCTCCCTGTAACCTACCATGCCCTCTCTGCATACACCGCCCAGATTGATGACTTAGATGTCAAAGATACTGAAACATGCCTCATGAGAAAATGAGGCATTGTTCAAGCACAGAGGCAGGTTTGAAGACCTGGATATGTGCTCAAAACCTCTCTGATTATATATAGGCCTAAGTTAATACAGGTGCCCGTTGGGGGCCTGTGCACATTCAGGTTGCGTTATACTAATAATCTAACCCTTAATAGCAATGTGATGAGGTGCAAGTAGGTTAGGTTATAAAAGTATTCTAATAGGCTAACCCTTGAGAAAGAAGTGCTCCTGCACACTGTCTACTCATGCAAATGAACTTCAATCACAACGTTTTGGTCCACGACCTTCTTCAAAGCAAGTTGGCAAGGCAAGTTTATTTGTATAGCACATTTCAACAACAAGGCAATTCAAAGTGCTTTACAGGTGAACTTCTAAGGAAAGGGGTGAGGTGCAAGTGTAATGATGGCATGGCTCCTTTAAGAGAGTTGGCACCACTGCAGAAACACCACACAGCCACAGTAATACAAACACACACAGGAATACAGATACACACAGACTAACATACACTTAGGACACCTGAGAATGAGATGGGTTACATTTTGCAAATGAATTAGCATAGGCTCTGAAAACAGTCCATGCTAGCCAACTTGACATCAAGATACTGTATATGAAATTTAGCTATAAGATTTAAACCCATTCAAAATGCACTTGCCATGAGGTGTCCATTATACAGTATGTCCGTCGTGCGCTTTCCTCTATAAGTAGCCTACGTGAAAGTCCTATTGTTGTGATCCGCAACTTTGTTAGCATTAGTGAAGAGAGTATAACATCAAGAAAATGTCATCATGGAAGAAGAGTTTTGTGAATTTTGAAGTCTAGTTGGTCCTGAGGTCGATGTTGCTAGAGATATGCTAACAATTATTGAAACTGGTCGAGTCGAAAGTCTTTCTGACGTGCCGCCATTTTTACTGGGCTAGCTATAAAAATGCATGTGAAATGTGCGTTCGTAGCAGCTAAGTCTGTCCATGGAAAAAAAAAATCAGCAGATATCTTATTTACAATAAGATTTAGCTAGCCAGGCAGTTCTGTTTATTGTGTGAAGCATTTATTGAGTTTGGGAAACCCCACGATCTCTAGGGCTAGCTCAGGACTGAGGATCAGGGAGTGGGGGAGGGAACTCCGCTACACATCAACCACAGCACTAGGCAGCTACTGAATCCTATAGGCAAAGAGGGTATATAAATTGATATATAATCTTTGCACAGGGGTCAGGCTGATTTATGAAATTGGACCCAGGAGCGGAGCTACTCGGACAGCGCCGAGTGGGCGCGCTCGAATTGCTCATTGCACGCTGGATACTATTGGGAAGTGTTGCTAGATGACTACTCATCTGCTCCCTGGAGGCTGGCGGCCGAGTGGGGGAATTGGTCAATGTAAGCTGGCAGTGTTTCCAACTCCTCTGTAAAGGAGTAGCTGTTGGCTCTCCCAAAAGTAGCTAGATGACATAGGCCCTACTCATCAACTAATTAACATAATATGCAATTCTGAAAGAGGCTAAATTAGTAGAAAAGGCTGACCAGGTAGTTTACAAACTATTTACGTATTTTTGTTGCCATGTAACTATAACGTTTTTTGCTTTTCTTTTTTTTACAGATAGGCCATGCTGTGGCTTAATGAATGTAGACCTAGAGACTTTACATATTTGCTGCGGGGCTTTTCGTTGCCATATAACTATAACATTGGCTTCTTTCTTTTCTTTTTACAGATATGCAGTGGCCTAATAAATATAGACCTACAAACATATCTGCTGTGGGGCTGCCATCTGACTGGCCGCGTGAGTGCTGTGAGTGGTCAGGAGATGGCCTCGCTCTGCTCTCGTGAGCTCGGTTGTAACGTGAACCACGGAACGGGATATGTTAGGCTAGACTCTTTTGCAGAGCTTTGTCAACACAATCATTCCCCAAATGACCAGAAAAACTCGCTAGATTTGTTGCTAGTTGCTTTTGACTAATGAAGTCGACAAAGGGGTCTGGAAAGTCGCCAAGTTGGCAACACTGCACGCTGGTCGCGGCCTCTTGGCTGCCAAAAGATTCTCTGTGAGCAAATGACGTGTAGTGGAGTTCCCGCCCTCCTCCCACAAGACGATCCCTATCCGTACACCTGATACAGCAGGAATCAGCTGATTTATTTGAGAAAAATCTATGTAGGCTTAGATTAGATTAGATTAGAATCGCAGAGTTGGGCGCCTGCTGAGAACGTTGGCATATCTCGATTCATATCATTAGTAGTCCAGTTTTAATAATGGTTAGCATATCTCAACAACATCGACATCAGAACTAAGGGCTTCAAAATTCACACCGACTTTTAGAACAAAACATAGGCCTACACTATTCTGCCAATCTCTGTTAAATCCAGAGCTTATTTTCGGCATCCCATTCATTTTCCCCATGGGGATTTTGGACTACACCCCACAATGGCGGCATAACTTAAAGCCTACACAATGATGACATCACCTCACACTGCATGGGTAAGATAGAATTTGCCATCCTCTGGATGCTAGGCGCTCTACCGGTGCTTCACTGCAGCTTTCAAGTCCAGCAAGAGGGTGTGTGCTCCAACATGGTGGAAGAGATGTGTTCGCTTTGTTATCATTCAAAATTGTTTATTCAGTTTATAAAATAACTGTGCCACAAGGCAAAATATTACAACACTCAATACTGCAATGCCTTAGGTCCTGACCAATACAACCTGCTGAATGTCTACATCATACATTGGCCGGTTCTTATAATCGTGCCACAGACAGACAAAGAGACAGACAGGCAGACAGTCACCGACCAAGTCTCTAATTTAAAGGAGATATAATAATTAAATAAACCTTCATTTTACGTGGAGTTAGATTATGGTGTTTATGGATTCCAGTCATTTACTGAGGTCAGTCAAATGTGTAATAAAGTTATTGTATACTGTAGGTAAACTGAGGTGGCACTGTAATCTCATCAAACCAGGTACAAGTTCAAACTAGAGAGGTACATAGCATTGAAACTAAATTTCAAGTTGTACTGTATGAGCAACATGATGGGACTTGACAAATGCATACTCAGTCTCTCTCTCACTCTCTCTCCTCTTAAAATACAGCTATTAAAACATCTCCCTGTAATTGCTTCAATTGAGCTTGTCTTGAGGCAGCCTTTGTCAAAGACCTCAGTATGCCTGTCCTCCTCCTCCTCCACCACCACCACCACTGTCCCCATCCCAGTCAACAGCCCAAATAAAGGGCCATGGTGCTGCTAGCCCAGACATGTCCCTGCAAACTGGCCTAGGTTCAACAGTGTCCCAGCAGACTGGCCAGAGTCCAGCAGTGGGTAAACCCACCCTGGCTTTTTGATCCTTAGGGTTGGCTCCAGTCAGACCAGGCATTGTGTCCCAAACAATGCACCCCAGACCCACTGAACTATAAACATATCCCTTGTGGGGTTTTCCTTGTATTCTGAACTGGAGACACCCAGAGTCAGGAAACTGGACTCCCCGTCCAAATTTAGAAAGTCAATACGTCCTTCTGTCCATGCTGACTGGGCATGTAAGATCGCTACTGATATGGCAGGAATGTCGCTGTCGCTGAGGTAATCATGAATTTTATGATCCATCTTGCAGTGCAAATGATAGGGTCCATGTTGAAGCCTACTTTAGGAATAGATTCAATTTCCGATTTATCATGACTATCTGAGTCATTGAGAATTGGGGTTTTATTATGGTTACACAAGTTGATTGAAGTGGTAAGCGTTAGTTAGTTAATTAATTAATATATTTGCATCAGTTTTTTTTTTCTTTTTCTTTTTTCTCGTACAATATCATGCTTCTCATTTCATACAGTTTTTGCAGTTTTTCATCCAGGCCAGCTGGAGGCGCTAGTTGAAGCTCATGGGCGTAAAGCTACCATCCCCCCTCTCGACAGGCCTTCCTGTTCCTTGTCTGATCAGCTGACTGTGAATGTGATGCTGTCAGGAGACCTCCAGTATTGCCTAGCTTACGATTTGTCTAGCAATTATGAACACTGACCCATAATCAGAACTGCATACTGATTATTGATTATTATCCACATCTGTTTTCATTTTGAAGGTAAGAAAACGGAACCTTTCATTTGCTAGCAAATTAGCCAGCTTGCTAGCTCCATCTGTTCAGCTAACTAGCTCTAATCAGCTTGTGAGCTATGTGGCTAATGTTGTGTAATATTACAAATCTGGCTAGAATGCTAGCTAGTAGAAAGCTATTATTTGATCCAGGCATTCAGCCAAGGTCTGTCGTGTTAGCTACGTTACAATACACAGCAGTCTTGATAATCCAGGCACTTGCTATGTTTGACCCATCATAGCAGAAGCAGCAGGAAGCCTGTTGGATGGCTTGCCAGTTATCTGGGATGTTTCAGTTTGATCGTGGGACCAAAAGCAAGTTTCTACAGCAGCTAGATGTGCAGATGAAACAATCCAACGTTAACTAAGGATTCAGGAAGAGGAGGAGGCATTTCTTCTTGATCCAAGAGTCACTCTATAAATGTTGACTCTCACCTGAAAGAAATGTTTGTTTTCTTTTTCTTCAGCCCTCTAGACCCTCGAGCTATTAGTCCAAGTTGTCTGCAGCCATGACAGAGTTCTGGTTGATCTCAGCTCCTGGGGAGAAGACCTGCCAGCAGACATGGGACAAGATGATGGTGGCCACCACGCGCACCAACAATATCTCCACTAACAACAAGTTCAACATCCCAGACCTCAAGGTTAGATCATTGTTTACCTTTATCTTTATTGTGACTTGGTGTGTTTAGTCTTGAAAAGTGTCAGTCTGTTATTGATCATTTCATGGAATGTATACATATTAAAAACAATGAAAGCACAGTTTACAGTGCAGTTTACCTGGACCAAAAGTCGTTGCATTGGTTCTATTGAAAGGGTCTAAAATGATTCAATGGGCATTGTATTAATAAAAAGTCATCTAGATTCAGAATATGTGCTGTAGCTGACCAGACATGGGTGAAGTTTTAATCCTTTCAAATATTCAGTGTGTGCTTGATCGACTTTACATGAAGTGATAGAACCTGATACGCAGTCTGGTTGTGCTTACTCACACCCATCTGCCACGCGAGGAAGACTCAAACAAATGCTCCATGTATGTGATAGGATTTTAAATACTATTTAGATCAGCAGGCCTGCCTCACCCTTTCTCTCTGAGCCTGGAGATGTGAGTGAGTGAGTGACCTCACTGACCTCTCTGCCACGTGGGCTTGTGATGTTTTCTTGGAACAATTTTCAACGCATGAAGGCGTCCCAACAAAAGCGGCGCCATCCTAAGCATATGGGGCCCCTGGATGTCACTGCTGGGTGATTAGGCCTCCAACGTCCCTTTCAAAACATCGCAAAGCTTCACAAAGACTAGGTCTTAAACCCAGGTCTGCAGAATCAAAGCACTGACCTGGTTTGTCTTGGGGGTTGTATTCTTCCTGAACAGGTGGGAACACTAGATGTCTTAGTGGGACTGTCAGATGAGCTGGCCAAACTGGACCAATTTGTTGAAAGGTATGACCCATACTTATATCACCCAAACTACTGTGACCTTTGTTACATTCCAGTGCAGCATACATCCCATTCATAACTATTTCTTATCAGATAAGCAATACAACCTGTGTCAGATCGCAGTAACAGAGAGAGATATAAGATACCTGTATCCCAAGTGAGCTCCAGAGGGTGTTTTTGTTGAGGCAGCAGGCTTACCTGTGAGGGCCTGCTAGTGTTTGATGTTGGGAGCCTCAGCCAAGGCCCGACCCTCTAATCCCCTCCCTACCTTGTAACAATGAGGAATTTCGCACAGACATGAGTCTACCAGCTCGGTGGACTAAAGTTAGCAATTTACAGTTGGGTGACACACCAGCCACATCTTTCCGGGGTGATATTTAAACCCAATGACTTATGTGCTTGCTGGTGGTTTGAAGAAGTTATTTATAATCTTTGGAAAACATGACGTCCAAAACTCACATACTGAGGCTAGCTTCCTCTGATGGCTGCCTGGGAAACGCCAACATTAGAAACCTAGAAGTGTTCATCAGTGCTCAGTCAATATATAACCCTTATAAGGCAGCCAGTCTGCTTTCTATTAATGTGCTGGTTCAAAAATATGGGCGCGAGATTATGCAAAATTAGATCCTTATAGGCAAAACCCACTAATATTGATTATGATCAGCTTCATGTGCAAGTTCATACAGCTCATGAACAGGGTCAGATTACTAATGTGTTTTGATAGGTAAGTAAAGCACTGCAGATTAACGCACTCACACATACTTCTAGGCCTACTAGCATACGGTAGAATATGGAGAGACTAGAGCATGAGGCGTATGTACACAAAACACACACCGCTCAGTTTGGACAGTCCTCTTTGATGCCTTTAGACAAAGTTGTGTTATGAAAACATGGTGTATCATGAATGGGCCTACCAGCAGTGTGTGATCCGTTTGATGTGCTGGGTGCTTGCCGAGCCTGATGGGCCAAATGTCTCCTGGCCGTTCACAGTGTGGTGAAGAAAGTGGCTCAGTACATGGCCGACGTGCTGGAAGACAGCCGAGACAAGGTCCAGGAGAATCTGCTGGCTAATGGAGGTAGGCTAGCTGGGCTCCTGGAGCCGGTAAGACTTTCACACCTGGCCTGGGTCAGATGCTGCCGCCGCAACTCGAGGTGCGCTTGTTTTAATTCACCCACGACATTGAAATGGAACGAACGGGTGAAACTCAAAGATAAATCCTACATGAGGTCAAACTTGGAAAATAAATCAAAGGCACCTCAAGAACTTTCTTACTCCGTATTTGATCTCTTTGACCCAGGTCTGATTCACACCGCTCACACCAAACACTGGAATATAGCCGCAAGCTTTCTGTCATCTGTTAAAAAAGGATTAAATGAATTAAAGTATTCTGTTTACCATTATGTTCCCAGGTAGAGTGACTGAGAAGTCCTGGCTGAGGAGAGTGTAATAACACTGTAATGTGTTATAATGTAATAACCATGTTATAATGTAATAACCATGTAGTGACAACTGTAGTGGATGTTGATGGTTCGACGTGAGATGAACTAATTATTGATAATGAAGAGAGGAAGGATGGTCTGAGAGGAAATGGATTGCCGGAAGCTTAATTGTAGATTTGATTCAGCATTTATTAGTAAACAGCATACAGGATCCTGGGTCAGTCTGACAGAGCACTGCAGTGAGCAGTGTCCAGTGACTCAGCCCCCTTAGTGGCAGAACAGGCGCTTCTACACCCCAAATATAAAAGCACACGAAATTACGGTCTTATACAGAACAAGTCCTATACATTGGAGCACAGGTATTGTATAACAGAGTGGTAGATTCTGGCCATGTATAGAAGGGTTCTCTGGACATTGGAGAGCAGCTGGTCAGCAGAAGGTGATGGTCAGGGTTGCTGGCCACTGTGGTAACAATCCACAAGTCTCTATTCTGGAGAATGTCCTAGCCCTATCTTCATCACCAGTCACAGACTTAACTCAGATTATATATACAGTAGAAAAAAACATCATTACAATGTGTACTTCATTCCCCCTCCAGTTGACCTGGTCACCTACATCACACGCTTCCAGTGGGACATGGCCAAGTACCCCATCAAACAGTCCCTGAAGAACATCTCTGAAATCATATCTAAGGCAAGTAGCAACTAGATATCTCAGTTAGCCTCGCCTGGCAACCTCCACGCTACGCTGGATGTTACACTCAGCTGGATGTTAAACTCTATTTGACTTAAGATTATTTATTGAACGATAAGCATTGACTCTATGGGATATTTGTTCAACTGTATTTCTGGTATTGCACCTTGGTTCTGTGTTCTCATAACTGATTTGATTGTGTATTCTGAGCTGTTCTCCTCCATCCCCTCTCTGTTCTGCAGCAAGTGACCCAGATAGACAACGACCTGAAGGCCCGCGCCTCGGCCTATAACAACCTGAAGGGGAACCTGCAGAACCTGGAGAGGAAGAATGCGTGAGTCCAGCCGCAGAAGCACAGCCTTACCCCTGACCCAACACACTTCACCCCTGACCCATCACCCCTGACCCATCACACATCACCCCTGACCCATCACCCCTGACCCATCACACTTCACCCCTGACCCAACACACTTCACCCCTGACCCATCACACTTCACCCCTGACCCATCACCCCTGACCCATCACACTTCACCCCTGACCCATCACCCCTGACCCATCACACTTCACCCCTGACCCATCACCCCTGACCCATCACACTTCACCCCTGACCCATCACCCCTGACCCATCACACTTCACCCCTGACCCATCACCCCTGACCCATCACACTTCACCCCTGACCCATCACACTTCACCCCTGACCCATCACCCCTGACCCATCACACTTCACCCCTGACCCAACACACTTCACCCCTGACCCATCACACTTCACCCCTGACCCATCACACTTCACCCCTGACCCATCACACTTCACCCCTGACCCAACACACTTCACCCCTGACCCATCACCCATCACCCCTGACCCATCACACTTCACCCCTGACCCATCACACTTCACCCCTGACCCATCACACTTCACCCCTGACCCATCACACTTCACCCCTGACCCATCACACTTCACCCCTGACCCATCACACATCACCCCTGACCCATCACCCCTGACCATGTTCTTTCCCCTCACTGCACTACATGTTAATTGATTGATTTAGAGCCATTTAGTTGCGTCAGTGAACCACATTAGTAGTTAAACTCGAAGCACTATTTCCATTTCTTATCATGCTATTTCTCTTTACGCCTGCAGCAGCAAATGTCATTTGTTAAATTGGCGTTACATTCTTACAATACCTTTCTATTGTGCATGGCTCTGTTATATTGTTATACACTATTTGATCCCTGCAATACCTCTTTATTTCACTAGGGGGAGCCTCCTGACCAGGAGTCTGGCTGACATTGTCAAGAAAGAAGACTTTGTTATTGACTCTGAGTATCTGGTCACTATGCTGGTGGTTGTACCAAAGTAAGAATGTTACCTCAGTCATTGCTATTATATAAAAACAAAAACGATGCTACTGTATAAGGATGTGAATCACATTTGTTCTATATCAGGTGTTGTTCTGATACATTTCCTGTCCTTTCAGGATCAGTTATGCTGACTGGCAGAAAACGTATGAAACACTTGCTGAGATGGTGGTGCCCAGATCCACAAAGTAAGACCACAAGACTAGACAGGAGCTCAATTGAATATTAGAATGTCTCTGGGGAGGTTCTCTTTATTCCCATTGGGGATCCCGTTGGAAGTAAGCTCTGTCATATACAGTATATCCCATGGGCTGTAGGTTTTTTAAACCGAGTAGTAAAACAAACCTAACCTAGCCTGACAAATGGTGTGTGTGTGTGTGTGTGTGTGTGTGTGTGTGTGTGTGTGTGTGTGTGTGTGTGTGTGCGTGTGCGTGTGTTTGTGTGCCAGCCTGTTGTTTGAAGACCATGACAGCGGCCTCTTCAGTGTCACTCTCTTCAGGAAGGCCATCGACGACTTCAGACACAAGGCCAGAGAGAACAGGTAAGCATGCGCGCTTACACGCATTCACATGCGCATATAACATACACATGTGCACTAACATACTCACTCACCGACACTGATCCCACGTTTCAGCATGAAAGCTGAATTTAACCTCTCACCCCGTCTCACCGCCCAGGTTCACGGTGAGGGACTTCCAGTACAACGAGGAGGAGATGAAGGCCGACAAGGAGGAGATGACTCGTCTCTCCACGGACAAGAAGAAGCAGTTTGTGAGTCTTGTGGAGGGCCTGGATGTGCTGTTTAGCAGACCTAAAGGAAGGGAGTGCAGGCATTACTAGTGTGGGAATCGAACCACTAACCACAGGGCAGCGTCACGCTGTAGCTTGAGCTCTAGTTGAGCACCACGGTACAGAGAGATGGGACAGAGCTGAGATGCCCTGAGAAAAAAGTCTTACATTCATTTAACTAGATAAAAGGCTTTAATAAGTATTAAAGATGCTGTTAAAGAATGGGTGATTGGGTGAGGATTTGTAATTTACTTCATGGATTTAAAGGGCGGTCCTTATATCTACAGCTGGGATCTGGAAACTAACTGATTTGGTGGTTCTGAGGAAAGCGAGGCCTACGTGCTCGACACGCTCCAGCGCTTCAGTATCACATGAACATCACTGTTTACCAGCTGAGCTCATGCTTCCATGCTCTTTTCAAATGTATGTTTCGTTTGCAATGTGCAAAAACAGCATCACAAGAGAAAGGGAAAGATTTTGACTTAAAAAAAATAGATAATCCGACTGACTGAGCCAGAGCAGAAGAGAGTGCTGGTAGGTCAGAGGGGGTGAAGGACTGATGAACACCCAGGGTTACAGAGCAGGGCGCAACATCATGTGAGACAGTCATCGTTTTTATGAAAGGCTCACAGTCTAATCTAAGAGAACCATTTTGAATGGTCAGTATACGGCAGCACTCAAACCCCTGCTTTCAATGTACAAATATTCATACAGAATATCAGGAAATGGCAGGAAATTCATGTTAATGTGAAATGTATTGGGCCATCCTCCATCCACCAGCCACCACTGGTGCAGTAGAGGACCTAGCTAAAGGTTGCAAAGTAATGGATACTGTTAACTTTCATATCTGGAAAAAATTGATGACCTATTTTTTTTATTTTTATAAATGAATAAAAAATCATCTACAGTATATGACCTTTTAGAGGTGCCATGAATCTTATTAAAAATTAGGAATTAGCTATAAATTGCAAAAGAAAATCTGAGCAAGTACCCCCTTTTAGTCAGTCAAAACACTGTTTTTGAGATGATAGAATAATTTTGTTTGCCAATATATATATATGTGTTATATATTATATATATGTTTCAAATAATCAAAGTGTCGTAATCTGCCGATTTTACTCTTTAAAATATATCAGCAGCTCATGGGCATTAGGTCTCACCGACCATATTTTTGGTAAATTTGGTCTTAAATTGCACTCCAAGTGGTATTAAAAAGATCTTAAAAAGTCTTAAATGTAATTTGCTGAAACCTGCAGACACACTGAGATGGACATGGGGGTGGGGAGGGGTGAGGTGGGACGGGACTGCTGAATCCATGTGGAAGGGACTTTTACTGAGACAACATCCTCCTCTAACTCTGGTGTGTGTCCTCCCCCTGCAGGGCCCTCTGGTTCGATGGCTGAAAGTCAACTTCAGCGAGGCCTTCATCGCCTGGATCCACATCAAGGCTCTCAGGGTCTTCGTGGAGTCTGTCTTAAGGTATTATGGCGGCCATGTTATTCCTGTACTAACCTTTGATGCTCATCTGTTGTTCTGCTGTTAGGGGAAGAGAATAAAAGATGGGTCACCAACACCCTGTGTGTGTGTGTGTGTGTGTGTGTGTGTGTGTGTGTGTGTGTGTGTGTGTGTGTGTGTGTGTGTGTGTGTGTGTGTGTGTGTGTGTGTGTGTGTGTGTGTGTGTGCGCGCCCCCACAGATATGGGTTACCTGTGAACTTCCAGGCCATGCTTCTTCAGCCCAACAAGAAGAACGTGAAGAAACTTCGTGAGGTTCTGAATGACCTGTACAAACACTTGGACAGCAGTGCGGCGGCCATTATAGACGTGAGTCCTGGGTGGGTGGGTGGATGGATGGATGGATCAAACGTTTATATTGGCTCCATTCATTCATTTATTCATTTATTCATTCATTCATTCATTCATTAATTCATTCTACAATGGTTGCAGAGTTCAGGCACTAATTATCCCAGTGTAATTGACAAATAAGATTTGTTTTGTGGGTGTGTGTGTTTGTGTGTGTGTATTTGTGTGTGTGTGTATGTATGTGTGTACGTGTTTGTGTGTGTGTTTGTGTGTGTGTGTGTGTGTGTGTGTGTGTGTGTGTGTGTGTGTGTGTGTGTGTGTGTGTGTGTGTGTGTATGTGTGCGCGCGCGTGATCGTGTTGTCTCTCCAGGTTGTCATGGACATCCCTGGGCTGAACCTGAGCCAGCAGGAGTACTACCCGTACGTCTACTACAAGATCGACTGCAACCTGCTGGACTTCAAAATCTGACACCATCTGCCCCCCGCTCCTCCCCTGTCCTCTCAAGTCTTTGTGCTGAGAGCAGAGTCACTCTCTTTTCCCGTCACTGCTCTTCGACCAGTCTTTCTCCTTTCCCCCGATGACCCCACCTTCCACTTGAACCCCCGTCCTCGGCTTGTCTCCCTGTAACCCCTCGCTCCTTTGCTCTCTTCACGCCTGCATGCTCATTCCACGTGGTTTGAAAGCCTCTCTTCTGCCACTCAAACCATCCGGGGAGAAAAAAATACTTTAATGTTTGTTTTGTTGTGTTTTGTTTACAGTTTTTTTTTTTTTAAAGTATTTACAAAAGGAGTGGTCTACTGTATGTGCTGGAGTGAAATACATTTTCAAATATTTAAATAAATATTTATGAATTGGATGTATTGGATTATGGGTATTTTCAAGCATTCCACATTGGTGTTATTGATAGCTCCCTCTTTCTATCTGTGGTCTTCATAGATGTGAGAAATTATGTCCTTTGCCCATAAATCAGAGCACATCTGGTACTTTTCCAGAGGTAGTTGTTCATCTTGGCAACAAATTGTGTAATATGTGTGTAAAGATGCAATATGTGTGTGTTTTGTCTCATGTTGTGTATACTTGATGTCAAAAAGTTATATATGTATGCCATGAATGGATAAACACGAATAAATACTAAGAAAACTATAAAGGGTAAGATGTATAATTTGTTGATATAAATCAGCGATGACAGTAGCTGTAGCCTGAATATGTATTCTCCATTTTGCCTGAAACATTACAGGCGTTTAGACCATGCAAACAAATAGTCATATGACTGGCTATTATCCATAACACTGCAAGGCGTCGGTCGGTCGGTTTCGGACGGAGATCATCATCACCATGGCTATTATAGGCTACTGCTGTTGCAATGTGAGGGGGCCGCGTCTCTCCTAATGTCTTCAGGTTGCTACACTGATCGCATGCTTCACTGTCTCGATTTGTTCTCGTCCTCGGTCCTTCACGGTCGATAGGATGAAAGGATGGCGAAGCAGGGAGATGCGGACGAGGGGCTGATCAACCCTGCGGTCCAGCGAGATGCTCCGTGTTCCGGGCTCGCAAAGATGGATGGAATGGAAGGAGGAGAGGAGCTGTCTTTGGAGGAGATTTTAACGCTGTACAACCAGCCCATCAACGAGGAGCAAGCTTGGGCAGTATGCTACCAGTGCAGCCGAGCGTTGGCTCAGGGACACGGAAGGAGGGATTCTACCTCTGCCGGAGCATCCGTGGTGAATTATGCGAAAAGGGTAGAGGGACCGCGGGATGTGAGGATTCACAAAGACGGAGCAGTTTCCTTACAATATGAGGGCTGCGCAGGTAGGCTACAGTCCTATTATGTAATAACGCTGTCTAAAGGCTATATTTCTATTGATATGACTATATGGTATCGTCTCAGTTAATCTAAAAACACGAAAATAATGCGCAAATCTAATACATTTATGTATAAAATCTGTAGCCTAGAGAAGGCCATTGACTCATTGTGTAAGCCTAAGCAAAACAAGATCTTTTTCCTATACATTTTTCCTACATTATTCTTAGAGGGGCTCTTAAGCCATTGCTTTCATGTCATGCCTGCCATGATGTTTGCTTTTCTTTTGATAGGATAGAGCATTATATGCCATCAAATCACATCAAATCAGCAAGTGTGGATATTTGTGCTTTCCAGATTGATGGTGTCCCCAGAATCCCCACAAAGGCTGTCAGCTTCCCTGCTAGTCTGTTAAAATAACAACAATGGACTGTTCTCTTTGTCACAGATTTATCATAGTTTATGGACCACCTGAAGTAATGTTTTTAGCTACCGCTCGCTATATTCAATAGTGAATACACTGATTGGTGTAAACAACCACAACAACATCATATGACTGCATGACATAGTTCATATGATCATTGAAGTCTGTTTGGACAATGACGACATTTAGAAATTGTCAGCCCCCCGTCTTCAGAATGTGCATGAGTAGACCTATCTCCCCAGGCTATGCTGTCTGGAGGTCTTCAGGCTAGCTGTTTGGAGAAGAGAGCCTTAGCCTTCTTATCTGAAGGGCCTCTAGCTAACCTTTCCAGCTGTTCCATCCTAACCTCTACAGTTTGAGAACTAGAGTTACGGGTGGGGATCTAACGCCTTTCCCCATGGGAACACAACCAGCTGACCGCTGGTCCAAAGACACATTTCTCAGGGGTCTCAGAGGAGACAGGGTTGCTAAGCGTTGTTTCAGACTACACTAGCCTACGGGATGAGGCACTGGTCAAATGAACAGCTGACACTGACAGTTTTTAGTTGGCATATGTAGTGTAGTGTGTGTGTGTGTGTGTGTGTGTGTGAGTGTGTGTGTGTGTGTGTGTGTGTGTGTTTCTGAGAGTTAACTTGCCTGTCTTTTCACTCATCTTCACAACGGCGCGTTGGTTGTTGGCATCACCTTCTCCTGGCTGTATCCCTTTACAGTATCTAATCTGATTGCCAAACAGCAGAGCATACAGTATGTCTGTCAACCCCATCCTGATGAGGAACTATTGATCAGGTCTAAACCATGTCCCCAAGAGAGCTGCTCTTCGCTGAGCTATAGACCTCACAGCACAGGCCTGAGTCAGTGTTAGGGCTTCCAGTGTCCATGCGGGCTGTTTCATCTGCATCGGGCAGCTCGTGTGTTTGAACCGGAGATTCCAGATTCCAGTAAATCCTCTCTCCTTCCCCTCCCTAGTGCTCTGCGGTGGCCTACATCCATTCGGAGTGGCTCTAACATAACTTCAAAGCGTTTCACAATTCACACTTCATCTCAAGGCTGGAGAGATGCAAGATATTCACCGAAGGGTTTCTCCCATTGGGGAAGCTGCAGGGAGAGGGTGTGATGTTACACAGAGAGGGAGCTGTCAGCCTCTCCCTCACTGTGATACCTCTGGTACAGATATTTATAATGCTGCTTCATAATAATAAGGCTCTTAGCACTTTTACTTTAGCACCAAGTTGGGCTCTTAGATGCTTGTTTAGAAAGG
This sequence comes from Borostomias antarcticus, assembly GCF_949987555.1. NCBI lineage: Eukaryota > Metazoa > Chordata > Actinopteri > Stomiiformes > Stomiidae > Borostomias > Borostomias antarcticus. The sequence continues at coordinate 22,868,679 of NC_140243.1, forward strand.
AGATGCACTTATGGGTTATGTTTTTTATGTTATATGAATGTATCTTTGTTTATTTAGAAAAGTGGTAAGCAATTTGTGTTTTTGACCTCGGGAAGAACAGCACCCATCTTTGTATGGGGTAGCTGATTTGTGGATCAATAAATAAATCAAATCAAATGAGTTCTGGTGAGTGAGTGGTAGTACACTTGACTAGCTGCACTTATTGTCACTTTGGATAAAATTCATCTGCTAAATCACGAATGTAATGTAAAAATGTAATGCTGCTATCTCCCCATTGTATGTCATATGTTGTCATATTATGGGGGAACACAATGCAGTGTTTGTAGGAAGGAGGCTATCTCTCCCTAACTGCTTGGTCACGTTACTAAGGTAACAAGTATTTTGCAATGGAGAAAAACCTCTCCCCTGGTAGCTTTGTGAATGAGGTGTATTGAGGCCTCACAACTTGTGTATGTACCACTGACGCAGGAGTGTAGCGTCATCCCCAATCACATGCCACAAAGGCCAGCGGTCAAAATGAACAGCATCTTTCATGAACGATGACCTACTTCCTGTGAGGAAGTCTGGAGGACACATTCCTTTGCAGCAAGCAGACTGACACGGAATGAGAAAGGGAACATGATGATCTTCACCTTCAGACTGAGGAGGTCTGAATCCAGCCTCCAGCTACTTCCTTTGCTGTTACCATAGAGATCAACACTTTACTGACCTCTATGGATGTTATAAACTTTACATTTCTATTGACAGGGTGGAGAAAAAACAGTTTCCAACCAGTGTATGAGTTTCTCATCATGTTTGCATAAACCCTGCTGTAGTACAAACGTGTCACTATTGTAACTTAAGCTGCTTTGTGCTTAGTCAGTCCTTGCAACATGTGTTGTCAATTATAATATTATGTTTTGTTTCTCCACAGGTAAATATACCCCCTGTACATCAACAGAGGTGAGTGATCATTTTACAGCTTATTACATCATTGCTTGTTTACTATTGGTGTTTACTGTTTTCTGTAATTTCTGTAATTATCTGTAGTTATCTGTAATACCTACCTACCTACCTACCTACCTACCTACCTATCTATCAGCGTGCGGCCAGCTAACCTGACACGCCACAGGGTTATTGCTCCATATAACCATCTAGGATCTCTAGATTGGAAACTGTTTGGAAAAGGGCAGGCACTTTAAAAAATACTTGGCAGGTGATTGGATGAACCATCTGTCTATCAACGTCCATCACACGATAACAACCACTCCTCGCTGTCGTCACACCTAAACCCGCACAACGTAGCTGTTAGTATTTCCACATAGAATGCTGACTGGCTGGATCGTTTTCTGATCTGGCACAAATAGATTTCCATGGAGGATGTCCAGACTGATCCGCGAGAGAAGCAGAATGCGAGATCACGACGGTCTCACAAGGTTAGCAGCCAGCAGGAGTATTTACTGTTAATGTTTAGCTCATGTGGTTAATGGTCTCTGGGCGGACACCAGCAGTATGAGTGGAAATATTTAATGGAAGAATAGTGGTCAGACAGATTGTCGCTAACCTAACCAGTTCCAGTCATTATTGTTTTGTTTTTTAGAATTTACAGAAACACATGCATCTGAAAATTTAAAAAAGACAATAATACAACATGGTGACATATGAGCTATCTTCCCTATTTATATTAATGCAACATCATGTTCCATTCTCAGCCCTCCCAGTTTGTGTCGCTTTTCGCTTTTCTTTTATATTCAACCCATTTTTTCCATTTTAATCCAAATGTTACCTCCTGCACCCTCAATATGTGTGTAAATCTTTCCATATCATGTACTGTATTTCCTGTACGACCCCCAGCCACTCCTCTTTCGTAGGCGGCTCCACCCTGTACCATGCTCTCGTTAGGGTTTTCCTACAGGCTACTAACAGTGCCTTTACCAGGTGTCTGTCCTCTCCTTGCATGTTTTCCTGTGTCAGATTTCCCAGATATGATACCAAGCACGTCTTAGGTACTCCATAGCCCAATATCTCCTTTAATACTCCCTATACTCCTCCCCAATACTCCCAACATTTAACACTTCCAAAATATATGCATATTAATATTATCCTCCCGCACCTGGCCGCACCTGGTCTCACATCCATTCTCTTCTGGTACATTTCTCCCCTTCACCTTTGGTGTTATGAAGTACATAATGATATTCTTCCAGCCAAACTCCCTCCACACCCTTGAACCAGTGGCTGAGTGCTGACCCTGCAAATATTATTCCATTCTTGTTCTGTCATCCAGTTATTATTATTGTTGAAGGCAATGTTCAACCAACATTGAGAAGTTCAGCCAAAAATCAACGATCCATCCAAGGAGAAAGGGTGCCACACTGCATATTCTTCCACACGATTGAAAATATGTTTTGAAAACGTAAAACAAATCTTTATTGGTATTCTTCTCATTTCAAAAGCAGCATCATTTTTGTTTCACCCGATACCAAGGCCTGCATCAGCAGGAGATACCATTGTCACTGTTGTTGAAACCATAGTGTTCACTTCTGTGGTGGAAACCACCTGGATCAGAGGGTGTGGTAACCCTGCTAGATGCCGGACATGAAAACACCTCCTACAAGGTTGTGTTACAGATACTTTACCACAGCAGTTACTCAAACGCTCAAAAGGAAATTAGGACATTGCACGCCACGCTGGGCGTTTGTTGTCACAGAGAAGGGTTGTGTGCGCACGCCTACTCACAGTCCCGTTAGTGAGGCAAGATCCCTCAAACAACAACATCTGACGTAACATGATTCTGTTACAGTAAATCTCAGTCCAAAGATACAGTAAGAGCGAGTTTTATCTCGGAAGTCAAAAGGGATTTTATGAGATTGCCAGATTGCCAGTCTGTTATTAGGTTGCATCTTGGTGGTGTGTATTTGGCCTATATTGACTTCCTCCAATGCA
>NC_140243.1:22876600-22881600 GCF_949987555.1 Borostomias antarcticus
ACGAGTACCCCTACATGGGTAAAGTGAGCCTTCCTGTCTGTCCATTATGTAAAAAAAGACATTGTTCCAGAGCAGTGAAAGTAGAGCTTCTCAGATATGTAGAGTAGGTGAATAATACTGAGAAAACAAGAGCAGGAGATGGGACCTGCCTGGAGGAGAGAGAGAGAGAGAGAGAGAGAGAGAGAGAGAGAGAGAGAGAGAGAGAGAGAGAGAGAGAGGCCTCATGTAGACAGAGTGCTGTCTTTGTGTGCAAAGTGAATAACATCGCACCGCCAGCAGGCTTATGGCCCAGGAAAGCGAGTATCCGCGGTTTCCAGTGCACAAAAGAGAGGACATGGCATACTTATCAGCCCGCCTCACTTCCATACCAGCATTCACTGACTGGCCTGGTGGGTAGTCTGGCTATGCCCGTATTACGGCGGGAAAATCGTATTCACGTTTTGATGCGTGATGTTAGTTGTTATTCCATAGTAATACATTTGAGTTGGCGTACGGATGGTTACGTGTGACTAATTAATTAGTGAAGCGTGGACTGTCCCCCCTCTCATGTGAGGCGTGTGGTAACAGAGACCGCCTGACCCTCCCCGCGCCTCTCGGACGGTGATGTGAAAAACCCAGGCAGACTGTTTGATGTCGGACTTGTGTTTATGGGCACTGCTGCGCTTTGCTGCACTGTCAAAATGTCCTCTGTGGACAGGCATCCTCTTCCCCCTCCACCACCTCCTTCAACTCCTCCTCCTCCTCCTCCCCCCTTCAGTTCTCCAGCGTGGTCAGTCATAAGCCTAGGAACTGGGAAACACCATGAGGGTTTATCATCATGTTGCCGATAGCGTCAACTCATTTGCGATCCCTGATCAGAGAGTCTTTCAGGTCTAGACTGACTTCTCCTTCATACAAAAGAAACAAAATTGAGACTGAGACAGGCCTAGCCGTAGAACAGCACTATAGAGCAGTTTGTTTGCAGTGCTGAGTGGTGTGGTTAATATAGGCTAGCTGCAGCCGAGGCAGCTCTTTGTGTGTCTGCAGTGTGAGGGTTAGGGTCCCAGAGGAGCAGGTGATGATGTCACACTGGTGTTGAGTGTCTCTGGTCAGGGAACAGAGGGAGAAGGAGGGCTGGATACAAAGAGACCAAGAGATTCACCTCAGCCACGGATATGTACTGATATCTACCGACGCACTGCAATACCGTGGCCTGTGGAGGTTCCCAGGTATGCCAGAGCATACCTGGGAATTGCATTGGCCAGAGCAGATAACCAGGTTAACAGGCATGGTTGTGTAGACTAGACCAGACTAGCGGAGAGCAGATAACCAGGTTACCGGGCATGGTTGTGTAGATTAGACCAGACTAGCGGAGAGCAGATAACCAGGTTACCGGGCATGGTTGTGTAGAGTAGACCAGACTAGCAGAGCAGATAACCAGGTTACCGGGCATGGTTGTGTAGAGTAGACCAGACTAGCAGAGCAGATAACCAGGTTACCGGGCATGGTTCTGTAGACTAGACCAGACTAGAGGATCTAGTTTCTCTCTCACTCCCCCCTCCTTCTGCCTATTGATCTGGGGTTCTGTGTCCTTGCCCTTGATCTGGCAGTGACAATAACATTCCAACCCACACCCACCTCTTTCATTCTCTCCTCTCCTCCCTCTCTCTGTCTATCTGTTTCTCTTTCTCCTTTTCTCTCCTCTCGTTCTCCCTCTTTCTCTTTCTTCTCTCTTTGCCTCCTTTTGATCGGTGCTCTTTGATCTCTTTCTCCCTCCATCTCCTCTTTCTCACTGCATCTCGGAGGTCAGGTCTGCAGCATAATGTCCTCTGTGACCTCTCTCAGTCAGTCTTTGTGTTGGCCTGGTGGTCACGCTGACCCGGACGCCCTGACCGCCCATGCTGAGGGCGGACTCTCCCAAGTGTGGGGGAGAATGTGAGCAAAGGGTTTGAATTTGAACTCATGCAGTTACATTGTAAAGCAGCTATGCTAACTTACCACTCAGCCAACCCAGGCTACAGTAACAAGATTGTTGAGATAAAAAGAAAAAATCACAACACTGATGGGTGGTAGCCTATGGACCAAACATAATCACATGATATGTTTAGGTTCCCTTCCTTTTATAAAAGGATGATAATCCACTGAGATGTACAGTATATGTTGTGTCATTACAATGGCTGGTCTCTCCTCCCCATGTGTCACGTAATCACATGACTTCAGTCTTTATCTGCTGGGCACAAAAGTAGATTACATAACAAAGATATCTATATGTATTTCCTTTTTCCAAGAGATTAACAGCTGGATAAATGTAGGCAAATGATTCAAATCCCTCAAAAAACATTGCTGTTCGATTCCAGGTGATTCCTTGGGGGGGGGGGGGGCGCTGATTTTTTAAGTAGATGAACACCGTCATGTGCTGCTCCTATGCCTTGCATTGTGTGTGTGTGTGTGTGTGTGTGTGTGTGTATATATATTTTGTTGTTGTTGTTGTTGCTTTGTGGTGCATGTGCAGGTGCCTGGTCTGAATGTATTGATGATAGCTGCGTGTTTCGTGTGCAGGTGATCGAGTCTCTGGGCATCATGATCTACAAGGCTCTGGACTACGGTCTGAAGGAGAACGAGGAGCGCGAGCTCAGCCCTCCGCTGGAGCAGCTCATCGACACCATGACCAACATGGCGGAGGCCGAGAGAGAGGCGGAGAGGGAGGCCTGCGCCGACGAGGGCTACGAGGCCACCGAGGAAGAGGAGGAGGCCGAGGACGACCGCCGCGACGTCCGCGGCTACCGCCACATCCTGAGGGTAGGCTGTGGGCAGGCTGGGGGGGGCGGGGCGGGGGTGAGGGGGGTGTGGACCAGACTGGAGCTGAGTCTCATGTTGAATGTCCCCTCTTCTGGTCTCTCCTTCTCCCGCTCTCTCCTGCTCTCCGTCACGCTCTCTTCCCCTCTCTCTCTCCTGATCTCTATCCTGCTCTCTGTCTCTCTCTCTTTCCTTCTCTCTCTTTCCTGCTCTCTCTCTTGCTCTCTCTCTCTCTCTTCTCCTTCTCTATCTCCTGCTCTCTCTGCTCTTTCTCTCTCCCTCTCTCTCTCCTGCTCTCTCTCTCCTGCTCTCTCATCTTGCTCTCTCTCTCCCTCTCTCTCGCTCTCTCTAGCTGTGTACCTCCCACCTCCCCAGCCCTGGCGACGCCCCCAGCCACTACCAGGCCGTGTGCCGAGCGCTGTACGCTGAGACCCGGGAGCTACGCACCTTCCTGGAGAAGATCAGGAGCGCCAAAGAGGTACCGTCTGAACCGCCGTCTCCCCCCTACCATCCCAACTACCGTCTGAACCACCGTCCCCCCCCCCTACCATCCCAACTACCGTCTGAACCACCGTCTCCCCCCTACCATCCCAACTACCGTCTGAACCACCATCTCTCCCCCCCCCTACCATCCCAACTACCGTCTGAACCACCGTCTCCCCCCTACCATCCCAACTACCGTCTGAACCACCGTCTCCCCCCCCCCTACCATCCCAACTACCGTCTCCCCCTACCATCCCAACTACCGTCTGAACCACCGTCTCCCCCCCCCTACCATCCCAACTACCGTCTGAACCACCGTCTCCCCCCCCCTACCATCCCAACTACCGTCTCCCCCCTACCATCCCAACTACCGTCTGAACCACCGTCTCCCCCCTACCATCCCAACTACCGTCTGAACCACCGTCTCCCCCCTACCATCCCAACTACCGTCTGAACCACCGTCTCCCCCCTACCATCCCAACTACCATCTCCCCCCTACCATCCCCACTACCATCTCCCCCCTACCATCCCAACTACCGTCTCCCCCCTACCATCCCAACTACCGTCTGAACCACCGTCCCCCCCCCCCTACCATCCCAACTACCATCTGAACCACCGTCTCCCCCCTACCATCCCAACTACTGTCTCCCCCCTACCTTCCCAACCACCTTCTCCCCCCAACCATCCCAACTACCGTCTAAACACGGAGCACATGAGACTACTGGATACCGTAAAAACACTAGGCTATGTCTTGTCTGGTCACAACACACTACTACACCTGTGTCATTCTGTCGCTGGGTTTTCTGTCTAGAAACACTCGGGGCGGCTGTGGTTCAGGAGGTAGAACGAGTCGTCCAGTAACCGCAGGGTGGGCGGTTCGAATCCCGGCTCCTCCTGTCCACATGTCGAAGTGTCCTTGGGCAAAGACTCTGAACCCTAAATTGCTCCCAATAAGCAGGCTAGCATCCTGCATGGCAGCTGCCGCCATTGGTGCGTGAATGTGTGAATGAGAGGACATTTGTAAAGCGCTTTGGATAAAAGCGCTTTATAAGTGCAGTCTATTTACCGTTTACCGCACTTGGTTGGAAGTGTAAAACAGCGCTCAGGGCCTTCAGCTTGCTTGTATTGGGGAGGTTCTGAGGCACATGAAGAGAGCCAGGGCTCTATTTGAACACAAGGCCACAGAATGCTCACTGACATTCACCCGGAATGAATTAGATTCCTAAATTAGATTGCCACTTCAAACCAGGGACGTAAGAACGGAAGGAAGAGATATGATAGTCCAGGAGATTGAGCAGTGACCGTTTAAGTGTTTGGTGGTTAACACACTTCAAATAATAAATCAAACCCATGAGGGGTTTTGACTGCCGGCATGATACCATGATATCTCTCTGGAATATGTAGGGGTGGGACGTATGCCCACCTCCCTTGTTCTCTGTAAAGCGCATTGTGTTGCCTCTGGGTATGAAATGCGCTATACAAATAAAGCTTTGATTGATTGATTGATTGATTGATTGATACCGTAGCAATTACTGTATGAGAGTGCAGAGTACAGACACTATTAGCCAGTTTAGTTGTGTCTGTGGTGGTGCTGGTGCTGGTGGTGGTGGTGGTTTTAACCTGTCTGCATTCCCCAAGGATTCTCAGGGTCCTGTTATTAGCGTCTGTCTCTGGGTCACGGGGTGTGTTGTGGCTGTCCGTGTGATTCAACATCACTCAGCAGGGGGGATGACTGCAGGTTC
>NC_140243.1:22886600-22889100 GCF_949987555.1 Borostomias antarcticus
GCGGGCGGCAAGCAGGAGGGAGGGTTTTGGGGGGGATGAGTCAACATGAGCATTGAGAAAGACAACTGACAGTAACATCCCTCCCCATACTACCCATGAGTGATTCTACCAGAGAGTGTCACGTTCAGCCATAAACACCATTAGTTCTCCCAGTCAGAGAGCTCTCTCTCTCTACACACACACTGCCGAGTGCCTGAACCAACCTCTCGGCTTTCTAGAAAACCTCCATCCTCCTACAAAAGGCCCTTTCATCGGTGGGGGGAGTGAGTCGGCAGGATTTAATCTCAGCAGACTGTGAGCGGCCGAGACGGGAGCTGTCAACCCTGCTCTCCGCGTGACACGGGAAAGAATACACTCTCATCTACGCCCCGGTCTCAGATAATGAGCTCTGTCTTTAGTGAGCACTTGAAATGGGGGCCTTGAGGAATCAAATACGAAGGAAAATAAGGGGACCGATATGTTTCGTTACGAAGATACAAGCCGTCCTAAACTAATATAGGCGAACGAGTTAAGAAGCACTTAACTCCTCTCAAGTACTTCTTAACTCCCATACAAAGGGTTGCTTAAGAAGGGTTCCTTAAGAAGGTTCTTTATCGGGAAACGCAGCCATAGCCAGTCATCGCCACTGATCAACAGGGTTTGATTTGAATTATTTTGGGGAGCCTGTATTGAGGAAGCATCCGCAGGCTGAGCTTGATATTCCTCTGATACCAGTGTCTGTCGTCACGCCACACCCTACTGTACCTATCACCATCTGCTCATTCACAGCTGCCACATATTGGATACATTTACTGTATGGTGTGACTGTGTGTGTGTGTGTGTGTGTGTGAGAGAGAGAGAGAGAGAGAGAGAGAGAGAGAGAGATGTCTGGCTTTCTTAGCTCACACATCGCATACAGTTCATAGTCACTGACTGGTCTGATGACCAGACGTCCCGTGCTCTGCTGAGGGAGAGGCGGGGGTACAGAACCGTAGCCCTGACTATCGGGCTCGAGACCTGGGTCAAAAAACTCCATTTGCAAAGACTATTGAATCCTTGGAGTACCTCTGATTTACCCGGTGCAGTGAAACCGCAGACCAGTCCCGTTAGGGAGCCGAATCGAAAGTGCCGCAATCACTTTGGAATCCATGGAATTGATCAGTGTAATTGACCCAGGTCTGGTGACAGCTGTGTGACTCTGAGAGGTGGTATCTAAGTCGGTGTCCCTTCTGTAGGTGCCTACCTAAGCCGCAGCACTCCTCAGGATTTATTCCGGACAGGTAAAGTATGAGAACTGCGGATGGGAAGGCCTTGGTTACCTAACAGGGGGCTGAGCTTTGTCTGTCTACCTGCCTGGCTAAGCACTAATGCTTCTACTATTGAAGGGATGGTTTTCCAGATGACTTACTGTAGCTGCTTCTGGATGTACAGTATCTTAGCATCAGACAGTTCCTGGGCTGACCGCCGCCATCTTGGATAGGTCTCTCTTGGAATAGTCTAGAAGAGAACAGGGCGGCCGTGCGACTGCTCTTGCAAAATCTCAATGAGACGAACCTGGATGACAACAGGTTATATAAAGACAAGATGGTAGATCCGGGGCTTGTTTGAAACAGAGGTCCCTGCTGAGGGGGTGAGCTCCGCTCCTCTCTCTGACCTCCTCCTCCTCGTCCTCCTCCTCCTCCTCCTCTGCGTGCGCCCCGGCGCTGCGTGACTGTGAGTCAGAGCTTGGCGAGGCCTCGGTGGCCCCCGCAGATCCACGGTCTGCCCTAGCAGCAGATCACGGGCTGTTTCTAGCTCTCGCTTTCCTTCCCTCCTCCACTCTTTCGCTCTCCCTCCCTCCCTTCCCTCCCCTCTCTCTCTATTCCGCTCTCCTTCTACCCCTCCTCTCCCCCCCCTTTGACTCGCTCCTCTCAAACGCCTTTATCTTGTGCAGCCATCAGCAGACAGTCTTTCTCCTTCTCTCTTTCTTCTCTCTTGCTGCTGTAAACAGCCCAGTAGCTGTGGGATGTCAGCCAATTGCCGAGGGTGTTGTTTTATTGGTTTTCGACCAAAATGGCAACCGGCAGAGAAGTGGATTACAGCAGCTACACATTCTCAAATCTGTAGCCTCTCTTTAGATCTTAGCGGAGCTCCGCAGGGGGAATTCATGACAGAGGGGAAAGGGAGAGAGGGGAGAAGAGGGGGGGGGGGGAGGGGAAAAATTGAGGCGTGTCTCTTCCTTAAGGGAATTGAAAGTATCGAAAAGTCACATGCCATTAAAAGGGATCCATGCTCTCTGTGTAAGACCAGCCTGCTGCTTCTTTGCTTCTCCCCGAATCAAATCACCACTCCTCCACCCCAACCTCCCTACCCCCTCCCTACTCCTCCCTCCCCATCCTCCCCTCCTCCCCCCCTCCCCCTCTCCTCCCCCCGTGTCTTATTGGCTCTCTCCTGCCGTTCTGTGCAGATGTGTTCTCTCCCGACGTGTCCAGGAAGACGTCCAGCACGATGTGTCTGGCCAACGGCTCGCTGTCGGCGTACT
>NC_140243.1:22894100-22984100 GCF_949987555.1 Borostomias antarcticus
CCATGACCGCTGTGAGTGCAGCAGCAGCAGCAGGAGGAGGAGCAGGAGGAGCAGGGGCGGGAGGAAGAGGAGCAGGAGCAGCAGCATCAGCAGGAGCCGGAGGAGGAGCGGGAGCTACAGCGGGAGCAGCCGGAGGAAGAGGAGGAAGAGGAGGGGTCCCGAAGCCGGAGAAAGCTTCCAGCAGCCACCACCGTCTCCAGAGGACCATGTCCAAGTAAGCTCCTCCCTACTAAACCAGTAGTGTGTTCACACAGCTACATGCTAAACAAAGGCAGGCCTGATAGAGTTGTTCACATCCCCTCAAATCAAAAAGTGATCAGAGAAAGTATCTAACTTTGAATGGGTGGATGAGAGGCCATTGTAAAGCGCTTTGAGTGCCGCTAAGGTGGAAAAGCGCTATATAAGTGTAGTCCATTTACCATTTATATGATAGTAAATAGATCAGTCGGAGCATACAAAAGTACACTCATTTGGGAGGAGGGGTTGAACTTGAAAATGACCAAGTGAAAGCGGTAAAAGGCAGACAGTTTGGTCTTGCTAATGCCCGTCGTCTCTCTCTGACCCTCAGGCTGTCGAAGCACGGAGGAGCCAAGTCTTGTGACGAGCTGGAGCTCCCCCCGGAGCTGACGGAGGATTGGGCCACCATGGAGGTGTGTGTCGACTGCAAGAAGTTCATCTCTGACATCATTTCCTCGAGCAAGCACAGCCTGTCGCTGGCCACCAAGAGGGCGCGGCTAAAACGCAAGACCCAGTCGTTCTACGCGTCCTCCCCCAAAGGGGCCTCGGAGTACCGCCCCTCGGAGAGAACTATCAATGAGATCTAGACTCCCTCTTCTCCTCCTATCCTCTCCTCTTCTTTCCTTCCTCTCTACTCTCCTACTTTCCCCTGCTCCTCTCCTCTCCTCTCCTCTCCTCTCCTCTCCTCTCCTCTCCTCTCCTCTCCTCTCCTCTCCTCTCCTCTCCTCTCCTCTCCTCTCCTCTCCTCTCCTCTCCTCTCCTCTGCTTCTCCTTCTGTCCTTCTCACCTCGCTGCTCCAGCGCTCATGGCACAACACTAAACTGGAGGCTGGATCTCACTGCTGGGTTCGATCTGGTTTCATCGTCTAGTTTGGTCTGGCTGTGTTGTCGACGCTGTCAGAGAGGGCTGCTGTGGACCGGGGAGGACTGCGGACTGCGCAGTGTGTGTTGCTATATGTGAGTCCCGATTGTCGTGTACAGCGCCCGTTCTTCCAGACAACAAGGATTAGCCAATTTTATACCGTCATACTTCCGTCGTTCATGATGTAAATACTCCATTAATGTTGTTTATCCGTTATAGATATGAGAACGAAGAGTTTGAGTGATAAAGAATGGAGTATGAGGGGTTGTGTACCGCTGCATTGCCTTGATGGTGCTGCGGCATCCATCCCCTACAATGGCACAGTGGGGTAGTGTAGGTCTCTGAGACGCTGGAGGAACCTACACACCCACCCAGGAAAGTCCCTGAGCACAAGATTGAGGAAGGAAGATGCACATTCTAATCCCTCAGGCTACGGCACTCAGACTGAAGATGAAGCCCAAATTTAGACAGAATTTCATGACCTAAGAGTGAGACACCAGGAGAAAGAAAAGCAACAAACGATCGGGCAAAGATCTGCCTAAAGGATATGGAACATTGAAATTGTAAATGATTTTTTTATGAGTTGTTTTGTATGGTGTGTACTTGCTGGTGTGTGTGACTGTGTATATGATGCTTCAACACAGGATCAGATTTGTGATGGAAAGTTGTCCCTTGTTGCTTTTGAAACGTTCAGGTAATTTTTACTGGTGGTAGAATCATTCTGTATGGTGTTCTCTGGGATCAGACATAATGTAAGCTGTGTCTATACTGGAAGAATCATGGGTTCCCTTTTATTGAAGCCAAGTGTACGTATGTTTTCCTATCGGTGGATTGACAGTTTAAAAACACATAGGTACACAGTTAACACAGTGGTAGCACATATGATATGTATATGTAGTAACAAAAGGTCCAAATCTGCTCCCTCTGTATCCTACTGGGCTCCACAAGGACAGGCTGCATCGCCTTGAGGACACAGAATCAGACGTTCTCAGATGTAGTGCCAAATAGATTCCTCTCCCAGTCTGAAACGTTTAAAACCCAAAGAGGTTGTATGCTTTTTTGGTGTAAATATCCAGTGATCTTGCGTGATGACCAAGCGGAACAGCCATGCATCCCAGGGTCTTTGAGCATGCTCAGTCTGCTGTTATCTAAGCTCTCAAAACAATAATGGTCTGCTGAATGAACAAACAATATTACACGGGCGCAAGCTGTTGTCAATGCCCAGTCATTAGTGGTTGAACACAAGCGTGACCCTTAAGATTAAGACTTTAGCATGTCATTCATTTCACTTAAACTACAAAGCACACCTAATAAAAAACATCATTTTGTTTATAGAATGATTTGGCCTATATTATATTTTATATCTCAACATGAGTACCTACTCTTGTATAACATTCACTTTAAATTAGGGTTGCAAATTTCAAGGAATTTCATTAATCGATAACTGTTAACCTTAACAAACGATAGTCGATTAATTGAGAAGAACGTCCAGCGCTGGACTGCGCTTTGCTCTCTTAATTTTGTCTTCTTTCGCTGTATCGTTGAAATTTCCCGGCATCCCAATTAGCCTTCACAACAGTCAGACCTTAAATCATGATTACATTTCACACAACTTCTGTTGATAACGTTCGTAAAAAAAAAAGAAGTTCCGTTCCATTAACAAGCAATTAATCGAGTAGCCAAATCTTACTCGAGTAAATTCTTATCGGCAATTAATCGATAGTCGATTAACTGTTAACATCCCTACTTTAAATTCCCTTTCACTCCAACATCACTGCAGATACATGCAGGCTACTCAAACCAGGCAGTACTAAGTATTTCTCTATTATCACAAACTGCCCACAGAAATAAGAGCCCAGAACTAACCATGTTCCCAGAAACATCACCTTGTTTTAGAGGGTATTCACCATCTACTTTTGTATTCATTTATCATTAGTTTTTTTTGTTATGAATGTAATATTTTATATTGGTGGGGAAACATACTGTACTAGAATTGTATCACATGTAATCTTTTACTGAGTTGTTTACACTTTATAGTAACACTGGAATTATACCACTCAGAAACATCTCTTTAAGTTGGTGTTGTACAGATGTACAGTTGATGTCCTTTTGTTCAGTTTTATTGGCAGCAAAGAATGCTAACAATCCTTCTAAACTGTTTAACCCAAAGCCTCAAAGTAATGCATTCATGAATTTCCGTTTCAGTCGTCACTGGTTCCTTCACTGACAAAACACTGTACAGTTTGTGCTCAATCAGAAAAAGGCACATTTTGAGGTTGACTATGTGTTTATTAAAGTGTCTGAGATAACCCAGTCTCCTCCTCCTCATCTTCTTCCCAAATCTCTGCCTTAAACACACTGCCTTCTTTCTCATGATCATATTTACGTGACAAATCAAACTACTGTTTGACGCACAGCCATCCTCATATCATATTGTACATACAGTGCTCTCTCTACCATGCTCATAGAACAGCTGTGTTGCCTTGACAATGTCTTGACAAAACTCACCCAGGGTTTATGAGTGAATCTCTCTGTCACACAGTATTGTACATGTAGGTTAAATAAAGACTTCAACCAGTTAAACAGAAAGGTGTTGATATTGTGATGCATACCAGGAACACTGAAATGTGACAGCAGCAACATGCATGAACTACTGTGTAGCTTGTACTTTCCAGATGTAATTCCCTACTGAGATCTCAACAAATCGATGACTATGAACAATAAAAAGTAATGCAATACCTTTCCTACAGTCTGATGGATATTTCTGGTGAGATGTCAATCTCTCATGCAAGAACAAAGGCTATTGGGAGTACTGTAGAGTTGAGACTCCTCAACAATGTTTAATGTAGGAAAGTCATGTAGTCATTTTTTACAAGTAATTGTCATATACCTTAAAATTTTGTAAACATAGAGGATTTTTATAAGATATATATTACCAATATACTGTATGGTCATAGAGCATCTTTGAAAAAAGTAAATAAATAAAACATTAAAATAAGAATATAGCTGCAAGCAGCAATGTGGGGGCCAAGCAGTTTAGCTGCAAGCGGCCAAGGAGTTTGACAAGGGTCAAGGATGGTCCCGAGAATTTCAAAAGTCAGACATATGGTTGAACGGGATTCGATCTCTGTACCTGCAAGGCCGACGCACTATCCACTGTGCTACGCCGGATGTTGTAAAGATGAATCGCCCTGGTCCACAAGGCATGTCAGCCTTCGCTAACCCCCTAACCCTATTAGCTGAATCCCAATCTGAGTGCGCCCCCAAAAAACATTACAGTATAAAACATGAAACAACATGATAACGCAAAGCACAAAACAAAATGTTTTTGTAAATTTAACTCAAATAAAGTGAGCAATTCAATAAAAGCAACAAATTGAAACAAAGAAAACAAATTGATAAAAAAAAAAAAAAGAGTAGTTAAGTAGCCACTGGCCTTACATTTTCACAACTGTTTACTCATATCATGACTAATAGAGCAAACTAGCTATACTGTAAATCTCTAAAATAATTAGCTTCCTCTCTGGAGTTATGTACTGCAGGTAGCCCAGTGGTTAGAGCATCAGACTGAGCCCGAGTCCCGAGGCCATTTGGTGAGGGCTTAACTGGTGTCTGGAGGGCTACTGGGTGACTTGCCGTCAGTAATGGCCCACAGCTGTGCCCTTGAGCAAAGCACTACCCCAACACTAGCTCATGACATCCAGGGGTGCTGCTCATACTGGCTGAACCTGTGCCAACCCCTGTGTGGGGTTGAGACAGAAGAGCAGAACACATTTCTGTTGTCCAAGTGACATAAACCCCTTGTCTTTACAAAACTGGTCAGCTGCTCCCTGCAACATCAACTTCAGTTGGTGTGACATTGTCTTCAGTCATCTGGTTCTTTGTCGTCGTCGTCCTCCATAGTACACTGAGTGCGGTTGACCTGCATGGTGTTGTGATCTCCTATGGTGACGTACTGCAGGCTGGAGCAGTGGACCTGCACACCCTGTGGCTCCGGTGGGGTAGTCTGCACCGTCATCTGGTGGCCACAGCTGCAACTGCATCCTGGTAGGGAAACGCTTATCAATGCTACAGTCAATCATGTCACATATAATGTTCAGTAAAGAACAAGGAAAGACTAGGGGAAATGTGTGAGCACAAAGACAGGAGGGCTCTACTCAGGACAAAGGCAAGATATGTGTGAGAGACGAGTGTGAGTGAATGAGCAAAATACAGTTTTGACCCGAATATATGACGACCCTGATTATAAGACTCATTTTTTTGAAAGACTTTTAGAAGACCAAATCTTGTTTTTATAAAAACAACTGTTTTATTGGAAATAATGATAATAAAACACATTGAATAAGGTAGGCTTATTCTCTATTATGAAAATAATCAATAGTCTTTCTAATACCAATTACCTGTAGGCTATCCATCTCACAGTGAAAAAAACAAAGATTAGCCTATCTAATGCAGGCCTAATGATTATCAGACTCAGATTGTTTTTCACTGCCGTAGTTTTCGCGTTTGAAAATACATAGAAGTGAACGAGCTTATGGCTGACTACTGACTACGGTGCTCTGACATTAGCACAAAGTTGGCTGGCTTCAGTCAGGTGGGGAACAGGCTATTTAGCGCCACCTGTTGTTGCCCATGTATAATAGCATGTAAAAGTCTAGATCCCGATTATATGACGACGGCCTCATCTTTTCAGACGTTTTTCCAGGAAAAAAACCCTGTCTTATATTCGGGTCAATACGGTACTGAGGCACTGGTGTGTGTACCTCAGCTCTATAAGACACACTTACCACCACCAGGCACGGCCTGCCCAGGGCTCGGGGTCAACAGGGGTCGCTGCTCTCCCACCACACTCTGATAATTGCTGTTTCCGATCACGCAGTTGGTCAGGGTGGAGTTTTGGATGTTGATGACGTAGGTGGGAGCAGAGTCGCCGCTCTCTGTCGAACAGGGAGAGAGAATAGAGAATAAAGTACAGCTACAGACCTGGGTTGAAATACAATTTGTTAGTTTTTTTAAGAAATTTATTTCAGATTATCCCATTTTCACCCAATTTGGTAGCCAATTACACCGACCTATATAATTATCCAACTGTCCCCTGTCGCTGCTGTGGAGGGTGCGCAGTTGGCGACCTGGAAGAGAGAGCCAGCTATCTGACTCTCAAGCCTGTGACTGGGACTCCGACAGCAGATGGGGTGGCTGTCGAGTGGTGGACCCTCACGCCAACTTTAAACTAACCACCCTCGTGAGTGCCAGCCCAATAAACCACTCTCCTGTGGGATCCCGCCATATTCAGATCTGGCGAGACCAGGTTGAAATACGATTTGAAATAATTTAGATTACTTATCAGTGTTTGATTGCTATCGTCTGGCACAATAGAAACAATGGGCTATTCCCAAAAATGCAAAACCCCACCCAGCTGACGCTCCAGGCAGACACAAGCAAATGCTGAAGTAATTGAAAGGATTTCAAATAGTATTTTCGCCGAGGTACTGGCAGCTACACATAGTAAACACATGGAATTTGATAAACATAGCATTGCTCTATATTTAATTGAAGCTGACATCGTTTGGCCATAGGCTTTCATCAAGGTTACAGATATAATAACAGGTTTATAATACTACAGGTGCAAAATGGCCACCTGAACTGTGAGAAGAAAGGGGAAGCAGGTGAGATAACGGTGTGTCCTCGGCAGAGAATATGACGGCATACTTTAACTTCCTCTGAGTTTTAAAGGTCAAATGGAGAATGGCATGGCATCACATGAGGTTTTAGCTGTTCTTACAGTAGCAGAGTCTTAAATGTAACATATAAGATCCAAATATAATGGTTTGATTCATTGTAGTGTGGCTCACCTGATGCTGTGTTATCCAAAGGGAGGTGTGCTGTAGGAGAGAGAAATGAAATTTGATTGTGGTATCCAAGGTAACAGTTTCAATCTCAAACTTTTCAGACACACAGACTGAGCGACACACACACACCCACACACACCCACACACACACACACACACTTACCGGTACCTGGCAGGCCTGTGACCTTTTGAAATATGTCAGGTCCACACATCTCCAGAGAGCAGTAGAAGAGCTGGCAGGCGTTGCGTCCCTTGCGTATGACGATCTGCAACAGATGCATGGCTTTCTGCATGTCAGTGGGCTGCGACCCAATCACCTGCCACTCCAACTCAGTAATGGTGCTGGAGCTCCTGAGCCTCTCCGCCACTCTAACGACCACACAGGAGGGGAGGCTCCTGATGAGAGCGTGTGACTGGAGCCGCAAGCTGTTGTCTTCAGGGAGGAAGGAGGGAAGAAGAAGAAGACTTTATTAAACCATCTCTCCACCCAAGGTCCCAGCTGAACATTTTGCTAATGAACGAAAATGTAAAATTCAACCCAGTGAGGACTTAACTTACAAAATGTCATTAAAGTGTAATCTCTCTAAATTCAGAGGTGCAAACCGATCACAGGTGAAAAAGGTGACAAACATGCAAAAACATACATACACAGATCAAACAAATGACCTATTTTGGATTAAAAACAGCTATTTTCACCTAAAGGTGACAAGTCTGCACCCCTGTAAATTGCATCACCTGGCAGACAGACTTGCATCATCCGGCAGTTTAGAGCCAACATCATGCTAACAGTAGCCTAGCCTCATATTGTAGCTTCCTAAACCACTAACACGTGTGAAATTGTTCAGACACAAGAACCATGAAACCTTGAAAATAAAAAAAATAACTTTGAATGGCAAAACCTGTTTTTGTTATTGTTTTGTTTTTGCTTACCATTTATTCCATGTGTCTCCGTTCATCACAGAGTAAAATAGCCTAGATAATTCTAAGAAAACGAATGGTCACATTACTAATTTCCCCTAAGGTTTTCTAGAAACAAGGGATAGCATAACTTCCTCCCCGGCACAAATCACCCCGCTCCCCCCTACACATTAAACTATTATATAAACTATAGGGGTGGGACGTCTGCCCACCTCCCTTGTTCTCTGTAAAGCGCATTGTGTTGCCTCTGGGTATGAAATGCGCTTTACAAATAAAGCTTTGATTGATTGATTGATTGATTAACAAGCTTAACATTGACATTGTGCTATTAGGGTATAGTAAAGGCTCCTCTACACACAGGCACGCACACAGACACAGACACACAGACACACAGACACACACACACACACACACACACACACACACACACACACACACACACACACACACACACACACACAGACACGGGTGGTGATCATAACGTGTTATTTTAGCTATATAGGGCCTACAAAAAGGATTAAATAACCACACTCAGTATAACACGATAATAACATGCAGGCCTTGGCTTGATAAGCAAAATATAGCCTAATTTAAATGAAAAGGTTTTACACAGGAATCCTACTTCCTGTATTGTCGTAGTTCCCGCTTCTGAACTACACTGTTTTATTTAGGCTATGTAGGCTACGTTTATAAACCTATTTTTTTTAAGCCTACCGCCTGGAAATAAACTTCCATGGAAGAATAAGTAGACCAGGGTATGGGATGGGTCTACCGTCTAATGGCCTATTTGATGTAATAGGAAATATTCTTACCAGACAAGACAGTTACTTCGTCGTTGTTGCTTTGTATCATCGCTGGTTCTGATGACAGTAATTCTAGCGCTTCAGTTCAGAGTTGCCGAAATCTCCGCCCCAGGAGTTTCCATCTCAACCGGGGAAGTCCCACGCCCACCTGTTCCGTTCATGCTTTCAGCCATTACAATAGTTACAGCAGGAACTTCAGGATGGGCCCGGGCAAGTTGTCATGGTGGACACATCAAGTTTTCATATTGGACGGGATTGCATAACCTGTTAGTCCTCCCATTCTATTTTAACTTATTAATAAAAACACAACGTTCTTGATTATTATAACACTCAGGCCTAGACTAACGTTACTTCCACAATATTTTTTTCACAGTTTATTAAAATTAAATGTAGCCTATTTTAATGTATTTATATTTATTGATGTCTGCTTCGACCAAAGGTTTTGGTTTTCAAAATATATTACAAATGTATTAAAATTCTATAAATAACAAAAAATATATAACAAAAATGATAGTGTGATACGGAAAGGGTCAACTATTATTAGGGGCCGGGTGGTCTCAGCTGCTGGTCCCTCTTGTATTTCCCAATATTCTGAATCTCCTTCTTCTTCCCAGGAAGTCTGACTTCCCATGCATGAAAAATCACCAAACTTTGCACATAGGTCCAGTCCTATGCCAGAAGTCCTCAACTGGCATTGTGGACCAATAGTCCAGATGGTGGCGCTACAGCAACCGTCTAAATTTTTAAACTTAAAAAAGCATAAGAAATCGTGCAATCATTTTGAAACCACCACAAAATGTAGGCCCAATTGACCCCCCCAATTGCTACACTACATCTTAAGACTGTCCTCCACAAACGATTTCACAGATTTTTGAAATATCACCAGTAATCAGTACTGTATGCAGCTACTGCAAATACTAGCTCAATAAATCTCCAATGTCCATGAAAAAATGTCATTTTCATGACATGGTCGATGTAGTTTCAGAATTTTATCTCAAAAACCTTTTTTATTTTTTTTTACAGTATTTTGGAGTCTGTCCTCATTTTGTCCCCTCAAACTACTGCTGTTACAGGGAAAAATACACCCACCATCCTATAGGGTTTGGGAAAATGTAGTCCCAGACACGACCATCTTGTGTCTACACAGGTGTATCTATTTGTCTGATTGCATAGGATTCTATGCAGTAGAGCCAATCAGACAAATAGATACACCTGTGTAGAAACAAGATGGTCGTGTCTGGGACTACATTTTCCCATGCCCTATAGTGCAACGGCAATGTCTCCACCAATCAGAGATGTTGTTGTTGGCAACCCCGCCCCAATAGCGGACCCTGACTACAACTGGCCTAAATTGACTCTGCTTGAGAGGACACCTGTGCCACTAATTGTTTGATTGGTTTCCACCCATCTTGTTAGTCTGTGTATATATTGCCTATGTAGCTCCCTTCTTATTCTTTGTCTATTCATTATTTGCTGTAGCTGTGTGTTGTCTCTGGTGTTGTCCTGTGCCAACTTGTAAGTCTGTAAGCTTTTAAGCTGCTTGTAAGCTTTGTCTTTTGTTCTCCACTTGTTGAGTGTATAATAATAATATGTTTAGTCTCTGGTTCTAGCCCCTAATGGTGCCTTTATTTTAACAAACATTTTGTGGAAACTCCTGAAACCTCCATGTTACATGCACCTGTGACATTTACATGCAACCCTTGATATTGTGATGTTTAAATCAGTGTGAAACCATCTATGGCTTCTCACATGGCAGGTAACTCAACAAGAGTTCAAGCCCAGGGGGATGCAGAATAAAAATGCTAATGCATACTCCATTGTGCTGTGGACATTTTAAGCTATTTTTTTTATTTGGAGCTGTTACTGTTTATTTTGTTTCTCTTCATCTGACCAGTCTGTCTCAATCAGTACCACCTGTGGTTCAATCCAATCTGTGAATCTATGCTCATTCCAGAGTCCCACATCTCATTCCCATCACCGTATGTAGGCCTACTAATATGTTAATGCTGGATTCCTATGGTGTAAATATCTAGCTCTGACATTTACTTTTTAGGTCAAACTGCCAGCTTCTCACTTGGCTCAAACAAGAACATGACCTCCCCTGGTGAGTTCAAGCCCCGGGTGATGCAGAATAAACATGCTGATCCCTACTCGGGCATGGTACTGTTTGGATTTCAGACATGTTTTTTTGTGCGTGGCTGGCCAGCTGTGCAGCTAGAATAGCAAATGTCCAGTAAATGTTTCTTTTTTTCCCTTTGTCCTGTTGTTGACCTGCAGTTATGTTGCTACCACAAGAGGCAGTGGTCCCAGAACCTGCAGTTCTGTTGCTACCACAAGGGCATTTATCGTTTTCGGCCACAGGAGGGCAGCAACAGGCTTAGATGGACTGTGTTCCTTGTTCAGTGGGCAGCAACCAGGCCCCCAGGATTCAAAATCTAAAGTGAAGCCCTATTGAACCGCGCCATATTTGAAAACAATGCCAGGTATCAATGACGTGTTCTTGTAGTCCACGAACAGATTGCATTCATGTGAAATGCAAACGCGCGTTCATGGCTTTTGAGTTAGCAATGAAAAGCGGCTTGCTTATTAATCTACTTTCGTCAAATATATCCGTTGGAAAACTTTTATCCAGGCATCTTAGTTTTAACAGTATAATTGTGACTGAACATGTTTTGTTTGTTAATAGGTGGTATTCAGTCTGTTTCTAGCTCGGCAGGTTAGCCGCAAACTTCATGCCGTAACGAGAGATCCCGTCTCGAGGTGGACAGCTGTTCAACTCGCCTGGGACCAGGTCCCCTGGAGCTATTTCGCCTGGCTGCCCATCACGTTGTGAACAGAATGAATACCATCTACTAGGCCACCACACCACTGTCCACGCCACGGACCCCACAACTCAGCCCCTGAGAGGGATAGAGAAACACGTTCTTCACCGGTGGGGGCAGGTGGGTAGCCTGGAGAGGGCTCCACTGCCCCTGACCCAATATGACGCGAGGGGGCGGAGTCTCGCCACCACGCCACAGACCCCACAACTCAGCCCTCGAGTGGGCTAGAGACACAGGGTCTTCACTGGTGGGGGCAGGTGGGTGGCCTGGGGAGAGGTACACTGTCCACGATCAGCTCTGACCTGAGGGGGCGGAGTTTCGCCATCACGCCCCTATCCACGCCAAGGATCCCACAACTCAGCCCCTGAGTGGGCTAGAGACCCACGGTCTTCGCCAGTGGGTGCAAGGAGATTGCCCAGAGGTCACTGTACTGCGCTCAATCAGCTCTGACCCAAGCGGGCGGAATCTCGCCACCACACCACTATCCATGCCATGAACTCCACAACTCAGCCCCTGAGGGGGCTAGAGACACACGGTTTTCACCAGTGGGTGTATGAAGATTGCCCGGAAGTAACTGCACTATACCCGAACCACTCTGACACAAGGGGGCGGAGTCTCACCACAACGACACAGACCCCACAGCCAATGGGCCTAGGATATAGACAATTAACTACCGGTGGAATGGTGGTGGAGCATCCATCGGGGACCCGCTGTAGGTCCGCTAGCCTTGTGTTATCTGGGTTTATCCCTTACCTTTGTCCAGAAACAGAAGTGGAACCAATTGCAGCAAAATAGCTAACGTTACAGTAATCATCAGTGTAACTGCTTTAGCCACTGACCACGCTACCATTAATGTTATGGAAGCTGCTGCTAGTTGTTGTGAGCTCATGAGCTAACTGGCACTATCTTATTGTGCAGGATTGGCATTGGAACTGATGTGTCCAGGCGACAAGACCTATCTTAATTTATCAGACATCATTTCATGTCATTTCAATACACAGTTATTTCAGCAGCATGACTAGCTTCCGTCCTACCAGTCCTGAACAGAAACAAGCCAGCCATGCACATAAGGCAGGCTGGACCTGGCCTGGTTTAAAGGAATTTTAGAGTCCCTCATATTTGCCATTGTCTCCTTCCTCCAGTGCTGCCAAGTTTGAATAGGCCTACGTGAACCTCTTAGTGCACGTGCCCGTACCCATAAATAGACATACAACAATAAAACTAAGTTAACAATAGCTACATCGTGTCTAATTTATAGCCTACATAATTCCAAAATTACAAATGTGCATGGGGATTACAGGTTAAAGGGGTAGTGTGCTATTTTTTTTTTACATTTAGACCTAAGAAGGCCTAAAGCCTAATTTATACTTCATAAACAAGCTATGTCATTGGCTCCTGGCCTTTGGTTGCCATGGAATGGAATGCCTAGGCATTGTGTTTAGTTTGGTTTCCATGGCGGGCTTAAACCCGCCAGGAGGGGGCAGCAGAGAGCAGCTCCAACAAGCCCTCCACTTCCTTGTTAGCAAAGCAGTAGGAGGTTCGTAGCCTGGGGCTGCCTGTTCCCACCCCACCACTATACAGAGGCACATTTGCCAACAAACAAGCCATGAGCTATTTACTCCGTGCGTTTCTGTAGCAACGGAATAGAATATTCGATAAGCTGTTGAAGATATCAGATAAGGGATAGGCGGTGCTTATCAACATCGTGTTGAGCGGAGGTGTCCTGTGTCCGGACTGCTGTGCATCAACAGATGAGTCTGTGTCAGAGCGAAAGCACTGCGGCTGTGGATCTGGAAGGAAGCAGCTCGCGCAGTGGTCGACCAGGAAGGTAGGCTGAGTCTCTCTCTCTGTCTCTGTCTGTCTGTCTCTCTCTCTGTCTGTCTCTCTCTCTCTCTCTCTCTCTCTCTCTCTCTCTCATATACATTTTCTGAACGTTGTCATTCAATGTATATTCTATATGCCAATTACACACACACACACACACACACACACACACACACACACACACACACACATTCGATGAAACGATTGCAGAATTCCAATGTTGACCACCTCACTGCATAACCTTGGCAATGCAGTCTATGCAGATGCAGTGTCAAACTTCCAGTCAATCTTTGCTGATTGGGGCTTCAAGTTGACCAACAGTAGCTATACTTTATTCACCTAGGCTATTGGTAGTTGCCTTCAGAATTAGGGAGCATGATGTGATCAGGGGTAGCCTACTTGACTGTGAGTTCCTAGAAGATTAATGAGGGCCTACTATAATCATACTTTCGTGGATCGGGTGGGTATTTTATGGGAGAAGTCCGACAAAATAAATACTCATGCAGATATTTAGAGAGTGTGTGTGTGGATCATGCTCTCTCTCTCTCTCTCTCTCTCTCTCTCTCTCTCTCTCTCACACACACACACACACACACACACACACACACACACACACACACACACACACACACACACACTCTCTCTCTCTCTCTCTCTCTCTCTCGCACACACACACACAGAACACATAGGCCACACAACTGCCTCCTTACAAATACGTATGGGAACTATTCACGGAACTGATCTGGTTTTGCGTATCTCCTTGTGTGGGGGACAATGAGGCTTTGATCACTGCCTGGTTGGAATGCCATCTAGACCTTGATCCATGCAGCATGCCAACAACAGTGTGCCAGGCATTGACGGTATACTAGAGCCAACTCAATACAGAGTCAAGCCTTCTATGAATATAGGCTAAGGCCTCTTGGTTGATTAATAGCCCTATCATGATAAACTCATTCATTGTTTTGAATCCCCGTTTGAAAGCCCTCTTTCTTACCCCTGCCCACTGCTCATCAATGGCTGAGTCAATCACTGTTTGCAACTTGACAAGCCTCTCCCCCTATGCACTTCTTCCAGGATTGAGACGTTAATGCAAGTTTGTAATAGTCAAAGTGAAACCAGTAACTGGTTAAATTTTCACTGTTGCAAAATTGCATTAACTCTCCGATCCTGGAAAGTGGGGGAAACCAGGATGCTTGGGAAATTCCCCAGTGAGTGTGTAATGGCCCGTGTTTACATGGGAACTGATAAAGGCCTATTGTATCTCCATGCAAAGCAGTCTGTTTTATTATATCACCAGTTTATACACGGTACCTGCTCTCGTCTGGACCGGCGAGGAGAGGCAGACAGTGCCGGCATTGTGTTGAAACGTCTGTCCTTCCCTGTTCTGGACCCACGCAATGCAGTCCTGCTTTCACCATGACAGTGCAGAAATGAATGCAAGGCACCCCCGCCCCCCACCCCCCCCACCTCCACACACACACACACACACACACACACACACACACACACACACACACACACACACACACACACAGTGATAATGTTGACACAGCGAAGGAAGTGTAGGCGAATTGCTTCTGTTTCTCTAATAACAGGAACTAATAACGTGTCAGTCAGTTTCTAGTCCTCACTGCTGTACATGATATGATGAGACTGCTGACTTTGTGTATGTGTGTTCACCTGTGTGTGTGTGTGTGTGTGTGTTTTCTCCTCAACCCAGCAGGAACATGGAGGACATCACACCAGTCTCCCCTCATCAGAAGGGCTAAGAGCAGCTAGAAGTTAGCTAGCTGACTGAGACTCAGACTCCACCATGGCCAACAGTACTCTTTCCACCAGAACCCCCTCTCCAGCCCTCTCTCCAGCCCCCTCCCTAGCCTCAGCCCCAGCCCGAGAGGAGGCCAGGGCGCCCCAGTCTGCCATATACTGCAAGCTGTGCCTTAGCGAGCAGCCCTCTGTGAAGACCAGTAAACTGCACACCTGTGACTGTGTCTTCTGTACTCCGGTAAGTAGACTGTCACACCCCACGGCAAATGAGACTGTATGAAATGACTGTTTTGTAGTTAACAAAGATTATTCTTGTTCGAGCGTGTCCATATGACTCGGTGGTCAAGGAAGTTTATCTGTCAGATTGGTAAACATCACATGCACACAGCTTTCCTTGAAAATGAGTTGAATGCAGTTCTTGTGTTCTATTCTAATATTCTTCTTTTTTTTTTTGCTTCTACATTTTATTACTGTATGATATATGTCTGTAACATATCTCTTCTGCAGTATATTCATATTCTTTTTGAAAATGAGATGGAGGTTTCCTAAAAACCACGATACAATTTCCCCCTGGGATTAATAAAGTACTGTCTCCCATCTGCAGCGTATCCGCGGCTTCTTAAAAGGTCTTAAAATTAATTTAACCAAATAAAAGGCCTTAAAAAAAGTGTCTTAAAAAAACCTCAGCACAGGACTATTTCTCATTAGACTGTTGAAGAATGGCTGATTGAATGAGGATTTGTAATTTACTTCATGAACGTAAAAGGGGTTTTCACATCCTCATATGTACAGTACAACTAGAATCTGTAAACAAACTGATCTCGTGGTGCTGTGGAAAGCGAGGCCTACGTGCTCGACATGCCTCAGTGCTTCAGTATCACATGAACATCACTGTACCAGCTGTCACCAGCTAAACTCGTTCTTCCGTCTATTTTTCAAAATGTTGAATGTTTTGTTTACAATAGGCAAGAACTGCATCATATGCAAAATAAAGGGAAAGATATTTTTAGACTTTTTTTCCCCAAATCTGACGGAGCAGAGGAGAGAGCTGGTAGGTCAGGTGAGGTGAGGAGGTGGTGAGGACACCCAGAGTTACAGAACAGAACAGGGCACAGTGATGATCATGTGACCCTGCATACTGGCCCATCCACCAGCCACCACTGGTGCAGTAGACTACCCAGCTAAAGGTCGCAAAGTCATTTGTTTTTAAATCAAATGTGAAACAAAATGCTTAACTTGTTGATATTTGTCTTAATTATTATGTTAATGTATATGTATTTTAATTTTTATATTTTAATGTATACTGTAGAACTATTATCTTTCTATCTGGAAAATGACTGACCTTGTCTTCACTGACAGTGAATATCATGAGGTGCAATGAATCTTATTACAATGAAGAATTAGCTATGAATTGCAAAAGAAAATCTGAGCAAGGATCCCCTTTTAGTCAGCTAAAACACTTTTTGAGAGAATATACATTTTGTTCACACAAAGATACTGTATAATTAAAATATATAATTATTAAACGTCTTCCAAATGATCAAAGTGTCATAATCTGCCGATCTTACTCTTATTAATATATCAGCAGCTCTTGGGCATTAGGTCTCACCTCATCTATCTATCTATCTATCTATCTATCTATCTATCTATCTATCTATCTATCTATCTATCTATCTATCTATCTATCTATCTATCTATCTATCTATCTATCTATCTATCCATCGATCAATCTATCTGTCTGTATGATGTTTATGTTCTATAAGAGCTGCACTGTAACATGTACAGCATTCCTTGACAATTCTAAATGTCTATTCTATTATTGTCTATCACATGATATTTCTTTTACATCCTGTTACATGTTTATCATATATTTAAACAGAGAGGGATGCCCAAACAGACAGACAAACACAAAGAGAGAGAGAGAGAGAGAGAGAGAGAGACACACAGAGAGAGAGAGACAGAGAGAGAGAGAGACACACAGAGAGAGAGAGAGATAGAGAGAGACATAGAGAGAGAGAGAGAAAGAGACATACACACACACACACACACACACACACACACACACAGAGAGAGGCTTCTCTTGGCTGCTCCTGGCAGGTGTTAATCTGTGCCTGTCTGGCGTCAGCCTGGCCTGAGCTGCTGCTGTTAGAGGTCAGCCTAACGCAAGGTCAAAGACAGAGAGAGACAATACTGTGAACTAAAGAACCCGGTTGCCAGTTTAGCTCCAGAGAGAGAATACACCTGATCTGCCCCCCCCTCCTCCTCCCCCTCTCTGCCTCTGATGAGCCGGAGGGGCAGGTCTGCCTAGTCCTCATCTGTTTAACAAAACACAGGGCCTGCACGAACAGACTCACCACACTTTGGCGGCTTGATTATGTTATGTCAACGTTATGATTATGTCAGCGTTTACAGTCAAGTCAAAGTTACGAGTCAAGTTTAAGTTTTTGGTTAGTGCAGCTGACAAAAGCTGACAGATGAATATAGAATACAGACTAGACTAGACTAGACTAGACTAGACTAACTAGCACTCGGGCCAGGTGCCAACTTGCTCCTCATAGAGCGCAACAGTGACCGCCCACTTTTATTAATTGTTTCTGTTCAGTAAGTGAATTTCACTTCATTCACTGACATTTCAGAAAATCCTTATATAAAGAGTTTTGAACCTAGAACCAAGCTGGACTGTATTGTGTGAAATCCGCTGAATGTGTTTGTCGAGTGCACGCTTCTGAGGACGATACTGCCATCAAAAAACGATTTTTCCAAAATGTGCGAGTGGCGAGCTCAATATCAAAATGCAATGGACAGAGGTAGACTTGATAATACCTGTTGAAGAGTAGGCTGCTGACCTATTGACCTCAAGGTGATGGCCTATTATGTGAAGTCCCTACCACAGCTTATAGAACCTCACCACCAGGTTTTTATTGTTATCCGTGGCTCATGAATCTAATATGTTATTGCTTAAACTACCATCACATGAGTCAATCAGTCACAGCCTCTTAAAATGCTTCTCACAATTCTCTCTCCCAAAAGTGTGTGTGCTCCAATGCACTCTCTCTGTCAGAGTGGTGCCACTTGATTTAGACCTCTGTTCGTGCTCAAAGGTCAAAGGTCAACTCCTCAGTGTCAACTCACACACATGCATTCCTCTTCAACCTCCCTCTCCGGAGGAAAGGCCCAGGTTAGACCCTCTTTAGTCCACCTGGGCGGACGGGCCTAATTTCCCTGCTGTCAGATCTTTAAGCTAAATCTCATCATCAATTCAATGACTCAAGCAAGATATATCAATACTCACCAAACCAATAAAGGCGAGGAGAACATATCTGATGCAAGGGTAAACATCTTTATATAAAATGTGATGTTATACATAAGTTATACAGATAATCCAGTTACATGAAAAATACAGGTTACAAAAGAAAAACATGAAAGAGAATAGCTCCCAGGTCTCCAGCCTCTGACTTCTTCCACACCTCTGTTGATGGAAAGAAAAGTCTGACTTCCTCCATTCCTCTGTTGATCGGAAGAATTCTGACTTCCTCCATTCCTCTGTTGATGGGAAGAATTCTGACTTCCTCCATTCCTCTGTTGATGGAAAGAATTCTGACTTCCTCCATTCCTCTGTTGATGGAAAGAAGTGCCTCTCCCTCCTCACAAGCTGTTTTTTGAACCTCCTTCCAGGTGGGCAGGGTGTTGATGTCACGTCTCTTCGGATGAACACAGTCCTTCTCTCCTCCCTGGCAGATTAACAATCCCTGCATTCAACATCTTATCTCTCTCACCCACAGCAGGACATCACAGAATAAATGTCTAATTAACATCTTATTAAATATCCTACTTTAAGCATTACCTATATACTCAAACAGTTGATACATGGATACATTCTCCAATCATTACATTGTCATTACTGTCTCACACGTATACAAGGTTACATAATTGATCTTGACTAAGAACAGATACATGACTTATAAATGTCTACTTCTACTTTAAGTGATTACATTTCCAATAAATGATATTCAACTCTAAGCAGTGTTACTAATTGATTACAACTTCTACTTTTAAGCCTGTTATTCACATCTTTACACACTAAATGCTGTTGTTGTTTCTCAGGCAGTCCTTCCAACACAGCTCCTTTGATTCCTGCACTTCTGATAAGCGCCAGGCCTGAGCCGGATGTGGGGGGGTGGGGGGGGGGTTCTTATCACTTTCCCAGAGCTAGCCGGGCCCTTGTCAGTTCCATGTGTGTGTCGACCATTCATTATTCATCCATCTGTTTTTTAGAGGGATCCACTTAGTAATAGATATTATATCTTTCCGGCCTGTCCCAGGTGCTTGGGCTGGATCTGCCCCCGTAGGCCTCTCTTCTCTCATGTGTGACTCTTGGGTCTAATGTTCCAGCCCTTGGTGCACTTGACAGTCCCCCTCGTTCCTGACTGGTGGTCGGGATCACTACAATACCCATCCAGCCACATACCCACCCACCCACCCACCCACCCACACACATACATGCATACATACATACATTGTACATACATACATGCATACAGTACATACATACTGTACATGCATGCATGCATACATACATACATACATACATACATACATACATACATACATACATACATACATACATATGCACGCACACACACACACACACACACACACACACACACACACACATACATACATACATACATACATACATACATACATACATACATACCTACAAACAAACAAACAAACATCTACAGTAGTTGATATTATCCAAATGTCAAAGGTGTGTATAACCTGTCATTGGATCAACTGAGCACATTCCGTGTCTGTTCCATCCTGTTCAGAAAGGCTTTGGAAATGTATCGTAGCTAACATGTTTGTCTACCCCCCCCAGTGTCTCCAGCAGTATGTCCAGCTGGCCATCCGGGAGGGAGGGGGCAGTCCGGTTACCTGTCCTGACATGGCCTGTGCTCGGGCTGGAGCCCTGCTAGACTCTGAGGTAAAGTCACAGATATGTTCAGGGAACCTAAACACTCCACTGGAACTGACTGAAGGGCGAGGGGACACGACACTGCAGACCTTGTGGCTAAACCCCTGCCTGGGACATCATTTGAAGATGAATTTGACCTTAAGTGTTCGCAAACCTTTGAAAGTTTGCCAAGTCTTTCAACACTATACTACCTAAGATGAACCACGTCTTGTTAACTGGTAAATAGCGCGCCTGCATGTAACGTGATGCACAGCCGTTCTGCAACACTCCTCTTTTCTCTACCTGCACCTCCTTTCTCTTTCATTCCAGTGTTTCCATAGAACACAATACATTTACTAGCAACAAGTACACAGTCACCATGTCGTCCCCCACCCACAATGAATCTTCCATCATGGCAGTGTGAAGGATTGGAAACTTTTTTATGAATTAACATGAATGCATGATCTGTGCCTGGCACAGGTAGCTAGGTAACATTCGCTACAGTGCAGCTAACGTTAGTGTTAGCTACTTAGAGAGTTTTTTTTTTTTTTACAGCGTGACTCCCTGTTACAGTAGTTAAGATGAAATGAAGGTTCAAATGAAAATCCCAGGTTCTTCTGTGATTTACAGATCGCTTGTTTTGCTCCAGCGGATCAGGTGGAGCTGTACCATCGGCTGAGGTTCGAGCGAGGTACTGTTCTGTTGTATTAGCGTAGCAGCGGAGAGCTATTTCAGGTCCCGCACCATCTGAGGGATTGTGATAAGCAGCCCCACTGGGAGGGCGCTAAGCTCTACATGCCTGGGATATCGTGGGGCCGTTGTTCCCCTCCTGTTCCCAGTCCAGCCAAGAGGCTATTGTAACTCCAGCTTCAAGGCCTTCAGTTTTACTGGGGAGTAGTGTTTGGAACTGCAAGAGTAGCAGTTGAATAGTTATACTGAGTCTTGACCAACTCTGCTGTCAAACATTTGTTTGTGTGAAGGATAACAGTCGTAGTATGTAGTATGTACCCCATATACAAACATATACTGTCACTGTGAAAGCATCAGCTATACTGTAATATGTACTCTTTCATTCTCATCAAATGCAGAGACCTGAAAGGTTTGTTTTGGTGATGAGACACCTCAGTCATACCTTATGTATATTCCGCATTTCCAACCTTTGCTGTAATTCCCCACTGCTGAAACGCCCAAATTTCATCCTACGGGGATTATTAAAGTTCATATCTACTGTATCTGGATTTTATCTATCTATGCTACTATGGTCCCAAATACGGAAATCGTACTGTAATGCCCTGTGAAAGCGTTATGACTAACATCTACTCTAATCTTTGATGCGTGGTGAGGATATCCTTTTATTATCTACTCTAATCTCTCATTCTCCCTCTCCTCCTCCTCCTCCTCCTCCTCCTCCTCCTCCTGCTCCTGCTGCTCCGGTCCCTGCAGGGGTGCAGCTGGACCCCAGTAAGGCCTGGTGCCCGGTGCTGGAGTGCCAGGCGGTGTGTACCATGCTGCCCGGCGCGGAGGGCGAGCCCACGTCGGTGCCCTGCCCCGCCTGCCGCGCCATCTTCTGCTCCGGCTGCAGAGGGCCCTGGCTGGACGGGCATTACTGCCCAGAGCACCGGCCTGCGACCTCGCCCTCCTCCTCCTCCTCCGACGGCACCAGGTCAGTCAGTACCTCCGACCCTCGTTGGGGCCCCGCCTCCTCACACTATGTGGGTCACAGAGCTGCTCTGGACACATCCGTCACGCGAGCCCTAGTCTGGTCTGTTTTTTGCTGTGTCGGTTTAGCAAAAGAAATGTGCAAAAAAATTGTAATTTGCTGTCCAGCGCCATAACCCAGTACACAGAGACCTATAGATACACACAGTCAGCTGCTTGTTATGGCTTCTCCAACCGAAAATAAATTGCCTAATTTAGTGCAGCCTGTGACGGTGCTAAATAAAGATTATAACATGCCCCTCCGTGATTTAACCCTGAACCCCTCTTCTCCCCTCTATCCTCTCCCCCCCCCCCCCCCCAACTCCTCCCCTCTGTTCTCCCCTGTCCTTCTCCCCCTCCGCTCTCTCCACTCCCCCACCCCTATCCCCATCCGCCTCCCTTCTCCCCCCCTCCTCTCCCTCCAGGGTCCGGGCCTGCAGTGATGCAGAGCTGCCCATCAAGCAGTGCCCCATGTGTGGGGTGTACATAGAGAGGAACCAGGGCTGTGCTCAGATGCTGTGTAAAAGCTGCAAGCACACATTCTGCTGGTACTGTCTGCAGAACCTGGACGTAAGCCTCTCCCCTTTCTCTGAACTGCACACGGTCCATACTCCAAATATCCCCTACTCCATACTCAGCACTCCCACTCTAAACTCTTGACACTATATCTTCACTACACAATGTATTTTAAACAACATACTCCAGTATCGATACTACACTTTTCACTCTACTCTTAACGTTACATAATACACATCTCATACTACAACAATCAATTTTTTCATTGTGTTAACAAATGCTCTTTACCAGCTTTTGGTTGTTTTCAGTTGTAGTTGCTGTGTTTCTGAGGAGGTTCTGAAGCAGTTCTGAGTGTAAGCGTTGCTGTCTCTCTCTGAAGGGGGACATATTCCTCAGACACTATGATAAAGGGCCATGCAGGAACAAGCTGGGACACTCCAGAGCATCCGTCATGTGGAACCGAACACAGGTGACAGTGATTTTACTACTACATCATTTACTGTAACGCCGTCAGTTTGCACTTCCTCTTATTACCATTTTAGTAAGAGTTGGTTAAATTAAATTAAATTACTGGACTCGGGGGGGGCATGGTACACACATGCAACTTTCGGGGGTGTTCCCTGCATTTATCCTACCCTAGCTCCTCCTATAGGGGCAGCCAGGAGCAGTGGGCGGCCATCATTCATGACGTCTGGGGTCCAAGTCCAAGTGGTCAGGGCATACATCCATGGGTCAGGGGCCAGACTGAAGAGCGTCTGCTCTGCATGTTTTTCCTAATGGGATATTTGGGAGGGAACCCTTGCAAACACGGGGGAGAACGTGCAAACTCTGCCCAGAAAGGCCCAGAGAGCTTCTTGCTGTGCGGCAGCAGTACTAGGTACTGCGCCATCGTGCCGCATGTGAGCGATTTTGGGGTTCAGTGTCTCGCTCAAGGACAGTTCGGCACATGCGGGGAGTGGGGATCGAAACCAGTGACCTGGTGATCCCAGCTCTTGCGAGCTGGCCGCTCTACGTGCAGATAACTAGTTCACTAGTTTCAATGTAGATTTATCATAAAAATAAAATACAAACTCTAAAGAGGCTTGTGAGCCAAAAGTATTAGGACTCCTCATCGCTCCTGCCTCCCAACTTAACATGTGGTACCAACGTCGTAATACTACAGTATTTGGTGGAATGCAAACCTCAGACATCTTAGACAGAGGTGAACAAAATGTAAATTTCCCATACATAAAAAAAAAAAAAAATCATATTGGATAATTTTTTTGGGGGAAAACAATACTTTTATTATGCATAAAAGCTCTGTGGATGTTTTTTAATTAAAAAAAAAAAAGATTAGCCTACATCGAAATCTTTACTATTGCACCTTTAAACACAGAATCAATCTCTGTTGTTGGTTGGCTAAGGGATGACCACTCATTTAGAGTTGGTTAGTTAGAGTTTGGCCTGTGAGGTATAGTCTACAGTGACTGGTCACTGTTTGTAACTGTACCGTGTGTGACATGTTTTAACGTGTGTGTGTGTGTGTGTGTGTGTGTGTGTGTGTGTGTGTTCAGGTGGTGGGTATCCTGGTGGGGGTCAGCGTCGTTGTGCTGATCACCTCCCCCCTCCTCCTGCTGGCGTCCCCTTGCATCCTGTGCTGCATGTGCAAACCCTGCATAGGCCCCAAGAAGAAGAGGAAGAGGAAGAAGAAGAAAAGTGAAGAGCTCAGTCAGATAGACCCAGATGGACTATAGGGCTCTTCCTCTAACTCCCAACCTCTCTCTCTCTCTCTCTCTCTCTCACACACACACACACACACACACACACACACACACACACACACACACACACACACGAGGCAACGAGACAGACACACAAACACACCCACATACTCATGCACTCACTGTTTTTCACTCGTGTGTGCCTACACACACACACACACACACACACACACACACACACACACACGGTACAGTCCCCCTCTCATATCCCCACCTGTCACTCATACACTACAGTGCAGTACTGTACAATATGGTACAGCCCCTCATGTGCCAAGCGTCATGATGCCAAACCAGTCTTGTTAGGTGCACAAGTGCCTCATCCTACAGTGCCTGGTATTTGGTGGTATTTGTTTTGCCTTCCATTATATTATGCAAACTTAGTGTTGTTTATGAAATAAACAGCTATATCTCATTGGAAGATCCTTTTAATGAATGCAAAACATTGTGTCATAATATGCAAGGGGAACAGCGTCATTGTGTGCGCTGTGCTGTGGAGGGCACTGAGGAGAATATAGGGCTTCAGCTGTGCACATCAGTGTATTTTTGGTTGTGAATGATTGTTGTCTTCACCGGTGTTTCCAGACCAAAGGTTGGGATGTATCATGTGTACTACTCGAATGTATGTAAATATGTATTTATGGATGTGTGTATGGTGTCCTGTTTTGTTTCTAGGTTCGTTGATGTTTCTGCATCAAATATTTTGTAAATGCTCCATTGTTATTAAAATAAACATAAGATATTGAAAATGCATCTGCAGCACCAGGATATGTCTAAAATGTCTATTGTACAAACATGCCCCCCCCAAATGTGCAGTATCTAGATTTATTTTGTTGTCTTGGTAGATCCGGCAACTTTAGGGTTAAATCAGGGAACGTGATGGAATAAACTGAAGGTGAATGACTGCAATAATATCATGTGCCATCGACCAAAGTCTACCTGTTTGAAGAAACCTAGCCTACATAAGAAGTACAGGGATTATAGTCTTATGCACATCAGATAAGACAAGACCACGATGTTCAAAACAAGGAAGCAGAAAATGAGGTGACGTTTCGCCGTTTTGTTTAGGTGTATAGTGACATCTTGCGGTCAAAGCATTGCATTTCAGTGCAAATAGTGCGTTTTGGATCAAGTAAGACGTGTTTGAATTTGAGCAGGACAATCTACACATTTGAAGTTTGAAATGGCAACGGAGACAGATTTTTTTGCAGGTAATGACTGAATATAATTGATCAAAGTTCTGGTAATGTTCCAGTGTTCTTGAAAAACCGCCCACCAGATTGGCAAATTGCGATACTGTCAAAGTACGAGTACAAAGTTAAGTCAAAAGAAAACAACGTAAATGATCAGACGTTTGTTGAGTGTGGTGGTTTGCAATGTGAACAACGGAGTGAAAATAGCGCAATATCTTGAGTAGGCCTATAACGGTTTCGCATTGGCACAGGGATTCCGAGGATTCAATATGTTCCCAACGCTGGACCACGAGACGTCTTGTGTTTCAAGCAATACGATGCAGAAGAAGTAGGTCTAACGCAAGCGAAAACCAAGTTGCCCAGTTTTAATAACAGGTCCATAATAGCTATGATTACTGTGTCGATTACGCTATCATACGTGATACGTACCTGATCCTCCAATTACACAATAGTCATGATGTTTCAGTATTCTTGAGGTTCCCCACCTTTTCCTCTCCTTGTTCACCTGTGCAGGTGTTGCTGGGCAGAAAGATGGAGGACTGGCTGAGGTTTTCAGTCTGTTACTGGCACACCTTCTGTGGAACTGGTAATGAAATACTCTCTTTCTTCCATCTGTCTGTGTTCTCCTGTCTTCTCTCTCTCTCTCTGACACAGACGTGTTTATCATGATAAATGTCTATCATGTTAAATGTCTATCGTGTTGTTGACTGCTTCACGTGTCCCTCCAGGTGCTGACCCTTTCGGGTTCCCCACCCTCCTCCGGCCCTGGAACGAAGGAACCCCCATGGAAGCAGCCAAGAAGAGACTCCAAGCTGCTTTTGAGTTCTTCACTAAACTTGGCGTGGGTGAACCTCCAGCGTGTCATACAGTACACATACAGTACAGTACAGTACCTTCATCATACTGTGGATCATGGTCAACTGGTCATGTAATGTATGATCCTCTTAATGCTCATGTTTTCCCCCAGGTCAAGTATTACACCTTTCATGACAGGTACTATACAACTACTTTACATTTATCAATTCATTGTTGTTGTAGTGTTTCCTGTCCACTCTCTTGGTTAGGATTGACTCAGTTATTATTCCCACAGAACTTAAATATTACACTTGTCCATTGAAATGAAGCTAAATTGAACAGTTATGAAATGCAAACTGAGTTAAATCAAACGCGCCTGTCTGCAGGGACATGGCCCCAGAGGGCTCCAGCTTGGAGGAGTCCAACAGGAACCTGGATGAGATGACCGACCTGGCCCTACAGCTGCAGAACAGGACCGGGGTCAAAGTCCTCTGGGTCACCTGCAACCTGTTCGCCCATCCGCGGTCAGACTCTGACCCATCTCCAGCTCTCACCGCAAGGCTGATCTGTTAGATGAAGACAACTCTCTATGACTTTTCACTATTCTTATATGGTGTTTTGAAGTGGATGTTTGTGACTTGTAGGTACATGAATGGCGCGTCCACCAACCCTGACAGCCATGTGCTCGCCTTTGCTGGGGCTCAGGTGAAGAAAGGACTGGATGTAGCCAAGAAACTGGGGGCTGAGAACTTTGGTACAGTAACAAAGAAAAAAAGAAAAAACCAAGAACAAAATGATTCCGTCCTTGATTTAAACCGGTGTTAATCTGTCCCTCTCAAGTTCCACCACCCCTGTGTGTGTTTTCATCTGGCCAGTCTTCTGGGGCGGCAGGGAGGGCTTCCTATCCTTACACAACACTGACGTGGCCGCTGAACTGAAGCACATGGCCAACTTCTTCAAAATGGCCGTTAGTAAGTTGCAGTGTTGTTTTAATATATTTCCTCTATGACGGTATTTAACTGTCTGATTTGTTGCAGTTACATAGGGTGAAAACTTTTTATTTGTATATTCAGAGTACAAGGAGAAGATTGGCTTGAAGTGCCAGTTCCTCAGAACCCAAGCCCAAGGAGCCGTGCAAGCATCAGTATGACTATGGTTGGTTTCTGACTGAACTCCTTGCATCATGCACAGCAGTTGCACGAGCCTCATAAGACCATCCTGATTACGCTCACATTCTGCTTCTTTCCACGGATCAGTGGCAATGTTGAAGAGAAATTTGCGCGTCCAATCAACGTCCAGTTTAGTTGAATATGAATCCTCAATATGGCGCTGCCTTTGAGGAGGTTGGTAGATGCTGTACTTTATTGATTAAGGCTTTTCCCTGCAGATTTTCACATAATTTTGATCGACACTCATTGGCACCCCCCTCTTCCATGTATTGATTTCTCTTCAGCGTTGCTAGACTGATCCGTGAGGTGAAACGGAGTGTGAGGTCACGTGATCAGTATGGTTTTTACGAGGCTACAGTTAAAAGGTTAAAGTCCCAATGATTGTCACACACCTGAGTGAAAATTGTTCTCCGCATTTGACCCATTCCCTGGGGGAGCGGTGAGCAGCAGCGGTGCCGTGCTCGGGAATCATTTGGTGATTTATCCCCCCAATTCCAACCCTTGACGCTGAGTGCCAAGCAGGGAGGCAATGGGTACCATTTTTATAGTCCTTGGTATTTTTATTTTATTTATATAACCAACATTAAGAACAAATTCTTATTTACAGTGATGGCCTGGCAATTTTATGACTCGGCCGGGGATCGAACTCAAAACCTCCCAGTCTCAGGGCGGACACTCTAACCACAAGGCCACTGAGCATTTGCACACCAGGTTAATCCATATGGCAGTTATTATGTATCCCCATCATGTCACCTTTGACTGAGTAACATTTAATTTTCAGCGTCCCTATAGATGGTTGACAGATGTTTAATTAACCAACCATAATATTAATGAGTTGCAGTGGATACTTTCTTGATTTGAGTGTTTTATTGTCTATATGATCCCATCTAAATAATGTCCTGCCTACACATCTGTGGTGCTTCACTGTGTTTCACCTGTTTTCCAGATGCCATGAGTGTCATTGGCTTCCTGAAGCACTTCGGCCTGGACAGCCACTTCAAGCTGAACATCGAGCCCAACCACACCACTCTGGCTGGACACTCCTATGAGCACGATGTTGTCATGGCCTCAGCGTGAGGCTTTAGCCATGAAGACCGACTCTCATGTTTACTAACTCTTGTTAAACCTGTTCAGGGGGGGGCAGCATTATTCAAGGAACTCAAGAATGTTTATTTGTCATATACAGGTTAGAGTTTGCTACAGGTACCATGTACAGTTAAATGCTCAATGCTACCTACAGGTACCTACTGTATCTACCTACCTTTAGAGCATTCAGATGGGTATCTCATGTAAACAAGGGATCATGGAAGCATGGGTGTGCTTGATTTATATTTAAGAAAAATAATGCCAATGGAACCGGTCCTCAAAGGGGGAAACTCTGGATGCAAGTGTAGCTAAATCCAGTTGAGTCTCTCAGATGATGTTCTACCATAGCTAATTGTTGTTTGTGTGGTGGGCAGGTTCGGTATGCTGGGGTCTGTTGACTCCAACACGGGCTCTCCTGACCTGGGCTGGGACACGGACCAGTTTCCCATGGACATTAGGAACGCAACTATGGTGATGAAGGTGAAACAGGATGTTTATGGGTTCATGGGGTTGGTTGGTTTCCCAGAAACAGATTCACATTAAGAAAAGTAGACCAAAGCTGACCGAATGACCTACGTACATACCTGCCAACCTGCTTACCTTCCTGTGTAAAAACATACTGTACATTTTGGCGTGCCCAGGGTGGGATTCCGGGTCTCTTGCAGGACAGACTCCGTTTTACTCACCTACCTAATTTCCTACCTACAAACCTACCTAATTACCCACCTAGCTAACTACTGTAATTAACGAGCTTCTTAATTAACTAACCACCCACCAACCCTCCTCCTCAGACAGTGATTGAGCAGGGTGGGCTGCAGCCCGGGGGGCTGAACTT
Organism: Borostomias antarcticus; assembly: GCF_949987555.1. Lineage (NCBI taxonomy): Eukaryota > Metazoa > Chordata > Actinopteri > Stomiiformes > Stomiidae > Borostomias > Borostomias antarcticus. The sequence goes on from NC_140243.1 coordinate 22,923,188, forward strand.
TGACGCCAAGGTGCGACGGGAGTCAACGGACCTGGAGGACCTGTTCATCGCTCACATTGGCGCCATGGACGCCTTCGCCCGCGGTCTGAGGAACGCCGTCCGCATCATAGAGGAGGGCGTGGTCACCGGCATGGTCAAGGTTCTCAATCAGCTTTGTCATGTATTTCAGAAGGTCTGCCTCTGTGTGTGGTGGGGCAACGGCGCCACCAGATAGAAAACTAAACGTAGTACGATACATTAAGCTGCATCCCCATGCGTGTGTGTGTGTGTGTGTGTGTGTGTGTGTGTGTGTGTGTGTGTGTGTGTGTGTTTTTGGTCAGAAGGGAACTGGTGAAAGGCACAATGTCTGTGTTAACAGCCACTAAATGCTTTTAAATATTTGGGCAGGAATGCATCGAGTGCATGGGTAAGGAAACAGGGTAAGAAGTAGCCTACTTATTTGTGTGCAGGATCGCTACAAGAGCTTCAGCCATGGGATTGGTCAGAAGGTGGAAGAGGGCAGTGCCTCATTGGAGGAATTAGAGGTGAGACCTCACAAAGGAAAAACACTTCATCAATAGTATTTGTTTTATTTCTATATGTACAGTTTAATGCTTTAATTAAATTGTAGTCGGGTGGAAAAACATGGATTTGTCTGGTGTTCTCAGGACTTCATCAAGCAGAACGGAGAACCTCCAGTCACCTCCGGGAAACAAGAGAAATATGAGACAATCTTCAATCACTACCTGTGAAGAGGTGCAGCCTAATGGATGAGATGTATCACATAGTCCAGGAAAACCTTCATCCTCCTAAATGGGAATCTAGATTTTTGATTATATTTGTGTCATGAAACGAACATACAGTACTGTAGTCGTCACCATGTTGATGTTAATATTGTGTACTGTCAAGTATGATGTGAGGCCCTTTGTTGACAGTTGTCATTTCCTAGTGGAGTTTTATTTAAATAAATAAACAAATAGCGCACAAAAACAATGAATGTGCTTTCTGCAAACAGTCTGCTGTGGTGTTGGGAGTGAAGTTGTTAGACACTGACCACGAGTCAAATATTTCTCAGTCATCAGGTTTTGTATTAAAAACATTTTGACAGGTTCATCTTGGACCAGTGCTTATAGGGCACAACTAAGTTATACATATAACCTATAGCCTACATGGTTAAGATTGATGGACACACAGTAGCTATGCAACTTTACTGTTCCAACTTTTACATGCTATTCAGGACTTACTTCATTCACGCACGTAAATGGATCACGCAGCAAATTAACGACCAAAGAAATTCAAAATCTGAATGGCATCAATCTGTGATCAGCTAGAGCTTTGACGGCTGTCTGTCTCTCCAATCATCAGCCGGTGGAGTGCAGGACGATACCTGCAGGCTGCGGTCCCATGAGATACTGTGAATCACAATGCTGGTCCTATCAAATGCCGTGTATCACAGCGCTCTCGGACGACCAAAGTCACAAGTCTGTGGACCAATCACTGACGGATAGCGTGAGCTCTGCTCACCGACGCGCCGTTGTTGATTGGAAAGTTCCCATGCCGACAGGGTGGGACATAACCTGTAAGCCCGCCCTGTGACCATAAGCTCCACCCTTCCCCAAGAGGAGTGCGCCTGCCCTCTATTCTACTTACACGTGAACACATAGGATAGGCGTGAGAAGGAATGATCAGACTGATCATTTGCTTTCATATCTATGAAGGAGAATGGACAAGTGTACTCTTAAGGGGAAATGATAGAGAACTGGCACAGTGTCAAATTTACCACATCTCATTATCATAATATATACAGCATCCTCTAAGACGGTCGTAGTCTACCGGCAGGAATATTATCATGAGTTTATAGCAAAGCGCAAATTCCCTTCTGGGTTGACGGATAGGCTTTTTTATTTTTATTTTTCTGGGACATGAAAAATGTGTAGCCTACTATTAAGCAGTAATTTGATGCTGTATTTTTTGTGCCTGGAAGCCAATTAAAATATTTTTTCTTTTTCATTTTATTTTTTACTGCCGCACACTGCATACAGCCTAATTTTATCTTTTTGAGAGTAGCCCATTAAATAGTGTGAAAAGATGTGGACCTTTCTTGGAATTGCAAGTTTCACATACATTTACAAAAAATGCGATACTGTATTCACTTTCGCTCACAAAGAGGTTTTAATAGTCGCAATTCTTTGCCTGACAGTGGGAATGCTGTTGTCTTATGCCAGATATTTCCATGGGCAAATATTTAAGGCACCCCGAGTTTTACGTCTACCGCTGGAACTTTTATCATCCATTCCTCTTGTCAATACGTTTTTACCGAAATCCTCGCCAGCAAGCCACAGGAGCGGATCAGGCATTTCGAAAAAGGTGCGTCGCCTACAATTTCATGAAATAAAGACTAAATAGGTGAAACAATAGGCTACTAACTAGACAGTCTATTCTATTTCAATTATATGTCGATGAGCCTCTTAGTAAATAAGTAGGCTATCCCATATGCGTTTTTTTCTGATGATTAAAATGTTGCCCATAAATAAGAAATAAGTGTCAGTTTCTTCGGACACCCAGTCAGTGGCTAAAAACTTTTTATTATTATTTTACTCTTATTTTATTTTTTACCTCAGGGGCATGGCGGTCGAAAGACAGTGGTTGTGAAGGACTGCTCATCCGCCGAGTCGAGCCCCACAGGTGTCGCCACTGTGGGCCCGGAGCCCGACGTGGTCATCGTGGGGGCTGGAGTTCTCGGTTCGGCCATGGCAGCCGTCCTGGCCCGGGATGGCCGCAGGGTCACCGTGATCGAAAGAGACCTGCGGGAGCCGGACAGGATCGTAGGAGAGCTGCTCCAGCCCGGTGGCTACAGAGCCCTTAAAGAACTGGGCCTGGAGGGTGAGCATGAACCAGACCTCTAACACAACCAAGGCTTCCATAATATCCAATACATTATTAATGAGACTGATTTAGATGAATGTTCTACTCAAATTTCAGTAGTAGACTATACAGGTAGGGTATGATTTTAAAATATGGCTTGGCATTTTCCAATCATAATATACATAAAGATATTGTTTGTCCTGACCACCAAGAATAATATTTCCCCTCATGTCAGATTAGGAGGGAGCTGTAACTTTTCCGTGAACCTGTACCCCTATCTTTATCACAAACACCTAGGCTAATAAATATTGAATAGTTGTAGTCTAGTGTGTAACTAGCTGTCTTTCTCTCTGGTGTCCTGTTCAGCCTCTGTGGAGGGTCTGGACGCTCACGTGGTGAACGGCTATGTGATCCACGACCGGGAGAGCAACACGGAGGTAGAGATCCCCTACCCCCAAGAGGAGGACAGCATCCAGTGTGGACGGGCCTTCCATCATGGCCGCTTCATAATGGGCCTGCGCAGAGCAGCGCAGGCAGAGCCCAAGTAGGTTTACATTGAAAGGCTATATTTAGAAAAGCTTACCGTACATTGAAAACCCAAGGGGAAACACGTGAACACATTGTGCAGACTTTTCAAGGACATCACAAGTCAAATTAGGCCTACCGTTCTCTCCATCTGTTGAATGTATTATTCGGATCCCTGTGTCTCGTAATGACACGCTCTCAGGTGACTTTACTATGGTTATGGAATAACCCAGACACTCAGGCGTTCCCGGCACTTGTCAACATCCTTCCTGTATTCTCATTATTATTCATAAATGTTTTCACATTGAAAAAATCATTGTTGCCCTCTGCTCCGCCTCCATGTGCTGTCATGAAGAGCCATGCAGTCACAGACTAACCAAGCCTTTGCTCCACTGCTCCCCCCAGTGTTACATTGGTAGAAGGCACCGTCTCCAGCCTGATGGAGGAGGAGGATGGTTGTGTGACGGGAGTTCAATACAAGGACAAGGAGACGGGAGACACCAAGGTGAGCATGAGGACACTTGGTACATTTCCTCGTTGTGTGAGATAGCTCCATGCTGATACTGACCATTGTCATAGAAATTGTAGTTTCACACTACCTCCCTCAACCTTTCACATGCAAAACCCCTCATTTATAACAGGATGGCATCTCCAGGAGGTCGACACACCAGACTTTCAGTCTGGCCTACAGTAATCTTTCTTTGTTCCATTGTCCCTACCTGAAACCTATTCAAGATTTACTGCCCTTTCTAATATCACGTGTCTCAACTCTTGACCATTGTTGATGATGTCTGCCATTTATTATGATGTGTACAGATGGGTTAGCCAATCACATCTCTGGAAGCGTCATACCTGTGTATTGCTTGAATATAAGACCCCGTGACACCTTTCTGTTTCACTTCTGTCAGATGAACCACTCACATGCGTTATCCTGAAGTCCTTGCGCTCGTATGTTTTCAGAATAAATCAGACTAAACCTCTTTCAGCGAACCTTGGCAAATCCTTTACTTAGGATCAGATTTATTTCCACTACACCATCACGCTTCCAAGGTAGGAAAGCTGGTAACATTACATTACCACACCACTGGTTTTACAGGGTGGTCGTCATTGCACTGGCCCAGGTAAATGAAGATTAAATAATAAATAAAAAGAAAGCAGTAACTCAGGCTGTTAGGATGGTGGTATAGTATAGTGTGTCTGAAACTAGACTGGATTTAGTCCTGGTGGAACCTGTGCTATTCTCCATCCTTTTCTTTGCTCCTTTCGGATTTCTTTCGGCCCAAACAAAGTGGGGGAAAGGTGAAAACGAAAAATAAGACTACAGTGGTTAATCTTCAAGTTCAAGTTTAAGTAGTTCAAGTTTAAGTTTAAGATATGAGTATCGTGTACAATTAAATGCTTAATCGAAAACCTCCTCACACAGGCAATAAACACAAGCAATAAAATAAAACAATGCTAAAACGAGTAGAGCAGTAATTTTATTTACCCAAAAAAAGTAGAGGAGCAGCTTTCCGCGCGGTGCTCACACCGGGGCCATCTTTCTTGAGGGATGTTGATGGTTTGAACCTCTTGTCTCCTCCCAGGTGATTCACGCAGCGCTAACCGTGGTGGCGGACGGGTGTTTCTCGAAGTTCCGAAAGAGCCTGGTCTCTGGGAAGGCCCACGTGTCATCCCACTTCATCGGATGCCTAATGAAGGTACCGGTCAACCTGCCTCCCTTAAACATCAAACACATAGAATGTGTGCTACTATCATTGTTAACTCAACATATATAGTTTTTGCTGTAGGACTATACTTAATAATGGACAGATATCAAAGCAGAGGTATCGGTTCTAATTGCTTGGTATTATCCACTGAATTAACTTTCTGAAAATCGGAGCTGACCATCATCCTTCTCTGCTCACAGTATGTTCCCCTTCATGCTTGCTGATTCCCACAGTCTAATAAAAAGCATTGATGTCTTCCTCTTTCCTCTTTATTTCACTCATCTCTCCACTGTAACATTACCTCTATAGCGCTTTGAGCATCTGGATATAATGTATTATTTTGATGATTTTCCCCAGGACTCCCCCCAGTACCGGGCCAACCACGCAGAGCTGGTTCTGGCCAACCCCAACCCTGTGCTGATCTACCAGATCTCCTCCACGGACACCAGGGTGCTGGTGGACATCAGAGGGGAGATGCCCAGGAACCTGACAGAGTACATGGCTGAGAAGATTCAACCACAGCTGCCAGGTGTGATGAGCTTGGCTACACTAATACAATACAATGTTGGGGGCAATGAATTCAAGTGTTTCCAACAATAGATGCATGACACTCAGACCTTCCACTAGCTTTGGGTTCTGTACGTGCACAGTTCTCTCATAGCATGAACGCATGCACACACACACACACACACACACACACACACACACACACACACACACACACACACACACACACACACACACACACACACACACACACACACACACACACACACAGGGACTAGGGGTTGGTCTGGAACTCCTCTCATCAGTGTGAACATAGCAGGAGCATGTGAAGAATGAATCAGTGCACTATTCAATACAAGGATAGGGGTTGACGCATTCAAACTGGTTCACATCTGTATCTGTCCACCCACCCAGCTGGGTAGCTCCTGTTGAAAGGTCTGACTGTGGTTCTCCCTCTCCTCAGAGCACTTACAGGAGCCTTTCTTGGTGGCCCTGCAGAACGATCGCCTCAGGTCCATGCCTGCCAGCTTCCTCCCACCTTCTCCTGTCAATAAACCAGGTAAGACAGGAAGGCCTGGTGAGTTAGATGAGTCAAAAAACAACAGTATCTGTCCACAGTGTAGGTTGGTAGTCTGAAGTCCGAAGCATTTCTGATTTTAAATAAAAGTCCTTTATTAAGTCATGGACATCACTGTTGAGTGCTGTGTTGGAGTGTTCACTGTCAGCCAAATGGCATTAATATTTAACCAGGAAGAATATACAGTTTATCATGTAAAGAAATATCCTATAATACAAGTAAACAATGAGTATTCAAAAGAAATACTGTAAATCTATCTGTGACGATTCCATTATCAATTCCGATATCAATGCAGATTTAACTGTAGACCACTGGTATGTAGAATATGGTGTACTCCAGTGAGGTGTGAAAGGAATCATGGGAGTTGGTGTTTCTCAGGTGTGCTGCTCCTGGGAGATGCCTACAACATGAGACACCCCCTGACTGGAGGAGGGATGAGCGTAGCCCTCAATGACGTCCGCATCTGGAGGGGCCTGCTCAAGAACATTCCGGATCTCTATGACAACAGCGTCATGCTCCAGGTACAGGCTGGGCCATGCCCACAGAGGAGTGACATCACTACTCTCTTTTGGAATGTGCATTGCTGTTATGGAATGTTTAGTCTGACTCAACGGATGTAGGTTTCGGGGATGAGCCTAGTCATTCATAAATTGCTATCCAATCAGTGCAGAATATGTTGTCGGCCCAATCCAGTTCAATCCAGACTGCGTGAAACAACAACAACCTAGCAACCTCTCCGCAGAAGATGATTGTGATTGGTTTAAAGAAATACAGCGCATATCATTCTCGAATGATAATGAGTCCAGCCAGACCTTTCTCCAGCGCTGGAACAGCCTAAAGGAAGTGTGGAGATAGGATGGCTATGCGAGACTATGGAATGTGACACCTTGTTGCGCACACCTGCTACTTAGTATGTTACTGGAGGGATATCTACAAGCGTAACTGTTAGTATAAGTACAAGTATAGTTGAAAGTCACATTATAAGTGATCTTGTGTGTGAAACCTGTAATCTCGTGTCCTAGTTTAGGGATTATTTACTTACAGTAGTACGGAGTGATGTGGGATGTACATCAAGCTTTTTTTTCTGTCTTCTATCCCACAGGCAAAGAAAAAATTCCACTGGGAACGCAAATCATCACATTCCTTTGTGGTTAATGTGTTGGCTCAAGCCCTGTACGAGCTGTTCGCTGCCACTGACAGTGAGTATGCTCCTCAGCTCTCTCCACAACACGTGGGACGTGTGTTGTATGCCTTGTTCTAACTAAGGATATTCTAAACACCAACAATTTAGATTTAAAATCAGTTTAGCCCAAAGGAATATGTCACAGATAACTCTGTGATACTGTACTAAAATACCATTTTGTCTTGTTTTGTGTTTTTCAGATTCTCTTCACGATCTCAGAAAAGCCTGCTTCCACTACTTTAAGCTTGGTGGGGAGTGTATTGCCGGGCCCATTGGACTTCTCTCTGTGTGAGTTTCACTACTAACACATTCCATATGCCATTTCCAAAACGTCTTTCAATATTTACTGAAACTGAAATAATGTCCATTTGAAATTAAAATCTGTGGGGACTACATCTACATCTACTGTACTAACCTGTGCAAATAATGTCTGAATCAACATAAAAATAAAAATAAATCTATACAACTAACTACCTGCAATTCATTTTATTTCCTAGGTTGACGCCCAAACCCATGACCCTGATCGGACACTTCTTCGCTGTAGCCTTGTATGCCATCTACTTCACCTTCAAGTCCGAGTCCTGGTTCACCAAACCCAGAGCCTTATACAAGAGCGGAGCCATCTTGTATCGTGCCTGTGCTGTCATGTTCCCGCTCATCTACTCTGAACTCAAGTACCTGGTGTACTGACCAGCCCGCTCGCCTGAGAACGTGTGGAGGCGGCACCAGCTTGGCAGTCAACAGACGGTCAGCAGCTAATAGACTATATGAACTTGCAGCACATCAGAAAAGTTGGTTATGACTCAACCACCTCAGCACTCAACTTTGTCTGCTTCTGTCGTGACCTGGATGTAGTACTGAAGCCTTTGACTGTTTCAGAAGCCTTTCTCTACTGCCTCTCTTTGGTGCTTTAGTAAAAGGCCTTGATTAGACTTACGCAGAAAAATGTAATTGTACGGTATTTTCTCTTGTAATTACCATGTAAAATGGTAAATGGTAAAAGGACTGCACTTATATAGCGCTTTTCCACCTTAGCGGCTCTCAAAGTGCTTTACAATGGCCTCTCATTCACCCATTCACACACACATTCACACACCAATGGCGGTAGCTGCCATGCAAGGTGCTAACCTGCTCATTGGGAGCAATTTGGGGTTAGGTGTCTTGCTCAAGGACACTTCGACATGTGTACAGTCGGAGCTGGGATTCGAACCACTGACCCTTCGATCATTGAACGACCCACTCTACCAACTGAGCTACAGCCGCCCCGCGTAAATGCAAATATCTAGTGAAAGTTAATTTATATTGTGACCAAAATTTGCCTTTACTGTACAAAGCACTATATTATAGGATGTATGTCACACAACTGATTAGGTTAGACTTGTAGATCGATTTCAAAGCTGACCATTCGGACAAAATGCTAATGTTAATGGGGATAAACCTGTGACTTATTAAGCAATTTAAAGGGAATGGTAGTTTGCTGTGTGAATGATTGGCCTAAAAAGACAGTTGACTGTTGTCTTATTCCTAAACGTGTCCTTACTGTGTACCACATGAACAAAATGAAATGTTTCATCAACTGATTTGCTGTACTATGATCTGTTCTAGATCATACTTTTTTTGTGAAGATGTGTATTGCCTTATAGCTGTTGATCTCAATAATTATGACCTCATGTTGTGAGTAAGGGAATTATTGTGGCACTTCCATTTTGTATGCACTGTTTACCTGTGAACCCTGGTGGAAGAGCATTTCAGTGTCTATGTATCTGTGTGGTGAGGCTCTGGTCTATGGACAGAGGCCCTATACAGTTTCTCAATGTAACCTTCCCTTCTTTGGAGGAATCACTGATTTGACATGAGTAGATTGGTAACACAGCTGAGGACTGTTTTCACCAATCCACTCATGTTAGATCAGAGATCTCAAAGAAGGAAGGTTGCATATTTGCAGAACTCAAACAGGGCAGGATCTAGTGTTCTGGGGCCTCAGTAAAGGAAAAACCACCTCTCTACATCGTCAGCTCACTAGCTACAACGATTGGGAGAGGAGATGTGTGGTTGCCTTAAAAACAATAGCACATTTAAATGGAGGCATCAGGGAGTAATGTATTGAAATGAATTAACACTTTTAAGTCCTTAATAGCTGCTCAACTGCTCACTTGAGTTTATTTACTCATACTTGCATTCCATTAACCTCAATAACCTGTATGTTTGAATTATCTGTTGAATAAATTTGTAAATGAGTTCTGTCTTCCTAATGTCTGATGTTGTTAGTGTGCTTGGCAGCATCCTATTGTATTCTGGTCTTCTCTAATAATGATTATCAATAGGCCTAAAGTTTAACACACCAAACCAGGCCTGTGGTCAGGCTCCTATATTTCCCAAATCCCAAATAAAAAAGTTTATCTTATCTTATATCCTGACAACTATGTCGCTTGGACTCTTTTGTCCTTCGCCTGCTTGGGCATGTTTATAGGACCCTGTCCTATTTCCGCGTGCGGATATTAGAGGTCCTACGGTAAGAGCCTCGTCCGTATATTTGCTTGACAACCTTTTGACTCAATTCAATGGGACACAGACGTGTAGTGACATCTAGTGGACAACTACTGCAACTATTAAACTATTACATTTTCTCAGCTAGGTACATTCAAACATCGAAACACTCACAATGAAGTTTATTGATGCTTTAAAGTAATTTAGATACCACTTATTCTTTCTCTGTCTATTAAACTAGATGCTACATACAAATACTGAAACACTCACAATGACGGCTTATTGATGCTTTATACATTACTTACATTATACTTGTCATGCTTACTCATTTAGATACCGTTTTAAATCTTTTATTTTATTTTAGATCTTTGCTTGAATATTTAGTACTACTAAAGCTATCTAACCTACATATTATGCCTGCTTTCAGCAAGCACACACAGTTTCTTCAGAAAATGATTATTTTCTGGTTTTAATTATTCACTTTTATACTATTAGGCAAATGAATAAATTCATTGATAATGTAGAATAGTACATTTACTCTGGCTTGTTTATTCCCATACTTGTACAAGGATCAGAACATGGGTTCAGAATGATTTTTCTTTTTTAACAAAAAAAAAAAAGGAATAAAATAAAATTCCTCCTCTGGCACATCTCCTTCGACCTGGCCCATGGATGTATTAGAATTAGAATCTGGACACACCCACCTCGACGCTTAAAAATGACATCACGGAAGTAAACAAAGCTGTCGCAGAGACGGGTCCAAATGAGAGGTAGCTAAATATCTAGTCATCTTTTCAAAGAAGGTGTATAACCACTTTAGCTTTACACGTATTGTATTCGACTCCACATCACATTTTCAAGGATTAGTTACCATTGCCAAATATTAGCCCACTGCCCGCTAATGCATGTGATTCCATAGCTAGCTAGTTAACGTAGTTTGTTCATAACATTATCTCTCTCTCTAACCCTAGTGCTTACTATAGTTATGAGCTAATATCTATCTAGCTGACCATCTCACAAACTAGTCAGAAATACCGGTGAGAAAACAAACCTTGATTGTGAGGATATGTCAACATTGTGTGCTCATTCCTTATCAGATATGAACGGTCAAGCCGATTTGGAGGTGGATTACAAACGGAAATACAAAAACCTGAAACGCAAACTGAAATTCCTAGTTTATGTGAGTATTTTAGTTACGCAATTTAACATTTTGTGCTCCATTTGTAAAGCTCATATGAAGCTAGTAGAGAATCAAACAATCCATGCCTTTGTTTCAGGAACAAGAGTGTTTTCAAGAGGAGCTTAGAAGAGCCCAGAGAAAGCTACTGAAAGTCTCCAGGGACAAAAGGTGGATATAAACGTTTGTATGATAATGACTTTGTACAGTCACACTGTGCTACATTGTAGCATTTTAGTTGTAAACATTCAATGATTCACTCAGGTGCTCCATTCTTTGACTTTGTCTTGCAGCTTTCTTCTGGACAGACTTCTGCAATATGAGAGGGTGGATGAAGACTCATCGGGTACACTGGGCTCCCATTACATGTTTCCCATTGCTTGCTGTTTTAGAACTTGGCCATAACACTTGGCCATGCGCGGTGCAGTGTCTGCGTGCTGTAGAGTGAGGTATGTCATTGTGTTGTGTTGCAGATTCTGATGCCACAGCCTCTTCAGAGAACAGTGAAGGAGAGGGCCCCAGGGAGAGGGAGAGAGATGGAGGAAAGAAGTATGAGTATGGCACATACAAACACAAATTGACAACAGTGCAGTATATAGACTATTCTTTATCCATAATCTCTCTCTCTCCCTCTCTTTCTGTCGTACTCAGGAGGAGAACCAGCCCTGGTGTAACTCTTGCTTCATCCTCATCCCCCCATCTCTCCCTCCTTTCTCGCTCTGGAGTGAACCCCCTTCAGTCAGCTGGCTCTGCGCCCTACCTCAATACAGTGAGTGTTTGCATCCTCTGATATCAACACGGTCAGCACATCACCAATTGTTGCCATGATCATTTTTAATTTGCAAAGACGATCACTGTTTTGATTCGACATTCATGTTATTTTGAGGGTTTTCATTTATTCCAACATTTTATTCACATACTGTTTTTACCCTCTTATTTTTTGTATCCTCTGTTTATCATGTTTTCATTGTCTTTGCTGTGTTTGTATACACTGTGTGTGCGTGTGTGTGTTAAATCGATACATGGGACCTGTGTGTGTGTGTGTCTGTGTGTGTGTGGTGGGTAGTTGCCTTTCCCACCTGAGTATTTGGCTCCCCCAGCTGAGCGAATGAAGAGAGAGAGAAAAACAAAGGCGTCCAAACACAAGAAGGAGACGTCGGGGAAGGTGAGAGGGCTGAGGGACAGACAGCTGCTCTGAGGATGTGCTGTGTTCATACACTGTCATTGTTAGGTGCACAGGGGCGTCCATGCCAGGACATCAGTATAGTTCCACACTGGCACAGTCTTCAATTGGACTGGGTCCATATTCTCACAGTGTTGCCTAAGAATGTTCCCACAGTGTGTCCCTCCTTTCTCCACCAGTCATATCACAATCACCAAACCACCGCTGTCCTATCTATCTATCTATCTATCTATCTATCTATCTATCTATCTATCTATCTATCTATCTATCTATCTATCTCCTCGTCCCTTCCCCCCTGCTTTTCTCTCCCTCCATTCCACCCTTTCTCATCCCTCTCTCTCTCTCTCATCTGCTGGTCTCTCCGCAGGTGGTGGCTCCGTTGTCGGCCAATTACCCAGCAGCCCCTGCGGCCCCTCCGGTGGCGAGCGCCGCGTTCAGCTGGGTGCCGAGGCAGATGCTGAGCGGGGACACTGCAGAGGAGGAGGGGGACAGCGAGGCGGACAGCGACCGAGATGAGGATAGAGGGGAGGGAGACGAGGCCGAGCTGGTCATTGATATCCCCAATGAGTGAGCTTGTTTGTGCGTGTGTGTGTGCGCCTGTGTGTGTGTCTGTCTGTGTGTGTGTGTGTGTGTGTGTGTGTGTGTGTGTGTGTGTGTGTGTGTGTGTGTGTGTGTGTGTGTGTGTGTGTGTGCGTAGATAGAGATAGATGGTCTGTAAATCTGCAACGCCTTCAACAATCTAAAGATTTGAGCCAAGCTCCCCCCTGAGGACTCTGATGTAACTGCAGCATCACACTCAAAACAATTACACACAAACAGCTGATGTTGATCATTTGTCCATTCGCTATATTTGATTACCATTATTGTTCTGTGAACCCACAGAAGGCATGGACAGTAATTAGAAAACAAATTGTTTTGTTTTTTTTATACTCAAAATTGTCAAAACTGTCTAAATGACCTCCCTTCGGTGATAGAGATATTATGACCTTTGGTGATAGAGATATTATCTTTTGTACCCATGATGCATCAGATCACATTAAAATAGTCATTTCATCCGACAGGTGTTTTTAAAGCCTAATGAGCTGTCTGGTTCCTCTTTCTCTGAATTCTCTTGACAACATGCCACAATGAGCATGTAACCTGAAGAGGGGTTTGTGTGAACAGTCTGGTTTTGTTTTTGTAACCGTAACACTCAAACGTCCCAGTGCATTTCTGACTGGTTACACTGGTCTTTATATTGTGACCCTTGGTGCATTCACTGCACCTCCCAAAAGCATCACACCCAGAAGCTCTACTGCCCCACCCAAGATACTGTATGGGGAGCAGCAGCAATCTGACTGGAATGCATTCAGTACATTTACATGTTAAACTGTACAAGTCAGTGCCATTTAGGAAGAAAGCAGTAAGAAAGAGCATACACGTCTGAAAACATATTGTAATGGATGAATAGGTGTCCTTGAGGTTGCCTTTTTCTCTGTAAAAGGAATCAGACCCGAGTTCACAGTCAAGTCTCAGGAGGGTTCTCTTAACGCCAGACCTGACCTCCAATAGCAGCTGACCCGTTTAGGGTCCTCCTCCAGTCACAGGCTGTCTATCTGGTTTCCATACTGGCTGTCACAAATATGTCATTTTTAATATTTGTATTTTTTAATGTGATATTGAATATTCTGAAGAAGAGGGGAAAGAACATCCCTGTATTATGCTCATGTCTCAACAGGCATACTTGGATTAACCATGTTCAGGCAGTGTTGAAATGACTTGGCTTCTCGTTGAGGGAGTGAGACAGTACTGCATATTGTCGGTACACTCTGGGGTTGGTCATGGATCGAGTCCAGTGAACCGAGTGGGAATCACAGGGAATGTCCAATTAAAGTGGTCAGCACAGATTTCTAGAGGTGCTATTTCCCACAAGGCCACTGCTGCAAAATACTTGACGTGCGGTTCTATTTCCACTGCTGTACTGTATTGCATACTGAGGCAGGTTTGACTGAGGAGTCGGCACCTTTTAAGAGACCGAATAATGGACCACTAATCTTGTCAATCAAAAGGCTAAACTTTGTTTGGGAATGCAGAATTACGGGTAATATGCAGTGTTGGGCGTTGGTTTGGTTTGTGTACTTAACAACAGTAAGAGGTAAAGGTGTAACCAACTACAGACAAAGAGAGAGAGAGGGAGGGAGGGGAAGAAGGTGGAGAGGTGCAGCCAGCGGGAGAGAGAGAGAGAGAGGGAGGGAGGGAGGGAGGGAGGGACAGAGAGAGAGAGAGAGAGAGGTTGTCAGGGAGGGGTAAGCGAGAGAGCAAGCAAGATTGTGCCTGTAACGCAGACACACAGCACGGCGTACGTTGAACCAGACGGAAGTGGGGAGAGGCCGGGCGGATGGGCGAGCGGGGAGAGATCGACAACACGATACCGCGGAGAGAGCGACGGAGACTGCCAACCTGGGCCGCCGTTATCGCCGTTTTCCATCTGCGCCAGACGTGGGTGGCGCAAACCTCTGGATAATTTATCAGCCTCTCTGCGTGTGGCTTCGCTGAGCCCCCCCCCAGCCATGCTGTGTCCTGCCGTCCGTGCGGCCGGAGCTGGGTGGTGGCTGCTGGCGCTGCTGACTCTGGGCCCGAGCCAGTCTCTCTCGACAGAGGAGGAGGATCCAGGCTTCTCCCTCTGCAGCCGCAGCTTCTACAGGCAGACGCCGCCCGTGGGGCTCCCCCCCGGGGGGGCGCTCAGCCCCCTCTGTCACAGGCTGCCCGGAGGACAGGCGTTTGCCACGCTCTACAGCCCGACCTGTGACACGGCGGTCTGCTCTGCCTTCCATCTGGGCCCTGGATGGGGGGAGAGAGAGGGTGTGGAGGAGGGAGAGGCCGCGCCGGGGGTAAGGACATATTAATATCATTACTTCTGTGCAGAATGGCGGATCTTTCCACCAGCGGCCGATTAAGACTGGTTAGAGGCAGCTCGTATCTTTCGTAAGCAGTCGAATGACTCATCACATCAACGTTCTCTGTTACAGCCCTGTTTGAAGACGTAAACAGAGTGCAGTAGATTATCAATATTTGACAGTGTACCGTACTCTCAGTCTCAGTCCTATCAGACACTCCCAAGCACCCAGTACTCCCATTGCTCATGTCCCTACGAGTCCTAGAACGACATTCTGTGTCTATATGCTGCTTTAATCAAACATCTCACATCTATATTAGATCTAATAGGGTGTAATGTTTTTACATCCAGTGCTGTACTTTATCAGCCAAACTAACCCAAATATATGCCGTGTCTCTCCCCCAGAAAGACGAGGAGGATGAGTCCATCGGGGAGACTGTGGAGGATGAGGGCCTGCAGGACGAGGTTCCCCCAGTGGGAACCCCAGCTCTACTCCGTGGGGATGGGGGCGAATCTTCAGACTCCCCTCTCCTCTCCTGGGACCTCCTGGTGTCTGAGCTGCTGCGGGACATCGCCGTGCCCCGGTGCTCCTCCGCGGGGGGGGACCTCTACGTCCTGACCGGGGTCGGAGGGGCCAGGCCGGGGGGGGAGGCTGGGGGCGGAGGCTGCGAGGCCGGGGTGTTCTGGTCCGCCGCGTGCTGCGCCGGCCCCGAGGGGGAGGGCGGGTTCAGCGTGGGGCTGGTCAGAGAGACGGAGGGAGGGGAACGGGTGGTCAGCGTGAAGGAGCTGGAGGAGGCTATCGGGGCGACAGAGCTGTTTTCAGGAGAGTGCGGAGGGACAGGTGAGGAGAAAGAGGGAGGTGTAGCAACCCTGTTGGGAGAGGCTTTGGTTAGATCTGCGGAAAAGCAGAGCACAGATAGAAGACTAGGCGTTACCGATGAGGATCTAGCGGAGGCCGGCGGTTCGAGCACAGAGGCGCCAAGCACCGGTGAAGAGCAGGTTGCTGTTGATATGACAGTGGTTGACGCAAACATGGAAGAGCAGGGTGATGTGGAACCGGTCATGATGCAGGGGGGTGGGGCGCCAATCTCCTCACAACCTCCCCGCTCCACGGATGACAATGAGACTCTGGCCTCAGCAGAGTCGGACACAGAGTCAGGCAGCATTCTGGTCTACATCATCTCCTCCTCCGTCACTCTCCTCACTGCTCCACTCAGACCTGTACTCTCCACCATAACAGAGATACCAGGCCAGGTGATACACTATAATTCTTTGTTTGGGTATAGATGGAAATAGAAATTGTGTTTCTGTCATATCATTAGTCAACTGTTTGGGAATCTCTGGTTTTTGAGTCTCACCTCGTCTTATTTCTGACCCAGGTGACCTATGTGCTCCAGGAGGATCTGGGGGTCCTCACCGCGCTGCCCGGAGACACCCTCTCCCTCTTCCACCTCATGGCCTCAGACCTGGCCTCTGGCTTTGGCTCAGCCAAGGACCTGCTGGTGGGCCTGGGGGAGATGAGCTTCTCCGGCCTGTACTCCTGCACCTCTCCCATGGTGGAGACCCTGCTCCGCAGCTGTCAGACTGGGGTCATGGGGATAGGAACCCTGGCCGGGGACGGGGTGGGCATACTGGGGCAGATAGTGGACAACGCCTGGTCGGTGACCAGCTTCTTTGGAGGCCGGGTATGGGAGCAGAGTGAGGGGTACGTGGGGGCCGTGGCATCAGAGATGGGGGGACAGGTGAAGGCGGTGGGCGGGGGGTTTGGGAAGCTGGTGTGGCGCGCTGGGTGTGGGGTGGGGAACGTGGTGAGGATGGCGGGGGGGTTGGTGGTAGGGAGTGTGGAGATGGTTGTGGGTGCAGTGAATGAGGCCTTTGGGCAGGACTCGGGGTGATTTGGGAACACAGAGAATGGTTGTGGATACTGTGGCACACCTTTGCTAACATGGAAACATCAACCTGTTTCCTTTAAAGCATGTCCCAACCAAAGAGGATTTAACTGATGTGATATAAACCCTGCTCCAAATGCCCCACAAAAGAATAGAAAGATACACATTTTCTTTCAGTTTTGCTTTTCCTAAAGAATACTACTCCTCTCTGCTGCAAGATTTAGTCAGTATTCACAAGCAACTGCTCCAGACCTACTTTATGCTGCAATAGTCACCTTTAAGAAATGTACTAAAGCACTGAATACAGTCTATAGGCAGCTAATGATACATTAATTGTACATTTAAAATAGTGTATGCTGGCCATTTGATCAATTATGTACTGTATGTCAGTTTTCTTCCGGGTTGGGAGTTTAAAGTGTTTTTCCCCCCTCTGTATATTAATTTGGTAAATTACTGTTCAAAATAATTGTAAAATAAATCTCAATGTTTGATGGGATTTTGTTTATTTGATTTGGTTGTCTGTCATGAAATCAACAACGACACAATTCAATATAAATAATATATGTGCAGTTTATATGCATTATTATTTCTATAAACTGTACTGGTAGAATATTTTCAATACCTGTAGGCATAATTCAAGATGGATCCTATTTGTGGGGTCTACCGTCCATGGTCTGACGGGCAGGGTTCTTACACCTTTTCCTAAGCGAAATTCAAGCACTTTTCAAGCATTTGATAATTTCACTTATTCATCACATTAAATTAGATGCTATAGTGCTATAAACAAAAGACTTCACATCCTGCTGAGCCATCTAAAGCAATCACTTCAAACAACACCCAGACAAAACTTCAATTTCAATAAAGACTACAGAAAATGGGCATTGGGCAAAATAAGAGAACAGTAGTCTTTGAGGTAGGCAGTCAATGGGCTCATTGAGCCTTAAAATGTATACAAAATCCAACACTTTCTATTGTGCAGCTGCATATTACATAAATTAACATGCCATGATTGACATAGATTAGTACTAATGTATCACCTCCCCAAAAATCAACCATCATTAGCCTGTGAATTCTCCAGGTCTAACTTTGTGGTGATGCATAGCCGAGCCTAGTCAACCATTCCTTTCCATGTATTTCAAAACACTAAAACTATGACAGTGACTGAGACAGCTTGTATTTGTCTTCATCAAGCCAGCGGTCTTTAAAACAGCAACCTCCTGGCATGTTGTAGGCCTAGTCTGTCTGTCCAACTCGCCGTCATCAGGCAACACATAAAACCAGGCCAGGTATAGCCTGGCTTATGTGCTTGGCTGGCTTGTTTTTGTTCAGGACTGGTAGAACGGAAGCTAGTCATGCCACTGAAATAGCTGTGAATTGAAATAATATGAAATAATGTCTGATAAATTAAGATAGGTCTTGTCGCCTGGACACATCAATTTCAATGCTTCCAATGCTAATCCAGCACGATAAGAGCGGGATAGCCAGTTAGCTCATGAGCTCACAACAACTAGCAGCAGCTTCCATAACATTAATGGTAGCGTTCAGTGGCTAAAGCGGTTACACTGATGATTCCTGTAACGTTAGCTATTTTGCTGCAATTGGTTCAACTTCTGTTTCTGGACAAAGGTAAGGGATAAAAAGATTGGAGTGAAAGGATGAACGTGTGGAGTATAGTCCTGTGAAGTCATCCCCACCGGGGCCTTGAACCCCAGTTTTCCGGGTGAGAGTCCTATGCTCTCACCACTACTCTACTTTTGCAGTGGAGATCGGCAGGGTGGTTTTGGTGTCCTTCTTCCAGTCCCTAGTGTGGGTTGGGGTTAGAATAAGTGTTGGAGTTAGAATAGGGGTTGGGGTTGGGACAGGATCTGACCTATAAGGCAAGGGGTAAAGGTCGGAGTGAAAGGATGAACATGTGGAGGTTTGGGTATATAGTCCCATTAAATCATCCCCGCAGGGCCTTGAACCCCGATCTCCCGCGGGGGAGTCCATTGCTTTCACCGCTAGTCTACTTGTGCAGTCGGCAAATCAATTTTGGTGTCCTTTATTTTGGTGTGCTGGGACTACTGCCTCTTGTGGTGCCAACAGAGAAATGCAGGTCAACATTCCAGGAGGGAGTGATGCCCGGACGCAAGATTTTTTTTCCTAGGATGGCGACGGAATGACCTGCCCTACACTGCCTCTGATTGGCAATCTCTACTCTGCCTCAGACTGGCTAGCTAGATAGCTAGCTAGCTAACACGTTAGCTAGCCAGCTTTACATTGTGCTCAAACTTGACAGCCACCAATGTTCAACGACGAGGAGAATCTCGTCGAAGATGTTGCTAGTCTAAGGAGTCGATTACGTTCAACTGAGATACAATTGCAAAGTTTGGGAGAACAATTAAGGTAAGTAACTTAGTTAACATGCAATGTACTGTCTCTCACTATACGTCTAAAGAGAACAGGAGAGCCGACCCTGATGATCTGAAGCCCCCCAAAAGCTTTCTTAGCAAGTCAGTAAGGAGTAGGCAGCATACAGTTACTGTAACTCAAAAGCCAGAGAAGAACTGTCCTAATCACTAGCTTCTCTAGCCTGAGCCTTACAGTGTCACCCATTGACATGTTCCTCAACCCCTCAGTCAACCAGGGCATGACAGCCATAGTGAGCGGTCGGACCAGAGTCCTCCCCTGGGGTTCCCTGGCCGTCTGACCCTAGAGGACCTCCAGCGGCCAGAAGCCCCTGAGCCTCCGCCTGGCGACCCCCGTCTGGACAGAGGCCTCCCAGACAGGACAGAGCGCAGGGGCTGTGGGAGCCTCAGCCCTCCCACGTCAGGCTCCAGGGTGAGAGAGAGAGAGAGAGAGAGAGGGGGGGGGGGGGGGGGGGGGGACAATATGGTGTGTGAGAGAGAGGGGGAGAGAAAGAATATGGTGTGTGTGTGTGTGTGTGTGTGTGTGTGAGAGAGAGAGAGAGAGAGAGAGAGAGAGAGACGGGGGGGGAGAATATGGTGTGTGTGAGAGAGAGAGAGAGAGAGAGGGGGAGAGAATATGCTGTGTGAGTGAGAGAGAGAGAGGGGGAGAGAATATGGTGTGAGAGAGAGAGAGAGAGAGAGGGGGGGGGATATGGTGTGTGTGAGAGTGAGAGAGAGAGAAAGAGAATTGAATTCTCTATAATGACGTAGGTCCATGGAATCACGCCTTACCCCTGCATGCGTCACATAGAGTGCATGTCCAATACGCAGCGCTGCACTCAGCTCCCCAACACTCATCCCTGTGGGGCCCCAACACTCATCCCTGTGGGGCCCCAACACTCATCCCTGTGGCTCTGTCCCCCAGCAGCGGACCTCGGGCAGGCTGGCGGACATGGAGGCCGGTCCCCTGAGAAGGAATCTGGGATGCCTGCGCCAGGAGAACGCCTCCCTCATGCTGGAGAACAGGCAGCTCCTCAGTGACCTGGAGGCCGCCCAGCTGGAGCTGGCAAGCTCCAGGACCAAGGTAGTGCTTTGGACTTTGTGGCGCTTATGTTTTCTGCTGCAACCGGGTTAGGGTTACAGCATCCAGCCCCAGGTTGTTTGGAACGGCGCTAGCGTGATGATGTCAGTGATGTGAGAAGCACCTATGTCTCCTGGATCTCGGGGAATTATGGACGTTTGGCAGGTTGAAAGACCTGTGACACTCAGAAGGGAAAATGTAGGCATTAATCATTCTGAGCAGTCAGATTATCTTTTCCAGATGTCTTGGTTCTGTATCCTGTGTTGTTTCTGACATTTTTTCCTGTCAACACGATGATGGTTCTGTCATTTTATGTGCGGTCAAAGGGGGGATCTGTGCGATGTTTTTTTGGTCGACTTGCTACAAACACTGGGATTGATCAGGTCTGTATCCCCCCACACAGGTCCGTCTGCTGGGCTCCACCGTCGGGGCCAAGACCTCCAGCGTCTCCGTCATGAGGGAGCAGGTTCTGGGCTTGGAGGCCGAGGTGGAGGCCCAGGCCAAAGAGCTCCGGTAACCTGCCTATTATACAGCATCACCAATCAATCTGTCAACCAGAATAACAGATTGATTGAGGGTATTGAAACACAATCAGAACGTGCAGTATGATTCTCTGTTATGGTTGCTTTAGGGCTGCTAGGCTGATGATAGTACATGCAGTATTTACGGTTGTTGTTGCTACTGCTGCTGTTGTTGTTGTTGCTGTGTCAGGGCTGCAGAGTTGAGGGCGGAGCAGTGCCAGCAGGCGGCAGCGCAGAGTGACGGACAGTCGGCTGAGCTGAGAGAAGAACTGAGCATGCTCAGAACAGAGCTGGCAGACAGGACCAGACAGGGCAAACGGTAACGGTCAAACCCCGCCTTCCCGACACCTCCGGCCCATTCACCGCTAGAACAACCGCACTGAGAGCCTGATCACTGTATGTGACATAAAGGCAGAGAGTTTGGGTAGTTAGCAGGCTACCCCAAAGACATATTACCGAACGGGCCTACCTGGCCCAGGTCCAGGGGCCCCAGAGCTCAGGGGGCCCTTTCTTGTGGCATAGTCAAAGGGCTTAGTCATTCATGTCAATAACAAGTCACAAGAAAGAAACTATCATGTTACTTTTTAAATGAGTGTTTATCTGCAGTAGGCCTACTTTAGATGGGCTGAGTACTCCATGCAATATGAGCCTTTCAACTGTTTTGGGCCCATAGTTGAGAAATCCAAAAAGCAAGTCCTCCCCACTAGGTCCCTCAAGTCAAAACCGAGCTGGGTAAAGCTGCTTTTATTGTGAGATTTCTCTAATTATCTTCAAATTAGATTTGGATGCCGTCTCATTGGGCAAATTCAAAAAGGCGATAAATTAAATGGGTGGGGGGCCCTTTACGTGTCTGTGCCCAGGGGCCCATCATGTGGTAATCCGTGTATGGGCTACCCTGTCCCCCCAGCCTGTTTAAGCAGGTGTGTGCTTTCACGCCCTCATCTCCCACAGGGCCGAGCAGCAGAGGAACCAGGCCCTTCGGAACGCAGAGAAGCTCACCGACGCTTTCAAGACCCTCCACCTCTGACCAGCCCTCCCCCTCTGCCCAGCCCTCCCCCTCTGACCAGCCCTCCCCCTCTGCCCAGCCCTCCCCCTCTGACCAGCCCTCCCCCTCTGCCCAGCCCTCCCCCTCTGACCAGCCCTCCCCCTCTGCCCAGCCCTCCCCCTCTGACCAGCCCTCCCCCTCTGCCCAGCCCTCCCCCTCTGACCAGCCCTCCCCCTCTGCCCAGCCCTCCCCCTCTGCCCAGCCCTCCCCCTCTGACCAGCCCTCCACCTCTGCCCAGCCCTCCCCCTCTGACCAGCCCTCCACCTCTGACCAGCCCTCCACCTCTGACCAGCCCTCCACCTCTGCCCAGCCCAGATTTCACCTCTGACCGGCCCAGATGTCAAGATGATACCTCCTTCTCCTCTGTCTCTCTCTCTGGCCCACTGAGAGAGAGTCAGGGGGAGAGATGGAGACCTTCCCTCTCTCTCTCTCTGGCTGCTCTTACTCTGTCGCTCTCTGGCTTTTATACACCTCCTGGCCCACGTCACAAGGGTGCTCTGTGACGTCACGGTTTGCAAGGCTCTTTTGACAAAACCACCAACTTTCTAAAATCACTGTAAATCACTTGATTGGTACTTTCAGACAGGTGTGATTAAGGTGTATCGAGTATCCTGGATTTGGCGTTAATATTATAATAATATTCTCCCGTTCAAAAAAAAGCAACTGCCAAAAGTTAAAAAGTCTTTATTGAGATATGCCGATAGGGCGTGGGTAGGGGAGAGCCGGGACGAAAGTAACACTTTTTCGTTTGATCCAATTTACTTCGAAATTAATAGAGGTAGAGATTCCATGTTTTATGACACACAACTTGCACACGTCCTTCACTATTATTGACTGTAATTTCCGTTCTAGGATATATGAGTTTAACATAAATAGGCTGGGAACGTACCGAGTGGAATGTTACTTTCGTCCCTATGGAGCGGGACGAAAGTAACACAACAGTGGGGCGGAAGTAACAGCAAACGAAGGGTCCTCGTATCTCTGTATTTCAGGATTGTAAGTCTCTTTACTATCAATACATATACTATTACACACAACACATATATTATTATACACCATATAATGTTTGTATAGATTAAATAAATGCTATAAATTCGAAATCCATACAGCGCACAGACAGCTGCCCAGCTATGACCTCCTATGCTGCCTGTCTGCAGGTTTCTTGGAAGAATAACCCTCTCCTGGTCTACCTCACCCTAATTCTCGGCATATTCTGTAAATGTAACAAAATAAATGCATTGTAAGTCACTGTCAAATATCACGGAGCGAAATAGCTATTGTTACTTTTCGCCCCGCAGGCTACTGTTACTTTCGCCCCTCTCCGCTCTCCCGTCACTTATCCCTGGCTAGTCTCCAAGACTTCATCGCATGAAACTTAAAACCTATGCTATCATTTAGTCACTAGATGTCTTAAGAAAACTACATATGTTTACAAACTTAAACAAGTAAACACAATTCTACAATCGAAAAATACTTAGGGGACCACTTTTTTACTTATGGCGCTTAAAAACGTTATCCTGCTATAACTCCACCAAACAAACTCGGTTGGTGCCGAAATTTTGTATGAAGCTAAGGCACTGGTATATGCATGTACAAACGTAACCACGTCTTCGAGGTTGCCGTAGTTTTAGAGAAAATGCGCATGTTACTTTCGTCCTCCGTTACTTTCGTCCCGGCTCTCCCATAGAAAAATATGGAATGGTAGTGAACGGCGTGAGAAGCTATTGTAAGCTAGACTGCAACGTAAACAACTGTACCAGTTAGCTAACAACTATGTGAACTCAAACTCCTTGTTCTCTGTCTGGTTGTAATTTTAATTATTACGAACAAAGCCTATCTATCTATAGTATCTATCTCTGTAACTGTCGTCTGGTCTGTATCTGTTAACTCATATGGAACAAGGTATCGGGACAAGTAGAGGTTTAATACAGTAGGCTAACTAGTTGGGCTGGTCAGAGGTGGAGGTCTGGTCAGAGGTGGAGGGCTGGTCAGAGGTGGAGGTCTGGTCAGAGGTGAAGGGCTGGTCAGAGGTGGAGGTCTGGTCAGAGGTGGAGGGCTGGTCAGAGGTGGAGGTCAGAGGTAGAGGGCTGGTCAGAGGTGGAGGTCAGAGGTGGAGGTCTGGTCTCCAGCTGAGGCTGCCCAGCCCCTAAGTCTGAAGTGCTAACAGTAACTATAGTAACAGTATTCCTATGTGCTAACATGGATATCTTAATAACAACACTATAGCTTACAATGAGAATCAGAATCAGTTTTTATGATTAAAATCGTTTTTTATTTATTTATAAATTTGCCACCTCCACCGCCTCCACCGCCTCCTCTTCGGAGCCAGGGAAGAGAAGAGAGAGAGAAGAGGACATCTCTCTCTCTCTCCCTGACTCTCTCTCAGTGGTCCAGAGAGATTGAGAGAGGAGATACCTCTGACCAGCCCTCCACCTCTGACCAATCCTCCACCCCTGCCCAGCCCTCCACCTCTGCCCAGCCCTCCACCCCTGCCCAGCCCTCCACCTCTGACCAGCCCTCCACCCTTGCCCAGCCCTCCACCCCTGCCCAGCCCTCCACCCCTGCCCAGCCCTCCACCCCTGCCCAGCCCTCCACCTCTGACCAGCCCTCCACCCCTGCCCAGCCCAGATGTCACCTCTGACCAGCCCAGAGGTACCTCCTTCTCCTCTCTCTCTCTCTCTGGCCCACTTTTTTAAATAATATTCTCTATTCAATATTCTGTCAAAATGTTCCAATATACAGTCCTTATTATCAATTTGTTTTAAGTCCTTCATCCATTCCCGCACGTTATAGCTCCCATATTATGACGAGACTTGAAAATGACGAGACGTAAGAATGGGTTTATGTCAACATTCCTTACGCAGAAGTTGTTGTTTGTGAATATATATTCGGCTGTGTAAATGTTTTTACGAATACGCCAACGAATACGTCGATGTCCCGCAAATAGCCTAGGCTATGTTACAGTTTAATCGTTCTGAAATCGGAATCGGAATTAGTCTGTTCGTGTGAGTCAATGATCAAAAATCAAAACAGGAATTAGATATGGAGTTTGGATTACTGGAAAGGAACTTTACGTTTGAAAGATCCGTGGTGAACCGAGTAATACGGCAGGCCTTATGCCATTTTTAGATTTAATTTGTCCTCAGACGAAAACCATGTTGTGTCTATGCGAGCCAACACTGGATATCACAGAGTGCGCTATGTCACTTTACAAACGCAACAGTGAAGAGGGTGAGGGTTGGGCCGGAAGCCGTATCTCTCAAGTCATCTGTCTGGTGGAGGGACATCCCAAAACAGACATCACCTGGATCACGCGAGTCTGCATTTGTGCATATCTAGTGTGTGTACGTATTTTAATGTGTTTGCTGTATATGTCTGTGTCTGTCTTCGTCCCGGGCCACATAGAGATTATGTTTGCCCTCAGAAGGGCTGGTTGTAACTGTAAGCCTATATAAATGTATATATTTGTTACTATTGCCTCTGCATTTGATTATTATTGGTTTTCATTAACTTAACGAAAAACTAACCCTGAAAACAGAATTGTAAAATAATGGCAAATAGACATTAATTTGTACAACTATTGGACAATTTATTAATTGGTTGGGGCGTTACATATCTCTGGGGAGAGACTTCCAGAGGGTAGGGTCACACGAGGGGGGGGGGGGGGGGGGGGGGCAGACCCGTGTCTGAGGACTGCACGCTCCGGGATGGGGCATGTTGGTAGAGAAGGTCAGATAGGTACTGGGGGTCAAGGGCATGGAGGACAATTAATTTAAGAAAGATGACTGGAATGGTTAACAGAATGGTTGACAGGTCATAATGAGGAAGGCTTTTTTCTTAATTTGTACGCCTTACAATATGAATGAATACAGACTGACAGAAATCTTACTGGCCTACTGGGCTATCAGAATCCAGAAGTAGCCTACTTATAACTAGGCAACATAACTAGGAATTTGCTTTCGGCCCATGGTGCATAGATGGAGACAAAATTAGACAGGGTGCAGGGACAAGACGGGACAGTGCAAAGAGGGCAGGGCCACATGAGCAGACTAAGTGCAAACTGTACAAAACACAATACAGTTTATAGCCTACCTATGGCAAAATGATATGTAGCAAATGGGGAAAGTAACGTTACAAAACTCATCTCGTGCGGTGATGGGACCACCTGTTCCCGAAACCTATCTGCTAACCATGTTAGAAGAATATTGTAGAGATCTATGTTCGCTAGATTAGCTAATAAGGTAGCAAGCTACTCGCCCTGTTCGCAATATGAAATCCGATATAGCCTACAGTAGCCTACATGGATGTTAAGCGCAATCATAGGATAAGCTAGCTATCTTCTATGGATGAGCTAGCTAGCTAGCAAAAAAAGTTGTTTAGCAACCTAATCTTTGCCTTAACCCCACGATTAAACACAGAGGAGACTTCACGCCTAATTGTAACTTCAAACAGAGGTGATTTTGTATTTTTTGTGAGATTTGTTCTCCTTCTCTTTGGCACAGCTCAAGCTGTCAGCGCGACCAGACTCACTCCCTACATATTTTCAAATGAAAAATTACCTGACTATACTGGAAAATAACAAAACATGTATCTGTATGCCTTCATACTTGACATGCATCAAATACACTGACCTCATATTGTATGCAATGCATGCATGTATTATTCAGTCTAGTTTGCCGCATTATTTATTATTTAGTTTAGAAATAAAACTAGCCCATAGACGCCCAGACGTCCAGTTTATTCCAATCAAAACTAAAATAATGCATGGTTTTAGTTAGCTATATATCACTGTCAGTCGTAGCTTCAAATGGCTTTAAACATTAATTCATTGATTTGAATTGCGAGGATGGGATGTGCCATATGATAAGTTTTTGTGCAAATGCAAATCCAGGAATTACATTAAATATTGCCTCACCGCATACCAATCTGCTTTGCTAGCTCTAAATTGGGAAATTAATACAGAAGAATAATAGGCAGTAGCGTGCTTTAAACGCACTGATACGAGAGCACTCAGCTGAATGTAGGCTACTGCACTTTTCACAACACTGGTGAATATTGTTGCATGTTGTAAACTGTCTATGTCTTTGAGGAGGCATATTGTCTTTCTATGACAACAATATATTTACAAAAAGACTGTGAAAGCAACAAATCTCTATAACACTTCATAAACCTTAGTGTCAGCATCCGCTATGTTGCATTGCTAGGATATTACAGTTGAAACAAAGATACATTAAATAGCCTACGTTTAGTGTCCTTGTAGTCTCGCATGGCCAGATGGAATCAAATATACATATAAAAAGTAAAAGGCTCCAGTTTCCACTCTTATTTATTGCACCGTTAGTGATGTTTCGAGCATGATGCTCTTCATCAGACTACCATATCACCTTCATCATCACCACCAAAATACAATCAGGTGTAGACTTTTATTAAACCCAAATACACTAGAACTCGGCGCGCGGTTGGAGCGACCAATTAAATTAGTTTGGGGCGTGGTAAATGCAAATCATTCAGTCTCCATCCTAGGAAAAGGAAAGACAAACAACTCGTCTTCATTTTGTGTGAAAGCAATAGGGCTTGGGAAAATGTAGTCCCAGACACGACCATCTTGTTTCTACGTGTATCTATTCCTCTGATTGCATCTGATTCTATGCAGTAGGCTAGATACACCTGTGTAGAAACAAGATGGTCGTGTCTGGGACTACATTTTCCCAAGCCCTTAGGACGAAAAAAGTCTCTCCGACTTATTCTAAAACACAAATTCTGTCAGATAGCAATGTATTATAAAAGTAGCCTAGTTATTACAGTTTCAATGAGTTTCCAGTACTTAATACAAAATTCAAGTACTTTTCAAACCTTGAAAACGCCACATTGAAATTCAAGCATTTTCAAGGATTTCCAGCACCCTGGACAAGGATGGGAGCTGAGAGATAGCTTGAGAAAAGGCGTTATTTGAGTAACGTTACCCTTTGTGATGATGTGGTGGAAATAAAGCCCATCAAGGCGGGTCCTGTGCTCTGAACCAGGCACATGTGCGCGTTGCATCAGACCACTTCCTTACGACAGATTCTACCGTTTAGCGGCAAGACTCATGTGGGTCTTCTCTGATGAAAACATAAGCTGACGTCTACTTCTTAATTCAAAGGTAGGGACGACTTTTCAGAATGGGTTTTTGAAATAAACATTCCATAAATGTTTCCGAACAATAGCTAGTAGGCTATAAGACCAGTGACTGCATGGACAAACCTCATGCTAGCTAGTCCCCAAAGTTCACAGTGATTATGTCGAGCTAGCTAGCCGGTTAGCATGACGTTCTTCCGTGTCTTTATTTGACAGGTGTTTTCAAGTCACTTAAGTTAGCTAGCAAGCTCTAGCATACCGTCTTTCACGACACACGTAGATGTCCTCGACTGCTTATGAATCTAGCAAACTTGCTTTCTTTGTGAAGTCACATACGTATCGTTAGCAATTGTGTTGGTCTAGTGTGCAGTGGTACTGTAGTTATCCATCTCATGTAATACTTGACACCCGTCCCCATACAGGCACTCATCTGATACCTCTCCTCAGGGATGGCCACCCTCTACGTGTCCCCCCACCCTGACGACTTCAGGAGCATCCAGGCTCTCATCGCTGCAGAGTTCTGCCCCTCTCGGCCCCGCGCCCTCACAGAGGACCCCCCGGCCGCCCTCGCCCCCCGCTCCCAGCCTGCCCTGGTCCTGGGTGCTGAGGGAGGGCACTCGGTCCTGACTGGGACCAGCGCTGTAGGCTGGTACCTGGCCTCTCAGGGGAAGAGGACCGGGGGGGACACTAAGCAGCAGAGCCAGGTGTGGCAGTGGCTCAGCTTCGCAGACAATGAGCTCACTCCCGTGTCCTGTGCTGTGGTCTTCCCACTGCTGGGGGTGATGGGTCTGGATAAGAAGGTGAGGAGGACGATCTTTTCCAAACCCATACACACATTATATATATACATACACACACACACATATCAAACGACCTCCTTAATACACACAAGCAAGCACATATAAGCACTGGCATTCCCAGGCACTCATACTGCACACAATTTTCATCATAACAGAGGCCAAACAGGTGGCCTGTGATGGGGATTAATCTGGTTCTTCTTATTCTGATTCTCAGATTCAGCAGAGTTCTAGAGCAGAACTGATGCGTGTTCTAAAGGGGTTGGACAAGACCTTAGAACCCCGAACATTCCTGGTTGGAGAGGCCATCACTTTGGCGGATATCTATGTGGCATCAGCTGTCCTCCTGCCCTTCAAATACGTACGTCACCTGCCTTTGTTGTTGTTTGTCTGTTTACAGTATCCTTCGTATTGTTGCGCCACGCTCTCTTCCTCATGCTAAGTTGTCAAGAAGTGAAAGTATTTGTGCCGTCCATGTTAGGGATGGATGTTTCGACTAATTCTCAGGTCGAGCGTTTGGACTATTTCAACTAGGCCTAACATGCATCAGTCAGTAAGCGTTTTAAAAACTGAATTAACTAAACTGTGTTAGGTTACACAAAGAGAAAAACAACAGTTGGGCTATTTCAAAACTGAAAATTTGGAATGAAGGATTGTAAAACTGTTAACGTTACTGCTTTATCGTAGCTAAACAAAAAATGATAATAGTCGCGCGCACTCTGATCACATCTACCGAGTGGGGCTGTGAATGAAGTAATAGCCTAGCCATTTGCTTCTCTCCCTTCCTAACACTCTCTGCCTCACTGGTTAGAGCAACACCCACATGGCAATATTTAAGATGGTTCGACATGGTACTGGTAGACTGGTTATAGGCTACACCAATTTGCTTTTGCAAAGCCGACATACAACCCGATCACACAACATATTTCACACAGCAACTCCACTACTGGTTATGTCACGTGATCACGACGCAATTGACTCTTGCAGCCGGAGCTGCAGTGCTGTCAACAGTCAGCAGGTGTCACTCTGCACATATTAACTGCAGCCAATGTTTGTATTTTAGGTAAACCGGTTGGTATTTCTTTGCCGAGTAGCAGGTCTCCCGTTGGGTACTTGACTAGTCGGTTAACTGTGCACATCCCTAGTCCATGTCAGCCCAGTGTTCCTGTGTTTGTGGCTCCGGCTAAACTCTTCTGGCCTCTTATTGTTTTCCGGTACACTCAGGCTTTGGAGCCGGCCGACAGAAAGGCTCTGGTCAATGTCACCAGGTGGTTCCTCACCTGTGTCAACCAGCCCCAGTTTCTGAAGGTCCTGGGGACGTTCCCCCTGTGCGAGAAGATGGTGCCTGTCACACCGAAGACCAACACCGCTGCTAACGCAGCTAATACTGCTACCGCTGCTAATGCTGCTACCGCTGACCCTCCTGCTGACGCAACTGGTGCCACAGCTACTAATGGTGAGTAGTCTTCGAGTGTGCAAATGTGCAAATCTATTGAATTTAAGGCAATACTACACTGTTGTGTCCCCTAGGCTAGTTGACACAAGCGTCAAAGTGTCTAATGGGGAGCTTTGGCTTTTCTATGGTGTGCGTTTGTCTATCAGGCCCACCAAAGACAGAAGCCCAGCTGAAGAAGGAGGCCAAGAAGAGAGAGAAGATGGACAAGTTCCAGCAAAAGAAGGATATGGAGGAGAAGAAGAAGAAACAGCAGCCAGAGGGGAAGGAGGTAGAGATCCATACCCTCTGGCTGCTGAGTCATCACTCGCCATCGTGTCTTGAACACTTGATACACGACTCTTACGTTTTAACACGTGTCTTTATATTTGTCTTCTCTCCGCAGAAAAAAGCCAAACCAGAGAAGAAGGAGATGGGGGTGATCTCATACGACATCCCCACCCCTGCTGGGGAGATGAAAGGTGTGTAGTATGTGTGTGTGTGTGGATACCCAGTGTGTTCATGTGTGTGTAAACATGTTCACGTGTGAGACGTGCGTATTAACTGTCATGGGCTAGCTAGCTGAGAGTACCAAGCCTTGTAACAGTCCACTAGGACCGGCTACGTTTGTGTAGGGTATGACTCAAAAGGTCATCCGGAATCATAGCTTCCTAACAGCCGAATTGCAACGGTAACAGCCCTCGGCGGACACTGCTCCTCTCACTGGCTGGAGTCCTCCGTACGACCAGCACACTACTCGGCCAGCGCTCGTGCTGGCGTGCGTCGTTCAATAGTTGAGTTAATTTTCAAAAGGTTTGTAGTGGACAAGTCAAAGGTGCATAGAAGTCGCAGTGTCTCTGGAGGGTGCAAAAGGAACACAGCAAACAAGCCCCTAGTCCTGACTCCATCACAAGGCTCCCGAGGGCCCACGCGTCTGTCTCCCCAAATCCAATCAAGACTCTCATCTCTTCTCCTTTGTTTGCTTTGCGCCCTTTTAAGCCACACCCACAGGCATCGTCACACACATCATACATACATTACAACCTCTGACAAGCCGGTAGTAACCACATTAGGTACACCTAGCAAAATTAATGCAGTCTAATATAACAGTCCTGTAATGCATCTCTCTTCATGATTGTTATCCCTGTTCACTTTATATTGAAAGTTTATGAGAGGTGGTGATTCAACTATATGATCATTTTGGAGAATGTGGTTAATGATGCTGTTGAATTGTATTGTATTGTACTAGTATGTGTTCCTATTATCTTGGCCACCCTTTTGATTGAAATAGAAGAGAGATGAAGAGAGATTATTACAAGACTGTTGTATTAGACTGCATTCGTTTTGATAGGTGTACCTAATGAAGTGAATCTAAATAATAACAAAAACTAAACTCTTAACATATATAACAAAAACTCCCTAGGCTTAACTAATATTCCTGAGACTGCACATGCCACTCCCAGTCACTAAAGGACTTCACTCCTAGTCACTAGAGGGCGTTCTCGTACATGGAATTTTTTGCGTATTCCGTAACCCCTCTTGTCTGTCCCTGTCGCAGACGTGCTGAGCCCCCTGCCCGACTCCTACAGTCCCCAGTATGTGGAGGCCGCCTGGTACCCCTGGTGGGAGAAGCAGGGCTTCTTCAAGCCTGAGTACGGGGTAGGAAACCTCCCATTGACCTCCCAGAACCTCCCCACCCTCTGTGCTGCAGTAGAACCTCACGTCTCTTTCTGCCCTACATTCTCCAGCGGAAGAATATCTCTGAGCCAAACCCCCGCGGAGTCTTCATGATGTGCATCCCGCCGCCCAATGTGACCGGATCTCTTCACTTAGGCCACGCCCTCACCAATGCCATCCAGGACTCTCTGACCAGATGGTAATTCATATCCCAGAATCTGCTTGTTACATTATTGCATTGTTGCAATTTCATTTCATTTCATGTATTGTTTATTCGGCAGGGACAGATGCATTAAACATTAATAAATTATTCGTGCAATACCATGGCATTTTTAGCTAAAGCTAATTTCCGATGCTCGTCCCTAAAAGGTACCTGTATAGGAAAAACAGGTTATAAACAAAGAATTCAGTGTAAAATACTTCCAAATACTATTTAAAATAAAAAGCAACACATTCAATACAGTAATGGGCTGCACTACCACTTAGTCATTCATTCATTCATTCATTCATTCATTCATTCATTCATTCATTCATTCATTCATTCATTCATTCATTCATCCACTACTACCCTACAGTCTATGACCCTATTTACACCTGATCAGACCAGAACGAGACCACAACCAGATCCCACCCGGCCACACGAAAGTACAGCTGCACATGGCCCTGAGCGCGGACCGAACCAGACTTAATCCAGATTCGGTCCACACCCGCACCACCACGCGACCCGACCAGGACCCGGATTCGGTCCACACCCGCACCACCACGCCACCCGACCAGGACCCGGATCGCCATTTCATCCACTTTGATGGGAATAGATGCATGGTTGGCACTGTTATTTTGCGTAGAGAGATGGGTGCACTTGCTGTCTCGCAGTCTCGCCAAGGTGATGAAATAGCAGGATAGTGTGAATAGGATTCGGCTACATTTGATAGACAAAAAATGGAACTGATTCAACAAAAAAGCTCTTTATTTAACGAGAAACCAACTTGACCAACCAACTTTTTTGTGTCATCTGCCAGTGATTTTTTTGTTTTAATGTCTATGGTGCCCCCCCCTCCTCCTCCAGGCACCGTATGCGTGGAGAGACGACCCTGTGGAACCCGGGCTGCGACCACGCGGGCATCGCCACCCAGGTGGTGGTGGAGAAGAAGCTGATGAGGGAGAGGGGCCTGAGCCGCCACGACCTGGGCAGGGAGAGCTTCATCCAGGAGGTCTGGAAGTGGAAGAACGAGTGAGTGGAGGAGGGAAATAAAGAGAGAGACAGAGAGATGATGAGGGGTGGAAGAGAGACGAGAGGTTGGAACAAGGCAGAGGGGTAGGGGGTGGCCGAAGCAGAAGATGGCGATAAAAAGACCAGGAACATCACTTTCTAACACTCTGTGTGTGTGTGATAGGAAGGGAGACCGTATCTACCACCAGTTGAAGAAGCTGGGCTCCTCTCTGGACTGGGACAGAGCCTGCTTCACCATGGACCCGGTGAGTAGCTCCACCAGACACCTCCGCCACGCACGCACACCGACCGCTGTGGAACGGGGCGGCTGGAGCTCAGTTGGTGGAGCGGGTCGTTCAATGATCGAAGGGTCAGTGGTTCGAATCCCAGCTCCGACTGTCCACATGTCGAAGTGTCCTTGAGCAAGACACCTAACCCCAAATTGCTCCCAATGAGCAGGTTAGCACCTTGCATGGCAGCTACCGCCATTGGTTTGTGAATGGGTGAATGAGAGGCCATTGTAAAGCGCTTTGAGTGCCGCTAAGGTGGAAAAGCGCTATATAAGTGCAGTCCATTTACCATTTACCATATCTGTCGCATCCTCACTAGTCTCTATAGGGGGTCTCTATAGTATGCATCACATCCGTGTGTGTCTCTCTCCCTCTCCCTCCCCCTCTCTAGAAACTGTCGTATGCTGTCCAGGAGGCCTTCATCCGTCTGCATGAGGAGGGAGTGATCTACAGGAGCAAGAGGCTGGTCAACTGGTCCTGCACCCTCAACTCCGCCATCTCTGACATAGAGGTCCGAATGCTGTGGGCTCTTGAACGCAGCTCAACTTCAGTGTGTCTATACTGATAAAGCTGTCTGATCTTGAACGCAGCTCAACTTCAGTGTGTCTATACTGATAAAGCTGTCTGATCTTGAACGCAGCTCAACTTCAGTGTGTCCGTACTGATAAAGTTGTCTGATCTTGAATGCAGCTCAACTTCAGTGTGTCTATACTGATAAAGCTGTCTGATCTTGAACGCAGCTCAACTTCAGTGTGTCTGTACTGATAAAGCTGTCTGATCTTGAACGCAGCTCAACTTCAGTGTGTCCGTACTGATAGGTGTTCCGCCGCTGTACGCAGCTGGACCAGATGTTGAATAAAGCGGCGCTCCCCCTGTGTTCCAGGTGGATAAGAGGGAGCTGACGGGCAGGACCCTGCTGCCTGTACCCGGCTACAAGGAGAAGGTGGAGTTTGGAGTGCTGGTCTCTTTCTCGTACAAGATCGAGGGATCAGGTGAGACAGAAAGACGCGGGTGAACGGGTCTCCCCAGGGCACACCCTGCTGAATGAAGACATTTCATGGGGACTTTGTAAATGGATCTCCTGTCCTCCCTCCCCCTCCCTCCCTAACCCCAGATGAGGAGGTGATCGTGGCCACCACCCGTATCGAGACCATGCTGGGAGACTCCGCTGTGGCCGTCCACCCCGCTGACCCCAGGTACCAGCACCTGAAGGGCAAGACCGTGGTCCACCCCTTCTGCGAGCGCAAGATGCCCGTCGTGTTCGACGACTTTGTGGACATGAGCTTCGGAACAGGTACACCCCCACGAGACCAGGCGTCGGGGGCGTCGGGGGCATCAGCAGGTCGAGGGTCACACATGTCGCAGGTTAACGGGTTTCTGCTGCTCCTAACGCGTTACTCTTTCTCTCTCTCCCCCTTCCCCCCACTTTCACACCATCACTCCACGCTCTACCTTTCTCTCCTCCTCCTCCTCTCCGCCCCTCCCCAGGCGCTGTGAAGATCACCCCCGCCCACGACCATAACGACTATGAGGTGGGAGTGAGACACAAGCTGGCCTTCATCAACATCCTGGACGAGAACGGGCTGCTCATCAACGTGCCCGCCCCCTTCCTGGTACCCGGCCAGTCATTACCTCTCCACGTGCACACTCACAGATAGTCATTACCTCTCCACGTGCACACTCACATATGGTCATTACCTCTCCACGTGCACACTCACAGATAGTCATTACCTCTCCACGTGCACACTCACAGATAGTCACTACCTCTCCACGTGCACACTCACAGATAGTCATTACCTCTCCACGTGCACACTCGTAGATAGTCATTACCTCTCCACGTGCACACTCGTAGATAGTCATTACCTCTCCACGTGCACACTCACAGATAGTCACTACCTCTCCACGTGCACACTCACAGATAGTCATTACCTCTCCACGTGCACACTCACAGATAGTCATTACCTCTCCACGTGCACACTCACAGATAGTCACTACCTCTCCACGTGCACACTCACAGATAGTCATTACCTCTCCACGTGCACACTCACAGATAGTCATTACCTCTCCACGTGCACACTCACAGATAGTCATTACCTCTCCACGTGCACACTCACAGACAGTCATTACCTCTCCACGTGCACACTCACAGACAGTCATTACCTCTCCACGTGCACACTCACAGATAGCCTACCTCTCCACGTGCACACTCACAGATAGGCATTACCTCTCCACGTGCACACTCACAGATAGTCATCTCGTGTTTCCATTCTGCATAAAGTGAAGTGTGCTAACCCTCTCCCTCTCTCTCTCTCTCTCTCTCTCTCTCTCTCCCCCCCCCCCCCCCCCCCCCCCCTTCTCTCTCCCTCTCATCCTCAGGGGATGAAGCGTTTCGAGGCCAGGCAGGCCGTGCTGCAGGCTCTGAGAGACAGAGGACAGTTCAAGGAGATCAAAGACAACCCCATGGTGGTGCCAGTGTGCAGGTGAGACCGGCCGGGCGCGTGTTCCGCCACGCGGGATCCAGCGTCGGTCCTAGTCGTGTCAGATCCACCTATCATTCACGACCGCGAATGAGCTGAAGCCCCATAATATCCGTCTGCCCTCCAGTCGCTCCAAGGACATCGTGGAGCCCCTGCTGAAGCCCCAGTGGTACGTGGACTGCTCCGACATGGGCAAGCAGGCCGCAGACTCGGTCAGGGACGGCCGGCTGAAGATCATCCCCGACCACCACCTCAAGACCTGGTTCAACTGGCTGGACAACATCAGGTGGGGTTCGGCCTGCACATTTCTTTACATATTTTTTTTTTTACACCTCTTTCTTACTTTTCTTTCATCCCTCTTTACGCTGTGCCCTCCTCTCTCCTCCATCCTTCCGTCTCAGGGACTGGTGTATCTCCCGCCAGCTGTGGTGGGGTCACCGGATCCCCGCCTACTTCGTCACCGTCAGCGACGCCGCGGTCAAACCCGGAGAGGTAGAGGTCTCCCACGTCCGCCTCTGTTCGTGTTTTATTCGGGCACCGCCTGCAATACATCACTCTCCATCCATCTCCCTCTCTCTCTCTCTCCATCCATCTCCCTCTCTCTCTCTCTCCATCCATCTCGCTCTCTCTCAGGACATGGACGGCCATTACTGGGTGAGCGGTAGGACAGAAGAGGAGGCCAGAGACAAGGCAGCCCGGCGCTTCAACGTGTCCGCCGCTAAGATCAGCCTCAGACAAGGTAATTGAGAGACGGAGGGAGAGACGGAGGGAGAGACGGAGGGAGAGGGAGACGGAGGGAGAGACGGAGGGAGAGGGAGAGACGGAGGGAGAGACGGAGGGAGAGAGACGGAGGGAGAGAGACGGAGGGAGAGACGGAGGGAGAGACGGAGGGAGAGACGGAGGGAGAGACGGAGGGAGAGACGGAGGGAGAGACGGAGGGAGAGACGGAGGGAGAGACGGAGGGAGAGACGGAGGGAGAGACGGAGGGAGAGACGGAGGGCATCTCCTAATTTCCTGTCTGAGACCGGCGCCGACATTCGCCGGCAACATTTGCGTGACGGAGCGCTAGATGATGCTAATCTCTTAACACACTGCGATGTCCCTTCCCGCGGTCCGGTCCAGACGAGGACGTGCTGGACACCTGGTTCTCCTCGGGCATCTTCCCCTTCTCCATCTTCGGCTGGCCCAACGAGGTACCGCACGACACCGGCCGGTCTCCGTGACCCGGCGGGCGCTGTGAGCTCATCGCACGCCGTTATGAATTTACCGCTCGGACGGACCGCGCCCCCCCCCTCTCTCTCTCCGTTAAACGGCCTCGTCTCTCGTCCCTCTCCACAGACGCAGGACCTGAACGTGTTCTACCCCGGCACGCTGCTGGAGACCGGACACGACATCCTGTTCTTCTGGGTGGCGCGCATGGTGATGATGGGCCTGAAACTGACGGGCAAGCTGCCCTTCAGAGAGGTGAGGGGGGAGGGGAGGGGCCACGCTGCAGTGAGGGGGGAGGGGAGGGGCCACGCTGCAGTGAGGGGGTAGGGGAGGGGCCACGCTGCAGTGAGGGGGGAGGGGAGGGGCCACGCTGCAGTGAGGGGGGAGGGGAGGGGCCACGCTGCAGTGAGGGGGGAGGGGAGGGGCCACGCTGCAGTGAGGGGGTAGGGGAGGGGCCACGCTGGAGTGAGGGGGGAGGGGAGGGGCCACGCTGCAGTGAGGGGGTAGGGGAGGGGCCACGCTGCAGTGTGTGTGTGTGTGTGTGTGGGGTGGGGACATGTTAGGGAGTAGTAATGTTGTAGTAATTGTGTGTGTGTGTTTTTCAGGTGTACCTCCATGCAGTGGTTAGGGATGCCCACGGCAGGAAAATGAGCAAGTCTCTGGAAACGTCATCGACCCTCTGGACGTCATCACAGGGATCTCTCTTGAGGTAACACACACACACACACACACACACACACACAGCTTTCCCTCTCTCTCTCACCCCATCTCACTCACTCCACACACACACAGCCCACCCCACCCTCTCTTTCACACGTGCACAGTGCTGCCAGGGGAACGGTCGTGTCAGCTTTGAGAATCTCATGACCGCTTTTATTGAAGCCATGAATCTGCTGCTACCGCTGCAGGCTGTGAGCCTCCGCCAGGCTCGGTCAGGCTGAGCACAGAGGTCACGTAGAGGTCAGGGACGAGAGGAGCCCGTCACACATGCAGCACTCTCCCTCCAGTTCGACCAGCGTATGTAGAGCAGCACCTGCTGAGTCATGATTCTCCGCCACTCTGTGGAGATGCTTGAAATGCAGATTAACGTTCATTTCAGCTTCAAGTGTGTTTTACAACGTGATCCCAACACACTTAACATAATGGATTATTTTGAACAGGAACTATAAAGCACGATAAAAGGGTTTGAAGGGGCGTTAATGGAATTGACGCCTGGAAACGGAGCACCTGCTGATCTTTGCTAATCGTCTGTCCTTCCCCCTCTCTCTCTCTCTCCCTCCCTCCCTCCCTCTCTCCCTCTCTGCCTCCCTCCCTCCCTCCCAATATCCCTCCCTCCCTCCCCTTCTCCCTCCCTCTCTCCAGGGCCTGCATGGCCAGCTGACGGACAGTAATCTGGACCCGGTGGAGGTAGAGAAGGCCAAGCAGGGCCAGAAGTCCGACTACCCCGCCGGCATCCCCGAGTGTGGCACAGACGCCCTCCGCTTCGCCCTGTGCGCCTACGCCAGCCAGGGTAACCCCTCAACCGCTCCCTCCTCATCCCTCCTCATCCCTCTCTCTCTCTCTCTCTCTCTCCATCTCTCTATCTCTCTCTCTCCTACAGGCTAGCATTGTGTCATCGATCACACCGTCGCTCTCCGTCTCATCCGCCATCTTGTCTTCCTCCCCTCAGGCAGGGACATCAACCTGGACGTCAACCGCATCCTCGGCTACCGTCACTTCTGCAACAAGCTGTGGAACGCGGTGAAGTTCGCCATGAGGGCGCTGGGGGACAACTTTGTCCCGTGGGACGCGGCCCGGCTGAGCAGCGAGGAGAGCGTGACGGACCGCTGGATCCTGTCCCGCCTCGGCGCCGCCGTGGGGCTGTGCGGCGCCGGCTTCCGGGCCTACGACTTCCCCGCCATCACCACCGCCATCTACAACTTCTGGCTGTACGAGCTCTGCGATGTCTACCTGGTAAGACCCTGAGGGCTGCGTGTGTGGGTGCGTGCGTGCGTGTGTGTGTGTGTATGTGTACATTAGCACTGCACTGGATCATTCTACCTTAGTCATTGTACAATCTACAGTAAGTTAAATTCATAACCTTATTATCCAAACCCCCCCCCCCCTCCAGGAGAGCGTGAAGCCGGTGTTGAGTCGTGCTGAGGAGGACAGCGGGAGCCAGAGGGAGGCGCTGGTGTGCAGACAGACCCTGTACACCTGCCTGGACGCCGGCCTGAGGCTCCTCGCTCCCATCATGCCCTTCGTCGGCGAGGAGCTCTTCCAGAGGTTGCCACGGCGACGACCTCAGGACAATCCCCCCAGCATCTCTGTCACGCCCTATCCCGAGACAGACGAGGTGAGGGAGAGAGGGAGGGAGTGGGAGAGAGGGAGGGAGGGAGTGGGAGGGAGAGGGAGGGAGGGAGGGCGTGGGAGAGGGGGAAGGAGAAGGAGAGAAGGAGGGAAAATGTGAGGAGGGAGAATGAGAGGGAGAGAGGGAGTGAGTGAGATTGAGAGAGAGAAGGATTCAGATTTACAGTATTTGTTGCGTGTAAAAGCAGTGTACAATATACAGTAAAATGTTGCTACTGGCTCCTTGATGTGCTCTAAATATTAAAGAAGATTACAAATACACAATTTACAAATTACATTCAGCCATACAAATCAATACAACATAAAGATACCGGTATGGATGGATTATTTACATGCTATTACTATACGTAGATATAAGTAAACCTGAGTGGGTTGGTGTATTATATACATGCTATATCTATAAATACTCCCAGGGCTGAGATCAGCATTATACATAATGTATTATATGGTGATGTTAGAACACTAGATATTCTACTATGTTCACTAGATGTAGTGACACTGTGTACACTAGCTAGTCATTCAGCTGCCAGATGGCCTGGGGGAAGAAACTCTACCTGAGTCTCTCTGTGCTCACCATGTGTGTGCGGTACCTTTTCCCAGACTAGCTGGGAGAGGGAGGGAGGAGGGGAGAGGGGGAGTGGGAGGGAGGGAGAATGAGAGAGCGAGAGAGAGAGAGGGAGGGAGGGTGGGGAGAGAGAGGGAGGGTGGGGAGAGAGGGGGAGGGAGGGTGGGGAGAGAGGGGGAGGGAGGGTGGGGGGAGAGAGAGGGAGGGGGGAGGGAGGGTGGGGAGAGAGGGAGGGGGAGAGAGGGGAGTGGGAGGGAGAGAGGGAGTGGGAGGGAGGGGGGAGAGAGGGAGAATGAGAGAGAGGGAGGGAGGGAGAATGAGAAAGAGAGAGAGAGCAGAATCGTCAGGGGGGGCAGGAAAAGTGGAGGGGAAAGACCAAGAGAAATGGAGTGTATTGAGACAAATAACATTGTCTTTGAGAGAGAGAGAGAGAGAGAGAGAGAGAGGGAGGGATGGAGGGAGAGAGGGGGACTGGGAGGGATGGAGAGAGAGAGAGGGAGGGAGGGGGGAGAGGGAGTGGGAGAGAGGGAGGGAGGGGGGGAGTGGGAGGGGGGAGTGGGAGGGAGGGGAGAGGGAGAGGGGGGGGAGGGGGAGTGGGAGGGAGGGGAGAGGGAGAGGGGGGGAGGGAGAGGGAGGGAGGGGGAGGGAGGGAGGGAGAATGAGAGAGAGAGAGAGGGAGGGAGGGAGAATGAGAAAGAGAGAGAGAGCAGAATCGTCAGGGGGGGGCAGGAAAAGTGGAGGGGAAAGACCAAGAGAAATGGAGTGTATTGAGACAAATAACATTGTCTTTGATTGATGCGTTTGGCAATGGCTTTTATCTCTCTGTTATTTCCTGGGTGGTAAATTGTGTGAACGGGGGTGTGACAGCAACGCTGTCAGCGTCTGACCTTGGTCCGTGTTCCGTTTGTGCTCGTAGTTCTGCTGGCACAGCGAGGAGGTAGACCGCCAGATGGAGTTTGTGATGACTGTGGTCAGGACCATCCGCTCACTTAGGGCTGACTACAACCTCACCAAGACCCGCGCAGACTGTAAGCTGTCACCCACACACACATGACATGGCCGCAGTGTGACCATGTTATTTTTTATTTATAATGCGCCCCCCAACCAACTGTTACATCAGCCCGGGGCGCAGCCCAGGTACAAAGGGAGACAAACAAAAACAAAGGACTGCAAACGAACAGATTAACAAGAAACGCCAGGAATTGGATTACACTCCGTGATAATATGGATTAGTCATACAACAGCCATGCTGTATCCATCACATCATTTTATCACTCATATTGTTCTGTAAAGTACTGCTCTACTCCCAGTGAAGCTCCTATGTAGACTAACCGTCCCTGTCTGTCTGTCTGTCCCAGGCTACCTGCAGTGTATAGACCCTGAGACAGTGTCTCTGGTCCAGAAGTACAGCCTGCAGATCCAGACCTTGTCCTACTCCCAGGCCGTCCACCCCAGCACCGCCGCCCAGGGGGGCGTCCCAGAGGGCTGTGCGGTGGCCATCGCCTCCGAT
This sequence comes from Borostomias antarcticus, assembly GCF_949987555.1. NCBI lineage: Eukaryota > Metazoa > Chordata > Actinopteri > Stomiiformes > Stomiidae > Borostomias > Borostomias antarcticus. The sequence continues at coordinate 22,964,808 of NC_140243.1, forward strand.
CGGTGCACCGTCCACCTCATGCTCAAGGTAAGTGGCTCGGGCCACACACCCCACCTCTCTCTCTCTCTCCCTCTGAGTGTCCTCCACCGTCATTATTCACGCTGTCCACTCCCCTCGCCATCCCTCTCTACCCAGGGCCTGATAGATGTGGAGAAGGAGGTGGCCAAGCTGACGACAAAGAAGGGAGAGCTGGAGAAACAGATGGAGAAGCTAAGAGAGAAAATGGAGAAGAGTGACTACAAGGAGAAGGTGCCAGTCAAAGTACAGGAGCTGGATGCTGAGAAGGTGAGGGAGGGAGGGGAAGAGAAGAGGGGAAGATAAGTTAATGGTTGATTGTGCCCAAATTGTGAACGATCACATCACAGTATCAGTGTGTGGTGAAATAAAACACACCAACTGTTGACACAGTTCCATATGAGAACCGAGAACCTTTCACTCGTACAGACTGCAGTACGTTGAGTGATCCGTCTGCCCAAAGTAGACAAGGAAATTCCTGTTCATCTCTCAGATTGATTTCATCAGACCCTCGGAAGTGTCATGTGTGATATTGAGTCATCATCCAGCTCCCCTGCTAACGTACCCTCGCCCTTCTCTCTCAACAGATGCGTACGAGCCAGACAGAGCTGCAGAAAGTGAAGGAAGCCATGGACAACTTTAAGAAGATGATGTAACCCCCCTTTTGTCCTCATCCCACTGATATAATTTGCTGGATTTATAAGGATAAATATGCCCCCTTTTTCTTGTCTGTTTAGGTTTTGTCACGTTTCGTAATGCGATTCTCTGGAGGGGATTAAAGACCTTCTATTAGACCTTGTTGCCGTTGATCTCAGTTTGTTTGTCTGACTTGAGGAACGTTGGATGCCTGTGGAATATTAGCTTGATATCTGGCGCGCTGAGGATGCTTGAATCTGATAGAAAAGAACACAGTTGGAATCCCTTATTCAGAAGACTTTATTCAGCATATTTAATATAACATTTAGAGCATAATTTCAGGATACAGTTTTGATGAAGACTGTCCACGTAAGAGAAGATATCGTGAAAAAGGAGACGAGCTTTAGAACAGGAGGATTGGCTGCATCTGTAAAATGCCAGCCTGAGCCATAATTATTGTACATTGCTGGAATAACTACTGATCAACTACGTGTGATAGCGATATTGTCCTCTTACTGGGCGCTACATTCTAAAAATACAGCCAGACATACAGGAGAGAAATAAGTCCTGTTACTGTAAGAATGCATCCTTTTGTCCTTTGTTTTGAAAGTAAATCGATCACTGATCACACGTAGTTGGATAGGTAGCAGTGATACAGTGGAGATCTGACCTTGTCTTATCCTGTCGGGTGCAGATTATCAGCTAGGGGAGGAAAGGACTCATTATAGAGGGACAAGGATAGAGGCCTGGTGAGAATGGCAGAGAATAAATCTGAACTAAACCAACATGCAGACAGCCTAAACAACAACATACTGTATCTGCCATGAACACAGCTCCAGCAACATGACGGTGACGCTCCCAGTCCATGCTCTGAACTTCTACGATGGTCGGTTGGTCTCGCCAACGAACTCCTCAGCCTCTGGTGCTCTCTCTCTCTCTCTCTCTCTCTCCCTCCATCCCTCTCCTCTACAGCCTCCAGGGGGTGTGGAACTCTGAGAAGGGGAGTGGTGTGCAGTGCGTCGTCTCAAAGTTCCGCATGTACTTCCGCGCCTAGGGGAGGGAGAGGAGTGGAAGGAGAACGAACGAGTTTATCTGGCCTGCAGAAACATGACGTTATTCGATCATCTTTGGCTAAAGATATTCAGACTGTGGCTGTGTGGCCTCTGACAAAAACACTTATCTCACTTTGTAAATACTAAGTGACTTCTTAGTATTTACATTCAGGGGAATCCAATCTGAATTGCCAGGCAATTACTCTACACATGCAGTGAGAAGCACTATTAGCAGTAATTGATGGCACAACTCTCACTTGGTGCTAAATGGCTTCAATAAGCCCAACTCGGAAAAAAACCCATTACGCCTGTCGGCCTAAGAGCACAGGTGAGTGGGTTGCCGTGGCAACCTCAACAGTTTCCTCTGCGGGAGTAATGGAGTCTAAACGAGGGCAATTCAACATCCGAGGGGGCGAGGAAAACAGAAAGGATGTTTTGAAGAGATGCATTTGGATATAAATAATCATTTTAAAGTTTTAAAGCCATGGAGTGAGGGAGTGGTAGAGAGAGAGAGAGAGACATGAGGGTAAGTGTTCTACTGTTCCTCACCAGGAAAAGAGCCAGCTGCCGTCTTCCTTCCAACGTCATATCTTCACCTAACGAATCGGAGAGAGAGAGAAATGCAAGTTCTATCTTACTGCGGCAGACGCAACGGGCACGATGTCATCACCAAGGGACCATTCTCACCGACACTCCAGGGGAAGAATACGTCTCTGTCCGTCTGATAGGACTGCAGCACGGACACACACCAGTCATCATCCACCTCATAGCTACTGTACACCGACGCTGGGGAGAGACAGAGATCATCATCGTCGTTACACACACACCTTGGTGCCATCCAAGTACAACAGACATGTGCGTGCACAGCGGTACACACCTTCGTCTAAGTGGTTGGAGGCTCCCAGCCAATGTCTGACAGCCCTGATACCGTCATCTGTCATCACCTTGGGGTACCTGAGGGACAGGAAATGACATCGTCGTCAGTGAACATCCTGGGCTTTCGACCGGTCCTGTGAGAACAGTGGGTGAGACAAAACAGACCTGAACTGGAGCAGTTTGAGTAGGAGGTCATTGCCTCTGTTAGACATGATGTCCTCCGGACCGCTGCAACACACAACAATAACAACAACATCATCATCATCTATGGTAGAACAGCTACTATAGGATTCTGACGGGCTGAGGTATTTTGAGATGGAAGACAGTCTAGTCATGTGACTCACGTGGTGGTGATGATCTCATCTTTGGTCCTCCTAATCAGGAGAACCGGTCCCTGGTACCTGAGGGGAACGCGCTTGTTACCTTACACCGGAGACCGGAATGTCTGTGTGTGTGTGTGTGTGTGTGTGTGTGTTAGTAGAGTGTGGTGATGTTGAAAGAATTGTGAAACACTCACTTGCAAACCTGCTCTGCGTTGTTGAGGTTCATGTACTGTCTGACTGTGTGTGTCACCAGTGGTCCTGAACACGCAGAAAATACATACGTGATAATCCATTACCATGCCCGACAATACACATTCATAATAACACTCCTACAGTAGTAACAGTATGACCGATGACCCCTAGGACTCACTCCAGCTGTCGGGCATGACCTTGAGGGCCAGAGGCAGCAGGTCGTCGAAGGAGGCGTCCAGCACCAGCGCTTGGATCTCTGGGTACGACATCGCCGCCCAGCTGGCTACAAGACGGGGAGAGAGAGGGATGAAGAGAGGGAGAGAGAGGGATGAAGAGAGGGAGAGAGAGGGATGAAGAGAGGGATGGAGAGAGGGAGTCAAAAGTCAAAGTCAATTTTATTTATATAGCACATGTTCATACAAGCAAATGTAGCACACAGTGCTTTACAGAATAAATAAAAACAGTTAATTACTTGGTATTAGGAAAAGTAAAATAAGAAAATAGAACAGAATGGAACATATATGGTAAAATAGAAATATAAAATAAGAAACAGTAAAAAGATAAAAATGAGAATAAAAAATTGGGTCAAATGACAGGGTAGGGTAACGAACGAAGAGAGAACGTAACAGGTAGAGTGAGAGGAGAGAGAGAGAAGAAAGGAGGAAGGGTGGAAACATCCAATTGACAATAGAATGTTATGAACAGAGGGGGATGGTTTACATACTTGCTTTATGCCTCTCCCTGTCTTAGTGCAGCGTTTAGTATGTCTCTTCCTGTGTTCATGCGGTGTTCAGTAAGCCTCCCCCTGTGTTACTGCAGTGTCCATACCTGTGAATCCACCTATGGACCAGGCGTACACCACTATGTCGCTGAGCTGGAAGCCCAGCTTGTGCGTCGCAAACTGGATCACCACGTCCATGGCGTTGGCCTCGTTCTGGGGGAAGGGTACGCCCTGAAAAAGAGACAGACAGACAGACAGACAGAGTGGGAGAGCGAGCGAGAGAAAGAGAGAGAGTTAAAGAAAGTGAGAGGCAATCTATAGCTAAACCAGAATTTCCACACGCCATCTGCTCCTCCTCCCAACCGAGCGCTATTAGAGATGAGTTGTGAGGTGGGAGATGTTGAGAGGGTGTGAAACATCGGGGGAGCTCTTACCGTACTCCCCGCAAAGCCGGGGTGGTTCCATCCCAGTACGGAGTATCCACCTGCAGCAGCGGGCAACACAGACTGCGCTGAGTAGTGGGTCAAGTCAAGCGAGCCCCTTTTCACGGCTCGGTATGATTTTCAGACAAGGCTACTTCCGGTTCAGAATATAAAGCAGTTACCTTCCAGTGGCGTGTTCATACAGCCCACCTCGTAGAAGCCTGCATTCCCCTCGCAGCAGATGACCTGCAGCACACAGACCCGTGGGTAATGTAGTTCAGCTGACAGAAAACCAGTGTTCAATGAGGACATTTCACTTTCCTTTTGCCCATTCTTCTCATTACATTGGTCTTGGGGTGAAGGTCCTAGAGACGGCGTGTTTCCTCATCCTGGTTCTTTAGCACCATTTCTCTTTCCCGTCCGTCCGTCCGTCCATCTCCCTCCCTCCCTCCCTCCCTCCCTCCCTCCCTCCCTCTCTCTCTCTCCCCCTCTCTCCCTCCCTCCCTCTCCCCCTCTCTCCCTCCCTCCCTCTCTCTCTCCCTTCCTCTCCCACTCTCCCTCCCTCCCTCCCTCCCTCTCCCTCCCTCTCTCTCTCTCTCTCTCTCTCCCTCCCTGGCCCTGCAGTCCATCTCCTTACCAGCGTCTGGCCGTTCGGCCCCCCGTCACTCCTGCAGTCCACAAACATGGTGTCGATCTCATTCCCGTCACACGCCTCCAGCTTGTTCCTCTGACCGTCAAACTGAGCGCAGACAGGAGGGACAGGGACAGAGTCAGACACGCAGACAGGAGTCACAGGGACAGAGTCAGACACACGCAGACAGGAGGCACAGGGACAGAGTCAGACACACGCAGACAGGAGGGACAGGGACAGAGTCAGACACACGCAGACAGGAGGGACAGGGACAGAGTCAGACACACGCAGACAGGAGGGACAGGGACAGAGTCAGACACACGCAGACAGGAGGGACAGGGACAGAGTCAGACACACGCAGACAGGAGGCACAGGGACAGAGTCAGACACACGCAGACAGGAGGGACAGGGACAGAGTCAGACACGCGTCTGAGAGCAGAGCATCGGGAGGAAGATCTAGGAGGGTTACTGTGTACAGTCATGTCTGATTGGAATAAGGGTTTCACCCTGAAGTATCAGTGTGGTATCTGTGTGTGTGTGTGTGTGTGTGTGTGTGTGTGTGTGTGTGTGTGTGTGTGTGTGTGTGCTCCTCACCTCCTCTATGAGCCTAGCCTGGCCCTGCTGTAGCATGGGCCTCATGGCCTTCTGTAGCAGACCCACAGAGCCTGGGTACAGCATCCTCCTCCCAAACGAGTGGGTGATTAGAAAACTAGAGAGAGAGAGAGAGAGAGATTAAATGTTAAAATGGCTTGCAGTTCATGTATACAATACTGACCATTTACATAATTTAGTTCTTAATTCTAGTACATAAGCTCTGGTCGTAATTAAACACTTTAGTCTTTCTGCTCTAGAAGGTTCTGATCCTCTGTTCTCTGTTTCTAACGGTAACTGGCGTTGAGCATCCTTACCTGATGATGTTATGGTAAATGGGCTGCACTTATATAGCGCTTTTATCCAAAGAGCTTTACAAATGGCCTCTCATTCGGCCATTCACACACACATTCACACACCAATGGCAGCAGCTGCCATGCAAGGTGCTAGCCTGCTCATTGGAGGCAATTTGGGGATCTGCGTCTTGCCCAAGGACACTTGGACGTGTGGACAGGAGGAGGCGGGACCGCCGGCCTTACGATCATTGGACATGGCAGAGTGCCTTCTTACCTGGTGATGTGACATGGCAGAGTGACTTCTTACCTGATGATGTGACATGGCAGAGTGACTTCTTACCTGATGATGTGACATGGCAGAGTGACTTCTTACCTGGTGATGTGACATGGCAGAGTGACTTCTTACCTGATGATGTGACATGGCAGAGTGACTTCTTACCTGATGATGTGACATGGCAGAGTGACTTCTTACCTGATGATGTGACATGGCAGAGTGCCTTCTTACCTGATGATGTGACATGGCAGAGTGACTTCTTACCTGATGATGTGACATGGCAGAGTGCGAACTGAGTTGAGGATGTTGTCTGTAGCTCCTCTCAGTCTGGCATCTGGCTTCAGCAGAGACACTCCTGCCTTAGACAGCTTCCTGTCTCACACAAGCACACGCACACACGCACGCACACGCGCGCGCGCACACACACACACACACACACACCATGTTCACACAAACACTTAGTTACTACATTAGAATAAGAGACACGTGCATGCCATATGCACTCAAACATGACAAGCACACACACGGGGACACACACACACACAACTCACGGATTGCTGACTTCTTTCCAGGTGAAGTCCGCTGGCCAGTGAGAGAAGTCAAAGTCGTACGATCTCAGTTTCTTCTACAGACACAATCACAACCAGGAATCAGTGGAGGCCTGGTAGCTACTGTAGGAGATTGTATCTTGAATTTAGAGACATCCGATCCATATTCTTAACACTAAGACAGACTTTTTGGAATAGCTATGAAACAGATTTTCTAACATAAAACCGAGCTGTTGCGGTCACCTTGTTGCTAGGTGTGTTGTTCTTCCGGGTTTCCTCCACAATACTCAGGAACTGGAGATACTCAGAGCTCCTCCATCGGCCCCAGCCTTAGAGAGGTGAGGAGGGATGGGGGAGAGAGAGAGAAAGAGAGAGGACGAGTAGGGAGAGAGAACACTCGTTAGTGTTTTTAGTGTACTAGGAGAGCCTACAGCTTGTGAGACAGAAACCCCACAGGCCTCACAGATGTATGAGATAGACACACAGTGTACAAAAGCAAAACATACAGCTCAGTTTCTCTACAGTATTTATCCTAAAATGTCCGACTGTATAGCCCAACAGAGGGAGTATGCAAAGCTTTGACATCTGTTGGAAGTACAAGGCCGGTATTCACAAAACATTTTAAGGGTAAACGTAGCTCCTTACTCACCGATTTAGGTGCAACTTCTCAAAAATAATGGGTGTGCCACTCATAATTTTAGGACTCCTACATTTTTGGGATAAGAGTATTTCACAAATGGTTTAGAGCTAAAATCAGCTCCTAAGTAGGGGCACTCTAGCCTGGTGCGACCATCCCGTTCTTGCTAAGACCTAGTCACAACAAGCGAACCGAACATGCCTGCTCCCGGCAATCCGCTTCGTAATCAAACATGTTAGAGACATTGAATAACGGGACGCAGTCAAACAAACAGAAACAAACCGTGAAGATTCTGACAACGCTACTTGGCCACAGGGAAAATAACGCTATGCAGCGCAGACCAAATATGTCAGTCATCTGTTAGTAGAATATTACACCACATAAACGCTCCCCTCCAGAGGCAATGCATTAAATATTTTGAACTATAGATTACGTGTTATTAATCTGTGATGACATGTTTAGCGAGGCTTATTTATATACTGTACAAAGACATTCATGTTCATTTGTGTATAAGCTAAATACACTGAATGTTAGAGAATAAAACATTGTGGTCTGGCAGGCTATAGATGGCCTCATATCGTACCTGTGGCAGCTGTTTTGCCACCTGAATTCTGCAATCATGCCCTTGGTGGTTCTTGTCACAATTGGGAAAGCCACATTTGCATGCATATTTTCCCACACTTCTTGTTTGATTTTGGAATTGATCCCCAACTCCAAATGTCCCTTAATATCCTTTCATTCACACGTTGGGCAAGTAACAGCTGTCCTTGCATCCAGCTTGATTTTCGTTTCGGTGTAGCATCATAAGTTTTATTATCAACCATAATATGGTCAATATGCATATAAGCCATCTTTCAGTTATCAGACTAGAATAATATTATTATTCTAGTCTGATAACTGAAAGATGGTTTATATGCATATCTGCTAATTGTATGAGATGCATACATGTAATCAGCTGAACATAATTGACTAGTCAGTAGGCCTATTCTTGGTTTAATGTTTAATCAGTGACAGCCTACATTATTTATTTTGGAATCTTTATTTGAATATGGCAGGAATTGCCAATACATATAATAGGCTTACCTCCTTCCAATCGCTGTGGGCATACTGAGTAAGCTCGTTCATGAGACACAACGTCATCCACAGCACCTTAGCAGCTTTGTGAATAGGTTTTAAGAGGGAACTCTTAGCTAGGAACTTTTAGTGTGACTTAAATTAGGAGTACTCCTAGTGGTAAGATAAAATGCTTGTGAATACCGACCCAGATTCCTATGCACAGACTCAGTTAATAGTCTCACCTCTCAGACAAGCCACTCCCAGTAGACACACCAGCATGGTTCCAACATACTGGCTGACTGGCACCAGCTTACTGCTGCAGATGTACCCTGACAAACACACAGAGCAGGTGTTACAATCTCTCTCTCTCTCTCTCTCTCTCTCTCACACACACACACACACACACACAAACAAACAAACCATTAAACGCACACGCTTACAGCTGTACCAATGTAGGCCAACATCCCTTCACACACTCACACTGTCCAAACTACATCGAAGCAAATCAATGACACAACACACAGCAGACTACCTACAGTAAGGCGCTACAGCCTCATACTTTCCATAGACAGTAATAGCATAATACTGTGTTCATCTTTTATATTATTATCATGGGGCTAATTACTGAATCATGTCCACCTGACAGAGTGGTTAACCATGTTCATCAAATACTCTCAGGTACACACGTACACGTTTACACACACACGCACACACACACGCACACACACACACACACACACACACACACACACACACACACACACACACACACACACACACACACACTACCTTTCCTGTAGAGATAGCAGAGAAGGAGTGGGGAGCTGTAGTAGGACAGAGACCACAGAGCTGACGCCTGGAGGGACAGAGTACACACAACCAATATGTCAACTCGGTCAGTGGTGGGAGTAAGGCAAGTAGAATACTGCTTGACTCAGTGATAGTGAAGAGCCAGAAGCACCGTTACTGACCCAACCGAGTATGCTGTCAGTGTGTTTCTCCAGACTCTTGGGCTGGTAGGTCCATCCCTGGGAATGGACGGAACGGCGGGTTATAGGCCATTTTAGATCTCAGGTTTCTAACCACCTTCGTATCAACATTACAGAATACATGCATGCTTAGTTACACAGATCAGAAACCCACACCTCTGAGAAAGAGTGTTAGGACTATAAATCTGAATGAGCTTCACGTGGTCAGCCATGCAACTGTTCCTAGATTAGACAACTGCAGCTACATATTTAGCTTGCTAGCTCATCTGTTATCTGGCAGCTAGCTGGTTCGTTGCCTGTTGTTGATAAGGACTGGCCAATACAATACTTAGCTTCATTTAAAACAATATAATTAACACTCACACTAATTTTGCAAACTGTCACCGCTGTCATTCAAGACAATCAGCAGCATTTCAATAACAAGCATTGACACTTCCGGACCCTGAGTGAGACCGCTAGCTAACACGGCGCAACAAAATGATCAATATCTGACTCTACGTTGCTATCTGTTGGTGACAAACACATGCATGATATCAGACATGGTCGTACCCGTCTCCCCGCTCTGCCCTCGGTCTGGGATTGCTCCGGTGAACGGTGAATTCGCTGCAAATGAGGCCCAAAAAGACAACGAAGCCACATCCAACCGGCCATTCTTCCACCATTGGATAACTACGGAACCCCGGAGTAGCCGTAAATCCGAAAGGAAAAGCGTTTTGGTTATCCAGCATAATCAGTCATCTTCTTCTTCTTCTTCCTTGGGTTTTATGGCGGATCGCAAACAGCTTAAAGGTGCATACCGCCACCTACTGTACAAGAGTGTGCATCATCATGTAGGGCTGCTCGATTAATCGGATTTTAATCTAGATTACGATTTGGGCTGTCAACGATCATTAAAACTAAATAATCGCCATAAAACGATTTTGCACAAATCAAGCGCACCCTACACTGCAGAGCTATACTGTGCTTGGCCCCTCCCCCACCCCCCAAAGCCCCAAAACAAACACTTCAAAGCGAGACGAGTTGTCAATCGAGGCGCACGCATGCTCCTCTCGAACAAAACACGACAAGAAGAAGATTATGGCAGCAGAAAGAGAGGTGGACAAGAGAGCTAAAACAACGTCAGTGGTGTGGAAACACTATGGGTTCGCGGAGACAGATTTGGACCAAGTTGACACGGTGTGTAAAATTTGCTACACAGTCGTAGCTGACCCTCAAAGCAGCCCTTCTCAGTGCATTCCGCTCGCTCATGCCAGACAACAGTTGCCGGTCCATTCACTAAGCAGTCAAAATAAATCGGTGTTGGACTATTTAGGAGAGGCGCTCATATTTACAAGTGTCAGATAAACATGAAACGTCACTTAGCTAAGCAAAAGGATCTATTTACCAAATGCTGGGTTTTGAAGCCTCGGCGCTACCATTAAATAACTTATTTAGACGCGTTCTGTCCTAGTGAAATTATTTTTCCGAGGTAGTCTTCTTCTGTGGTGGTGGCGGTGCTTTGAAGCTTCTTTATTTATCAGTTTTGGCACTTTTATTAATTTATTTTCAAGGTCAAGGTTCACTATTTGTCTCCCAAAGAACATTGTTAAAAAGAAAAGCCACTGTCAACATTTAATAAATTAATTGTTATCAAAGTCAATAATTTGATTTGTTAAGAAAATGTTAACTTTTGATTAAAAAAAAAAATTCTATGAATAATCGTGTTTAATAATCGTGATCTCAATCTCAATCAAAATAATCGTGATTATGATTTTTGCCATAATCGAGCAGCCCTATCATCATGTCATCATCCTAGTGCTCACAGACTACAGTCTGCCCCACAACCGTGTGTCACCCAAGAAAGTAAATAGAGCCTTCCTGCAGATTCCTACCCTCTCCCCCTCCGTGCCCAGTAAACCCCTCAAAGTCCATTCCCGTCCTGCTTCTCTGACCTTATCCCGGAGTCTCTCTCTCTCTACTTCATAGGTGGGACAGTGCAACAGAACATGTTCAGTGTTTTCTGCAGCTCCACAGTGCCCACATGTACCACTCCCCCTTTTCCCCAGTACAAACAAGGTGCCGTTCAGTCCCGTGTGATCAAACCTGAGTCTCGCCATGACGATTTCCTCCCTCCTGTTCTGTGCAGCGTAGTTCTTCACCATAACTGACTTCTGCACCCTGTGATACCCCCTCCCCTTCTGGTCTTCATCCCACCTCTTCTGCCAGAACTCAAATCCCTTCCTTCTAATCACCGCTTTCCCCTCTCCCTTCCCGAGCGGAACAGGCACCGAGATGACCTTAGTCAGCGCACCTTTCGCCAGTCGGTCTGCAGTCTCATTCCCTGTCACCCCCTCATGTGCCGGAACCCAACAAAACTGTACGTCTATCCCCCCCCTGTGAAGCCTAAACAAACTGTGATACAATTCAATAAGTAGATCCTCCCTGATGGACTGGGTGGACTGTATACTGTCCAGCACTGATTTGGAGTCCGTGCACACCACCACTCTATCAGGTCTGACCTCCTCCACCCACTGCAACCCAAGGATGACCGCCACCAATTCAGCCGTGTACACAGATAACATATCAGACAGCCGCTTGGAAAGACCCACTTCGAACCCCGGGACATACACACCAACCCCCACTCTATCCAGTTCATCCTTTGACCCGTCAGTGTAGATCTCCACACACCCGTAGTAACTCGCACGCAGATACATGCCCGTGTTCATACCCACTTCACCCGGCTGCCATCCATGCTTTCTCTCCAGAACGCGCCTGTCCACGGTCACTTCAGGGAAGAGCCAAGGGGGCACCCAACTAACTGGGGCGGACCTAGTGAACTCCATCCCCTCCAGCCCATAGACCCTCACTGTGGCTTCAATAGTCCACCCAAACCCAGTCCCCTGGAACCTATTGAGTTCCCAGCAATCCTGCAACGTGAGCTTAGCAAGGTGGTCGTCCCCACACCCTTGCAGCCTAACCCAGTAGGCCAGCGCCAGTTTCTCCCGCCTGAGCTCCAGTGGCATTTCTCCACCTTCAATGAGCACCGCATTATTGGGGGTAGATCTAATAGCCCCCAAACAGATCCGCAGAGCCCTGTATTGCAACCGATCCACTTTAAGCAATGTAGACTTAGCTGCCGCTGCATACACCACACCCCCATAGTCCAGAGCTGACCTCATCAGTGCCCTATAAATGTCCAGCATTGACTGCGTTCCTGCCCCCCAGTCACACCCAGCCACAGCACGCAGCAGATTGATAACCTTTTTGCACTTGGTTTCCAAGTGGCGAATGTGTACTGCCCATGTAAACCTGCTGTCGAGCCACAGGCCCAGGTATTTAAACTCTGTAACCAACTCCAGAGGCCGACCATATAGCATGAGCCCCCCAGCCTCGAGCTTGCGCTTATTAGTGAACACCATGTAGCAGGACTTGCTCGCTGACAGTTTGAACCCCCACTCATAAGACCACCTTTCCACCTTCTCAATTGCCTGCCTCAGCTTCCCGAACACGTACGGCACATTCCTTCCCCTCATCCAAATGGCCCCATCGTCTGCAGAAAGAGCCGACTTGATGCATCCCTCAAGGTTCGCAAAAATATCATTAATCATCACATTAAACAACACCGGGCTGATCACACTCCCTTGAGGGATACCATTCACTATGCTGAACAGCTCTGAGACGTCCGCACCCACCTTGACTCTAAGTGTCCTACCCGTTAAAAAGTCCAAAACCCAATTGTACAACCTCCCCACAATACCCAAACAGCTCAACTTGATAAGTAGCCCATCCCTCCACATAGAGTCGTACGCCTTTTCAATGTCAAAATAAACTATCACCATCCCCTCCTTCATTTTCATTGACTTTTCAACATCAGAGCAGACACCAACCAGAGCATCCAGCGTGGAACGCCCTTTCCTAAATCCACTCTGACAGTGACTCAGTAGCCCTCTCCGTTCCAGCACATGACACAGCCTGCGAACTATCATCTTCTCCATCCATTTGCACAAATGAGAAGTCAATGCGATGGGCCTGTAGCCATCAGGCACAGCAGGGTCCTTCCCAGGCTTATGAAAGGCAAAATCACTGCACTCTTCCACCCACATGGCAAGAGGCCCTCACTCCAGATTCTATTAAAAAATCTCAGAACTAGCTGCAAAGATGCCACGGGTAGCTGTCGGAACATGGCATAGCATAACTGGTCCTGCCCTGGGGCTGAATACCCGGTACCCTGCAAAGCTAATTTGAGCTCTTTCATTGTGAAGTCCACATCTAGAGTTGACCCAAACTCACCTCTCCGATCCCACACATTCCCATGTCTACTAAGAGTGCAGATCTTCTGCTGCCTATGCACTTCATCCAGGTGCTCCCCACTATGCACTGCAGCAAAAGCACGACCCAACATATCCACCTTCTCTTTATCAGACACTGCCAGCCTCTCCCCAACATTCAGTGCTGGAATACGGACTGATGCCCTCGACCCACTCATTCTCTTAAACATGGACCAGACTTCACCCAGCTGCACATTCCTGCCAATAGAGGAACAAAATTCCGTCCACGTCCTCTTTTTTTGTGCCTTTCACCACCCTACGAGCAACAGCCCTACTCCTTTTGTAGGCAACCAAATTCTCGGGCGACAGGTCCCTTCTCAAAACTCTAAGAGCCGTGTTCCGCGCTCGAACCGCACTACTGCATTCCTCATTCCACCACGGCACCACCTTCTTCCTACGCTGGGTCAACCGTCTCGGTATACTCACAGTGGCAGCATTCAAAATATGACCAGCCATCTCAGCTGCGCAGTCCTCTATGCTACCTTCAAGAGCAACCAAATGAGCCGTGCCCTCACAAGACAACCTAAAGACCTCCCAGTCAGCCTTCCCGAAACACCACCCAGTAAGTGCACACCCGTCTTGCACATACACACTCGCACGAACAACGGTGAGAACTGGAAAGTGGTCACTCCCAATAGACGACTCGGTCTTAACGCGCCACTCACAGGCCGTCACCAGACTACTTGACACCAGCGTAAGATCCAGGCAGGACATTGTACCCCTATTCACATCAAGCCTCGTGCCCTGCCCATCATTAAGGCAGACCAGCGACCTTCCATCCAACACGTCTTCCACCACCTGACCATTACTGTCTGTATGAAGACTGTCCCATAAACTGTTCCCCAATCCCCAACCCACAATTCCTTCCTAGACACCGCCCCAGCTACGTCCTGGAACATGTCCACTGTAAGCGACTTACACGGATTGTAGAAATTGACCACCCTAATATTGCCCCCCTCCTGCGGGCTGCACAAATCAACCACAACACATTCAACATCCACAGGATAATCAGTCATCTCATTGTACTGCAGACTATAATGTCTGAATTCATGTTAGACAATGTACTTTTTTTTTTTCAAAAGCTTTTATTTTGTGACAATATGTTTCAATTAGAAAGATAGATGAAATTACATAAGACATTTTCCTTGACACCATGGCATTCAATGCATTTTATTAAAGAACATGCAGATGATGAAACAAGTTTAACATAAGACCAAACATTTTATGATGGGTCATTTCAGCTGCAACAGTATGAGACACTGAAGTCTCCAGAAGAGCCTGAAGAAGATCCTTATATGATCTGACAAACGTGGCTATTGATCCACTGAGGTGAAGAGGCGAGTCTAGCTTCAAACGGTTGCTGTAGAGGTCTGGGGGAATTTGACAGCTGATTGTGGTTGCTATGTGGGGAGGTCATCGACAAGGGCACTGTTCATCTAGAATGAGAAGAATTCTGTCAAACCACATAAAACACCTTGCCCTTTTAGTTTCTATCTCTGCACACAAACACCCTCACAAAATATAAACATTCTAATCATACACAACATCATTCAAACATTGCTGTCAGAGCACTGCATGACGGTGCCTTAGCGACGATGTCAGAGAGATGTTTTGAAGACGTGTGATTGGTGGGAACAAGAAGGCCTGTGAAGGGCAGATGGGAAGTCCACCCACATCAGAATATGAGCTCGCTAGATCAGGATGGTCTCACAAGACTAACCCACACCCACATGCATTCACGAGCGCACTCTCTTTCTCTCTCTCTCAGACACACACACGCACAAA
This sequence comes from Borostomias antarcticus, assembly GCF_949987555.1. Classification (NCBI taxonomy): domain Eukaryota; kingdom Metazoa; phylum Chordata; class Actinopteri; order Stomiiformes; family Stomiidae; genus Borostomias; species Borostomias antarcticus. The sequence goes on from NC_140243.1 coordinate 22,980,159, forward strand.
CGCACACACAGGCTACACACAAGCACACACGCACGCACGCACACACACACACACACACACACACACACACACACACACACACACACACACACACACACACAGGCTACACACACATGCACACATGCAACAGGGCTGTTTACTAACCAATCCAATTCCTTATAGACATCATCTTCCCCTCTGGGCTTCAGATCCTGGGAAGGGGAGGAGAGGAGGAGGAGGAGAGGGGAGAGAGAGAGAGAGAGAGAGAGAGAGAGAGAGAGAGAAAGGAGGTGGATGGGGTTATACGACATTGACGGAGCATGGGGAGAGAGAGAGGATGGGAGGGGGAGAGAGGAGAAGAGAGAGAGAGAGAGAGAGGAAGGAAGGAGGAGGAAGGAGGAGGACAAAGATCCATGACGGTGAGCCCAGATTTATATCCGTCCTGGGTATGATGCGATTGATTTGTTAATATCACTAATGTAAGGCTGACAGTTGAGAGCCGGCGGGTTGATCTGAGGAAGGGCTGACTGATGGGACGGGCAGGCGGGTGTGTGGGAAGACTGATCTGCTGACAGCCAAGGGAGTACCACACACACACACACACACACACACACACACACACACACACACACACACACACACACACACACACACACACACACACACACACACACACACACACACACACACACACACAGGGAACATAGAGTACCACACACACACACACACACACACACACACACACACACACACACACACACACACACAGGGAAGATAGAGTACCACACACACACACACCCAGAGGAACGCCCCTGTGTCTGCGATGGGGACAATACAATAACTCACCATGTAGACTGAACCCTGGGGAGCCGCCTGCAGGGAGACCACAAGAGTGTATGTGTGTGAGAGAGAGAGAGAGAGAGAGAGAGAGAGATAGAGAGGGAACGAGAAAGGGAACGAGAGAGGGAGAGAGGGAGAGTAAACAGGCTTAATAGACACATTCTAAGCGAAAGAGAGAGAGAAATATTTTCTGGTGGGAGGATATGAGACAAGGTGTGGATGGGGGGAGGGGGAGGGGGAGGGTGGGGAGATTCATCAGAGAATATTGAGATGTTGAAAACACATAAATCCATCACCTGTCTAATATCCTCTGGATTCTCATAGATGTTCTCCACTTCCCCAGAGTAGTGAGAGAGAGACTGCTCGATACCTGTGCAGACACACACGCACACACGCACACGCACACACACACATGCGCACACACACACGCGCATACGCACACACACGCACACAGTGAGAGGCCAGATTAATTGCACTGACTTCAGAGTATGTCACGCCCCCAAACAGCTCATACTAGTTGACAGGTCCAAAGATGGAGAGAACATGAAGGGATGTCAGAAAGAAAATGCCAGAAGACTCACCGCGCCGGCGAGCGATGTGGCCCTGTCTCCATAGCAACACGCCAGCCACCGCGGCAACCAGAGGCACCAGGAGCAGCAAAGCGGAGAGGGAGGGGAGGAGGGAGGGGCTGGAGATGCCATCTACATGAAGACAAAAATTGAGCGAGAGAGAAAAAGGATTCTTGCAAAGAATTTACCTGTGGCGCTTCTTTAACCATTGAATTCAATGAACAGTGAGGGGTCCAGTTTTAGTGCAGTGCTATGGGTATTCCAGCAGGGTGCAGACCTGCTCTTCATACGGCCCAGTGAGGCCTGTCATTGATCTCTTACATGATAGATCCCTGCTGGGTTTGACGTTTTTATGTCTCTGCACAGACCGAGAACACGGCTTGCATTCCTCCTGATGAGCGAAACATCAGACCTGCTGGAATTTCGCCGAGCCAGTAGGCCTAGTTGTTGCAAGGCAGGAGGTTAATGACTGGAATAAAATCATTTTGTCTTTTTCAATATAACAATCCTCCATTGGAGGAGCTGCAGCTGGCCATCCATCTGTCTGAGCAATATAGGTGAATTTATGAGTATGAAGAAGTTATGGGTGGGGTTGTGTGTCTGAGGTTGAGTGTTGGAGCCACCTGCACCTCTTCCAACTTAGAAGGCATACGTTACGTAAGCATGTGCTTAGCTCATACAGGTAGTAGTCAAATCTCTCTTTTGTAGACAGCGGGGGGCAGCACACACTACACGATTTGTACCGAGACCGGTGTGTTTGCATGTGGTGAGATGACATCATTTATGCAAACAGCCACAGGGACGCACGGAAGATGAGCAGGGAGATATAATAGGTACCACGGCGACCGCAGTAGGCTACCCGCCTCCAAAGCAAAATAAATCGTTTTCTGCTGTTACCTTGCAATCCACTCTGGTAGCAGGCATTTGAGAGCAAACCAAATGCTCTATAGCAGAAATGTATACAGCTCTGTATATATATAACTATAAGAAACAAGAGCCTGTGTAGGAAATAATTTAGCCTTTTCTAACCGTTTAATCGCCAAGCACTCTGCACGACATTCCACAAGACTCCTGTTCCACAACTTTGTTAATCAAAACTTCCCACCTCCAGTCCTCACATTGCCCCCTCCGATCAACACATGCGCCATGCTTCAAAACAATCAATCATTGTGTTCTGCTGTCGGAGCCATCGATCGGTCAAGAGGTGCTAAGAGGATGCTGATGGAGTAGTGTGACGAGGCTTGACCCTCTGGATGATCTGCACTGTTCTCAACGCCGGCTTGAACGCATGAATTATGGTAATTGGATGCGGCGAAGCGCGACACAAACACAATCACTTTCCCGTGCGCCCTCCCTCTGTTTCCTCTCCTCCCTCCCTCCTTCCCTCCACCTACACGCCGCCGCCCCCCTCCGCCCCTCTTGGGGTAAACCAGGGAGAGCGGGAGGGTGATTTGTATCTGCATGATTGTGGAGGAGGACGTCTGAGTGAATACAGATCCAACTCTGGCTGTGACACACACACACACACGCACGCACGCACGCACCCCCCCCCCCCCCCCACACACACAGACAGCACAGCACAATAAGACATCTGATGTGCACACACACACACACACACACACACACACACACACACACACACACACACACACACACACACACACACACACACACAGACAGCACAGCACAATGAGACTTTACCTTAGAATGTGAATAGCCTACAGTAAGCCTAACGTTTCCTTGTTTTAGAAGGCCGGAAGTAAGTCAGCTCTTTACATTTTCTACCTGGCAACCCTAGATGAGGGTTCAGGCAGCTGACCTACCAGTAATATTTCAAACAACAAGCATACAGGCTGTGTGTCCCTACTGTAGACTAACACCAGCACACTCACATACATGCACGCACACACACGCAAGCGCTCGCACAAACACACACACACACAGCGCGTCCAATCAACTTTCAGAAGGAGCGTCCAATCAACTTTCCTCAATGAGACCCAACAGATGTCTCTCCCAATAGCACCACCCTCCCATCAGCATAACCATTACTCTAGCCCCGGCGTGAGGGAGTGTCATGAGGAGCGCTTGGCGCCGCTCGTGATGTATGGAGAGGGAGGCTGAGAGAGAGCTCTTCAAGACAGACACACCCAGTCAACCAGCAGATCTTATTGGGCACCACTCCTCGGCTCAGAACACAGCAAGCTAAATAATTCACAGCCAGTGGCGATGGACCAGCTTTCTAACGCTCACCCTTTGTTTGAGGTGTAGGTCTGGGGGGGAGAGGGGAAGGGAGAGAGAGAGAGAGAGAGAGGAGCAAAGAAAGAGAGAGGGAAAGAGAGAGAGAGAGAGAGAGAGAGAGAGAGAGAGCGAGAGAGGAGCAAAGAAAGAGAGAGGGAGAGAAAGAGAGAGGGAGAAAAAGAGAGAGTGGGGGAGAGAGAGAGAGAGGAGCAAAGAAAGAAAGAGGGAGAGAGAGAGAGAGAGAGAAAGAGAGAGGGAGTAAAAGAGAGAGTGGGGGTGAGAGAGAGAGGGGAAGGAAGAGATGAGGAGAGTTTTA
>NC_140243.1:22989100-23026600 GCF_949987555.1 Borostomias antarcticus
AATCTCCAAAGAAAAGGCAAAAACCTTAGTAGAATGGGAAGCTGTGAGTGACAGAATGATCAGGGCTCGCTTCAATTCCAAACATGCAGACTGACCATCATACAATCATTCAACAAATGAAGCTGAGAGAGAGGAAAAGGATGACTGGTATGAGGAGGTACAATGAACCATCGCCAAGGTCCCTCAACATGATATGTTACTGATCATAAGTGACATGAATGCCAAGGTTGGAACCAATAATGACAACTGTGACAGAGCTACAGTATAGGGAGACATGGCTGTAGCATGCAGAACAACGGTTGTTGACTTCTGCCTTGAAAACAACTGCGTAGTTGGTGGTACCATCCTCCCACACAAGACCATACACAAACTCACTTCGAAGTCACCTGATGGACTTACAACTAACCAGACTAATCACATCCTAATCAATGGGAAGTAGCGCAGGTCCCTCCAAGGTGTTAGAGTTTGCCGTGGTGCGGATGCCAACAGTGACAACTACCTGGTGACAGCTAAAATCAAGCTGAAGTTCAGGAAAGTTAAACAACAGGGTCAACGAAAGAGACAGCTCGACATCGGCAAACTGAAATGTCAGAACATCAACGAAGAGTTTGTTTTGGAGCTGGGAAATCGCATTGGTGCTCTTGGCGCCCTGGCTGACTCAACTGATGAGGACCCTGATATCCACACCAAATGGGAAACCATCACCTACTGTATGTTGAGGCAACTACTAAGATCCTGTGCTATAGAGAAAAGAAGAACAAGGAGTGGCTGACACCTGGCACTGGACAGAAAATAGAACAAACAATACAACTTTAGGCCAAGATGCCTGTTAAATGGGTAACATGGTAACAACCTCTTAACAGAGAGTGAACAGGCAGCGAGATGAGTGCAGCACTTTTGTGAAGTCCTCAACTGCCCCGAACCAGAACACCCCTCATCTGCAGATAACATAAGCCTACTCAACAGCAACACCCTCCACTGCTAACCCCTCATCTGCAGATAACATAAGCCTACTCAACAGCAACACCCTCCAACTGAAACAGAAGACAGAAGTGCCATCCAAATTTGATTTGATTTGATTTGATGAACACATTTCAGCAAATTTAAATACACCTAATTATAGGTGTTAAATAATGGATGGGAAATCTGCAGGCTTTGACTCCATCCACACAGAGATGCTGAAAGCTCACAAGAACACCTCAGTTAAGGTTCTCACAGACCTGTTCAAGAAACATCTGGGACAGAAATCTCATTCATGTGGATTGGGCCAAAGGTCTGAATGCTACAATTCTAAAGAAAGGCAATCTGCAAAGCTGCAACAACTGGCCATTGCTATCTATACCATCCAAGGTCTTCTGCAGAATCCTACTAGGCAGAATTGACACAGCGACTGACACCAAACTGAGGCAGGAACAGGATGGTTTCAGGAAAGGAAGAGGCTGCACTGACCAGATCTTCACACTAAGGTACATCATCGAACAATGCCTGGAGTGGAAAAACCCATTATAAATCAATTTCATTGACTGTCAGAAAGCTTTTGATAGCTTACAACGTGCATGGATGTATTAATAGAACACACCTGGACACCGTGACACCCTGTGGAAGATCGTGCAATCCTATGGAGTTCCTCCAAAGATCATCGCATTGTTAAAGATGTTCTATCATCAATTTCAGTGTAGTGTGATCACAGACGGCACTGATTGGTTCCCTGTGGGGAACTGATTGGTTCCCTGTGGAATCTGGTGTACACCAGGGATGTATCATCTCTCCCATTCTCTTCCTGATTGCCATTGACTGGTCCTTGTGAAAAACCACCACAGACAAACCTAGAGACATCCAGTGGACTCTCTTCACCCAGCTGGAAGATCTCGACTATGCTGATGACCTAGCCATCCTCTCCATAAATCATACTCACCTGCAAGAGAAAACCGATAGGACTGACAGATTTGCCAAACTGATGGGGTAGAACATTAATATCTCCAAAACCCAAGTGATGTGCATAAATTCAACACCACATGCACCACCATGTCACCATGGATGGCAGCTCTCTCGAATATGTTGACGAGTTCACATATCTGGGAAATCTACTCAGCAAGGACAATGCATGCAGTAAAGACATCAGCATACTGTAAGCCTCAGGAAAGCTCACAGTGCATTTACAATCTTTCATACTATCTGGAAGTCAAAGCAGTACAGCCTAAAAAACAATATCAGACTGTATAATATACAACAGCAATGTTTAGTCAGTTCTTCTGTATGGCTCAGTAAGCTGGCAAGTTGTTGAGAGTGATTTGAAGAAGATCAATACATTCCACAACGAATGTCTCCGAAGGATATGTTGTATCTTCGGTCAAGAAAGGATTTCCAATGAGGACCTGTATAAAAACATAAACTGCTGCAATGTGGTGCTGGAAATTAAACAGCGACAGCTTCAATGGCTAGGACACGTCCTCAGAATGGACCAGGACTGTATTCCCAAAGTAGCCTTGAGATGGACTCCACCTGGAAAGAGGAAACAAGGGAGGCCAAAACAACCTGGAGAAGAACTGTGACCTCGGAACTGAAAACGGCTAACCTGACTTGGGGCGAGGCACAACATGCTGCACAGGACAGGACCAGATAGAAGCAGATAGTCGCAGCCTTATGTTCCTCAAGGAACGAAGAGGAGTAAGTAAGTAATTCACTCACTGCCACATTTGTTTGTAATGTGCTGTATATCAAACATATTCTGACATTAGTTCCCAGTATGCAATGCGAGTTATGCATGCGCAGTAGTCACATACTGTATAAGCCAGCTCTCACAGACAGCTGATTAGCCTCATTAGCTTAGCATAACCACAATTGTCTATTTGTATACATACAATCACATTCCTAGCAAATTCATGAAAATACACATTCATACCAAGTTAATATAATATCTATTTCATGTCCGTTACCCAGGTTTCCCACAATATAGTAAATATACATATACACATATGGGCGGATGTATAGCTCAGGAGGTAGAGCGGATCGTGGGGCCAACGGTTTGAATCCCAGCTCCTTCTGGCAACATGTCGAAGTGTCCTTGGGCAAGACAAATTGCTCCCAATGAGCAAGCTAGTACAATGCATGACAGCTGCTGCCATTGGTGTGTGTGTTTGTGTGTGAATGAGAGGCCTTCATTGTAAAGCGCTTTGGATAAAAGTGCTATATAAGTGCAGTCCATTTACCATTTACCATTTAACCATTACACCCCTTCACTTTTTCCTTTTTTTTTTCTCAGCAATGTACACACGTTACCCCATAATGACAATGTGAAAAATGTTTCAGAAATGTTTGCAAATGTATTAAAAATAAAAAACAGAAATATCACATGTACATACAGTAGGTATGCACACCCTTTACTCAGTACTTCATTGAGGCACCTTTGGCAGCGATTACAGCCTCAACTCCTTTGGGTATGACTCTACAAGTTTAGCACACCTGTATTTCGGGTATTTCTCCCATTCTTCTCTGCAGATCCTCTCAAGCTCTGTCAGGTTAGATGGGGAGTGTCACTGCACAGATATTTTCAGATGTTTCCAGAGATGTTCAATCGGGTTCAAGTCTGGGCTCTGGCTGGGACAAGGACATTCACAGACTTGTCCCAAAGCCACTCCTTCAGTGTCTTGGCTGTGTGCTTAGGGTCATAGTCCTGTTGGAAGGTAAACCTTTGCCCCAGTCTGAGGTCTTGAGCGCTCTGTAGCAGGTTTTCATTAAGGACCTCTCTGTACTTTGCTCCGTTCATTTTTCCCTCGATCCTGACTATTCTCCTAGTTCCTACTGCTGTAAAACATCCCCACAACATGATGTTACCACCATGCTTCACCATAGGGATGGTATTAGCCAGGTGATGAGCGGTGCCTGGTTTCCTCCAGATGTGATTCTTGGCATTCAGGCCAAAGAGTTCAATCATGGTTTCATCAGACCATAGAATCTTGTTTCTCAGAGTCCTTTAGGTGCCTTTTGGCAAACTCGATCCAAGCGGGCTGTCATGTGCCTTTTACTGAGGACAGGCTTCTGTCTGGCTCTCTACCATAAAGGCCTGATTGGTGAAGTGCTGCAGAGATGCATATGGTTGTCCTTCTGGAAGGTTCTCCCATCTCCACAGAGGAATGCTGTAGCTCTGTCAGAGAGACCATCAGGTTCTTGGTCACCTCCCTGGCCAAGGCCCTTCTCCCCCGATTACTCAAGTTTGGCCAGGCGGCCAGCTCTAAGAAGGGTCCTGGTGGTTCCAAATTTCCTCCTTTTAAGAATGAATGTGTTCTTTGGGACCATCAATGCTGCAGAGATTTTTTTGGACCCTTTCCCAGATGTCTCGGAGGTCTACGGGCAATTTCCTTGACTTCACTTGACTTGACTTGACTTCCTTGGCTCTCTCATGCACTGTCAACTGTGGGTTATTTCTACTTTACATACTGTACAGTACAGACAACAGGTGTGTGCCTTTCCAAATCATGTCCAATCAATTGCATTTACCACAGGTGGACTCCAATCAACTAATCACTAATCTAATCTAATCTAATCACGGCCAAAGGTGTCTCAACAAAGTACTGAGTAAAGGGTCTGAATACTTACAGTAGTATGTACATGTTATATTTCCGGTTTTTATTTTTAATACATTTGCAAAAAAATATTTTTTCTAAACGTTTTTCATTTTGTCATTATGGGGTATTGTGTGTAGTTTGATGAGGGAAAAAAATGAATTTAATCCATTTTGGAATAAGACTGTAACATAACAAAATGTGGAAATAGTGAAGGGGTGTGAGTACTTTCTGGATGCACTGTAAACACTGTTTCTGTAATCGGCGTGATCTAGCTTTACTACTTAGCAACGGTAGCCTGTCCACTTCAAAGCAGCTTTCTTGAGAACCGCTCTTGGTCCTTAGTACCTATGTTCGGAATGGGCTGAAACGGGCCGATTTCTTTTTGCTTTCTTGAGAACCGCTGATCTAAACAACTTCACACATGACACATGCACGTCCTTGGGGCCTGAGCAATACAACTGCCGAAATTTAACTTCATACAGTGCCCGGTTGTTGAGCAAATCGAGATATAGACACGCAACACAGACATGCAGAGTTCCTGCATTTTTAGGTAGATGTCCTGAGAAGGCCTTGATGAACTGTACCCACCCTTATCTGCCTTAACTGTTGCACAACTGTGACACTTAATTGTGCTACTGTAGACATGTAATCTGAAGGGGAAGAACATTGTGTATTGATTGAGTTTTCTTCCACAACAGTATTGCTACAGAACTAACAACGATGTCTATTCCAGAGAACCTTTAAGGTTGAATGTTAAACGTTGAATGCTCTCTATTCTTCTTCTGCACTCTTGTCTAGAAGTGAAAAAGGCTACTCTTAGTGAACCGATGAGAGAATCATCCCTGGCCTAGTAGAAGGGTAGAAGAGTAAGGGCCTACAGAGCATTCAATGTATCTTTCATCCTTTCTTGTTAATGTGTCTGATTCAGATCTGGAAAACTGGACTCTTTCAGCTAATCAAACGTATTAATTGACCAATGAATGGCCATGGAGAGATGAAAACATAAGGGATCTCTCTAATGACCAGAGCATCCTCTTGAGTCCTACGATGGGCAAATAAAAATGCTTTTCGTCCAATGAGTTACCTCTGCTGAAGCACTCAATGTGCATGCTGTACATGGACTGTCCATGCTCAATAAGAGAATCATTCATTTTCAATCCAAACTGGCAAGACAGCCAGATCAAGTGAGCAAAACCTCTAGCATTGAAGAATAACACTCGCAAGCGGAGGGCAATTTGTAATATTTTCTAGAGAATTCTATCAATGAGTCTCCAAAAGGCCTGCATACCTCGAGTGGTGGAGTCAGACTGAGTGATGAGGATCATCTGGGAAGAAATGAGAGAGAAAAGGAATAAAACAAACTCCATCATCCAGAGAGAGGCAGCGGTGGGCAGCTGTTCACTCAGCGACACAGAGACACTTTCCAGCAGCTGCTGCACACGCCAGCCTACCCAACCCTCCTACAGAACATAGAGGCAGTCTTCTGGCATCTCTGCTGTCTATAATTGCCAGTGCATGGAAAGTGTATTGCCACAGGAAATGACATGGCCAAAATGGTGACAATCACCCGGAAGAGTCTGCCACGGTTGTCACGGACTGCCAATGTATGCGTGTGACTGATAAACAGCTAGATTAAGCCTTGCCTTCACTACATACACACAACATATATAAATATAGTCAACAGCCCATACAGTCAACACATTATAATAAGGAAAAGGGAAACACATTCAGTGAGATAGAGTGCAAGTGCGGGAAACAATGACCTCAATATTGGCTTTGAAAGAAATGAACATACAGTACATGCGTCCATGTGAAAAAGAATAAGACAGAGAAAGATAAGAATAGTTGTGACCGCGAGGGCCTGAGAGAAATGAACAGAAATGTTTTAGAGAGGGAGAAATAAAAGAGTTTCGGTTCATATGAAAGTCCCGCAAGCCCTAGGCTACATGTCTTTACATCCCATAATGTCTTTAATTAAGCTAAAGGTATTATCAGCTCCTCTGAGTGTTATTTCGGATCCACTCTTTAATTACCAGTGGGTGAATGGGGTGGCAGAGAGAAGGAGAGAGAGAGAGAGAGAGAGAGAGAGAGAGAGAGAGAGAGAGAGAGAGAGACACACACACACACACACACACACACTGGGTTTCATGCAGCCATGATGTGTAGTTGGGGTAAGAAAGGGTGGGGAAGCAGACAGAGATGCAGGGGGCAAGTGAGTGCATGGAGGACAGACGACTACAAAGAGGCCTGTGGCTGGTGGCAGAGCGCCCCTCCCCTATGGGTAAATAATCACTGTGAAGCGCTGGCTCTGCCTAATGAATCTGCTGCCAATCAGTTCATATCTGCTAACACTGGCCTTCGTTATCATGGCCAGAGCCATGGGCAGTGTCAGGACAGGCTCGGGGAAGAAGAGAGAGAGAAAAGAGAAAAAGAGCGAGGGATAAGAGGACAAAGGAAGGAGAGTCAAAGGGGTGAGGAGGAGATGATTGGGCGTTAGGGAGAGGGATGAGCGAGCTATGAGAAGAGGGAAAAAGGTTGGGGCGGGAAGAGAGTAATGCTGTTACTAACTAGCCAAAAAATGTATCTTAGCTGTGTTGCTGAAGGTTGGAGATTGAGGGTGGATGTCATATTATTGGTTGAAATTGGTTCAGTCCAACTACTGTCCATAAGCACACATTTTGTTTTACATGAAAAACATGATTGGATTTTGATAGAATACTGGGGCCCTCACAACCCAAAGTTGCCACTAGCTGGGGGACTGCAGTTCCCAGAACCCCACGGGTTGTGGGTTAGAGAGCTTAATGATTACCTGGGCTGATTGCCGAGGCAAGTGTGGACAATCAGCTACGTCCCCTCACCAAAAACGCCTGGGAGAAGAGGCGAGGCAGCAAGCATGCTGCTTTGTGTGGATTTTGTTTGAGATCTTTCATTTGTAGCAAAGTTAAGTTTATTAAAGAGACAATCTCTAGCTATTTTCTGCAATTTGCATCCCTTGTCCCATTTTGGCATGTGTGGTCTTACCTGTCTGTCCCCTGGGTTGCCACAATACAAAAAAACTATGAGGAAGTGCGCATGAGGTATAAGAGGAAGAGGAGACAATGACAAATACCTGAGGGTGTGCTCATGTTTTTGCCCAGACCAAAATGTAAACCTTTAAAAATCATGTCACAGCACAATGCCCGAGTATGCATTAGCATTTTTATTCGGCATCCCCTGGGCTTGAACTCAACCAGACACCAAGGGAAGGTCATGTTCTTGTTTGAGCCAAGTGAGAAGCTGGCAGTTTGACCTAAAAAAGTATGTCACAGCTAGATATTTATACCATAGGAATCCTGCATTAACATATTAGTAGGCCTACATACAGTGATGGGAATGAGATGTGGGACTCTGGACTGAGCATAGATTCACAGATTGACTGATTTGATTGGATTTAACACAGGGGGCATTGATAAAAAAGACAAAAGTCAGATGAAGCTATGCAAACAAAAGAAAATAAAACAAACAGCAACAGCTACAAATTAAAAAATAGAAAACAAAACAAACAGTAACAGCTACAAATTAAAAAATATCATTAAAAAACATGTCACAGAACAGTGGAGTATGCATTAGCATTTGTATCCCCCTGTGCTTCAACTCTTGTTGAGCTTCCTGCCGTGTGAAAAGCATAGATGGGTTCACACCGACTAAAACATCACAATCACAAGGGTTGCATGCACGGTAAATGTCACAGGTGCATGTAACAATTTTAGCAGTTTCCACAATCTTTTTTTAAATACCAAAACGAAAGACTAAACTTTAACTTAAAAAATCAAACCAAGGCATACACTCGACAAGTGGAGAACAAAAGACAAAGCTTAGACTTAAAAGTTGGCAACGGGGGACAGGGACAACGCACAGCTACAGCAAATAATGATCAAAGAACAAGAGAAGAGCTACATGTAGGCAATATATACACATACTAACAAGAGGAGTGGAACCAATCAAACAATCAGTGGCACAGGTGTCATCTCAATCACCGTCAATGTAGCCAGTTGTAGTCCTAGGATCAGCTATTGGGGCGGGGTTGCCAACAACGTCTCTGATTGGTGGAGACATTGCTGTTGCACTATAGGATTGTGGGTAGTGTATTTTTTCCTGTATGAACAGCAGTAGTTTGAGACAGACTTCAAAATAGTCAAAAATACAGTTTTTGAGATAAAATTCTGAAAATGTTCACACTACATCTACCATGTCATGAAAATGTCTTTTTTTCATGAACATTGGAGATTTATTTGTGCGAGGATTTGTAGTAGCTGCATTCAGTAGCCTACAGTTTACAGTAAAGCATTTTGATGTGCTGTGGGCTCAGTTTTTGATATTTCAAAAATCTGTGATGATTGTTTGTGGAGGACAGTCTAGTGTAGCAATTGGGGTGTCAATTGACAAAAAATGTGGGAGGAGAAGGGTTTGATAGGTTTTACAGTTTTTGAGAAAAACAGAGTGATGGACTTCATAATTCCTTCCAGCTCAAAGCATATGGAAGTTTCTGCTCACTTGGGCCTACATTTTGGTGGTGGTTGCAAAGTGATAGCAGGTAGCCTACGGCTGATTTGTAATGAATTTTGTAAGTTTTAAAATTCAGACAGTTGCTGTAGCGCCACCATCAGGACTATTGGCCCACAATGCCAGTTGAGGACTTCTGTCATAGGACTGGACCTTTGTGCACAGTTTGGTGATTTGTCATGCATCGGGGGGAAGTCAGACTTCCTAGGAGGAAGAAGAAGAAGAGGAAAAAATGAAGAAGAAATAGAAGAAGAAGAAGTTTCATAATATTGGCAAATACAAAGGGTTTGGCAGCTGAGGCTGCCCGGCCCCTAATGAGAAAGTCAGATTTTGATAAAGAGGGTGCAGTATGTAGGACTGAGGCTGTTCTGGAGCCAAAAGAAAGAATTCGGAAGAGTGATGTTATAGGAGGAGAGGGAATTGGTTGGAAACATGGAGGTGAAGAGCTGATATTTACACCGAATTGGCTGACAATGACCTGGCCAACACCAGGGAGAGATTAGACCTAGAGCTGTCTAACAATACTTTGCTGCTGTATACAGTGTTGCATTGGATAGAGATGCACCAAAAATAAATAAAAGTGATGACTATTTTACCATTGACAAATGACTTAAAATGGCAAGGCAGACTAACACACATTTCACGTGATTTGTGTTTTAGGTCAAGGCTAGGGTTTAAAGGCAGTCAAGCACGTGGACAGTATTCTTTGATCTGTGGAGTCTGGCCTTTTGGCCTAGGTCCAATCCAACGACAGAGGGCGCACGAATCAACAACTTGTTCTCCCCACCAAACCTCTGCTGTAAGAATGAGAAGTTAGGATGGTAAAATGATTCTTATCATTATTAATTCTTGGAGAGTTGTCTTTCTTTCGTTCGGTCCTCACCTCGGTTTTTAGTGTCCAGAATAAGGAATTATCATCAAAATACGTGTTTAATTGAACTGTCTCTTCGAACATATCGACAGCCTATGGCAATTTGTTGTGGGGTGGCTATCGTTTGAAGGGGCCATGATTTATTTCTCCCCACAGACTCAAACAAATATTGTTGGTTTTTCAGTGATAACAAAATAATGAAGAATAAAGAAAAATAAAAAAGCCGAGTGCGCCCTATTACTAAAAAAATTATTGGGAAGTTTCCAAAATAGCTGAAGTATTTGCTGTTGAGATTGAATGACTATGAGAGTATGACGTTAGCCTATGATGCCATCCCAGTCACTCACGGTCTCAGTGAACCTGGTGGAAAGCGCACAGAGAGAGCAGCCTAGTTGGGGAGCGCTCACAGACAACCACCTTGCTCAGGAAACCCGCACCTGTGCAAGTCGCACGAACTAATTGTTGAGGATTTTTGTTTATTTTCACAGGCTTCAGCACAGAAAAGGACGTTTAGAAAGAGATCCTTTCATCGTGATTTGTCAAGTTTCGACGGGAAAGCACACCGAGCTCAGTTAGAGTAGAATTTTATTGATTTTTTACCAACCGTAGCATTTTGTTTTAAATTTCGGCGAAGCTGCGCGCCTGGTTTTTCCCTAGGACCATAATCACCATGGCGAGAGAGGACGTCCGAAATTGCCATGACTACACGAAAATGATCGGACTGCTCAGCTTAGTCACGTTGGTAACTATTCACGGTAAGAAAATGAATTCAAGTAGGCCTATCTATAAAACTATATATAGCCTATCGTTAGGCTATTAATTTGTTCTGTCCTTTTTCACCTGCCGGAAGGTGTCAGATTGCCCAGGTGACCCACTCAAGGCTACTGACTCTCGAAAACCTTCGCATATCTTTTTTTCTTGTTTTTTCTTCTAAAATTAACCAATCTAGGTCAATTGTATGCTACTTTATGATATGCCTGTGTTACAGTTGCCTATGCAGGGCAATACCTGAATCTGTTTTACTTGTTTTCTCGAACACAGTGTTATCTCCACTGAAACCAGAGTTTCGGTAGGCTCTATGACGCTACGTCATGTTAGTCAAGGTGTGGCTCTTTCGAGGTGTTTTCGTGGTGAGAGCAGTTTCGTGGTGAGAGCAGGTGTAGGCTAGCCTGCCATGTCGCTTCACACAAGGGACAGCTATTGCGTGTCCTCTGTCCCTAACTCCCCCAGACCAGACCACGCTTGTCTCGATTTCTTATGTAGCCTACCTATGCGCCTTTTCTTCTCTCTCTCCCAGACATCAACCTCTATTAGTGCCAGTCGAGGAGATAAAATGGGGGCAGAAGTAGTCTTTAATGTAAACGACACTGAGCAACAGGGTATGCCAACAACAACAAGTTCATTATAATCAAGCTTAAAAGCCTGTCACAGCAGCCTCTTGGGTGACACGGCGACACAAACACAGTGTCCTCCATTTGTTCATTTGAATTCCTGTTATTGTCCTGTTCAATTCCTTTTGTTGATCTTAATTGGAGAGGAATTTGTCCTAAATGTCAATTTGTTGGTAACAGATTACATAGAAATTGCAGTTGGGCTCTTAGACTATAGAGTGAGAGGTTTATTCTCCAAACACCCGTAAGGTTGTCAAACAATGTAGCCTAACTCAAATCATTTCACTGATGAGCATCTTTTGATGTCTAGCCTACATACAACTTTAAGTTTAGCCCAACAAACAGTCGCCCTCTGTTGCCTTTGTGGTTTGTTTGGCTTGTGGATAATTAGGGCAACTATGTAGGCCTAAACTGTATGTAGGCTACAACATAATGGGTAGTAGCTCTACTGTACTGTGGCGTTGTTGTTCATCACAGCAGCCCAGAAATCCATTCACTCTCCTGACTTATTCATGGCCTGGACCCCCTTTTGCCCAAACCCATTTTACTCTACATCAAGTGCACTTACTGTATGGTAAAAGGAAAAAGAACTCAACAAAGGCTTTTGACTATTTATGAAGGATGGTAACACTGGTTTAACCAGTTCAAGTGAAAATGCTTTTTTCACTTTCAGTTTATAACTAAAAATGAATTGTTTACCTCTTTTTTTGAGTGGGTGGGTCGAGAGGCATTTCGTTTTAAATGCTCTTGAGTATGTGTTCCAAAGAACAATCTGAACTGTCTTCACTCAGTGCTTTTCTATTTTATTAAAATACAATAAATTAAAACAAAATCTGTAAAGAAATTTGTTTTGGATATAGGATGGACGCTACTTAATTTTCTCATTAGTTCCAGTTGAATAAAACCCAGTGTTACAGTCCACATTAAGTAGCAAGTTCCCATAATGCAAATAATGAAGGTGGGCTTGTGTATGCCAGCGGACGACTGAGCCCCAGTATCGCACAGTAATACCCCCTTTACAATGAACATGGAAGGCCCTATGTGGGTCAGAAAGGCTTGAACCCGTTGCTATGGAGCTGTTTTTTATTGAAACGGTGACCAGGGGTGGTGGTGGCAGCCGGCCACGGTTGCGTGGTCTTTTCCGGCTGAGTAGACGGTGTGCGTGAGCGCAGGGGGTAGCTGGGAAACTGGTGGGCAGGCTGGACCGGGGGCGGACTGAGGCGGTAGATATCCTAGTCTCACACGCTGCTGAGGAAAGGCAGGAATGACTAAGATGATTAGAAAGATTCACTTTCCCCCCACTGACGAACAGTGAGCTGCTTTAGAAGCGTCTGACGGGGTCATTAGCCCTGGCTTGGTCTGGAGGATAGTGTTGGGAGTGCGGTGGCTGGTATGGTTAGAAGACACAACCAGCAACTGTTTCAGGCAGCCCCCCATCCCCCTCCCCCTCCCCCTCCCTACTCATCCTTCCACCACCACTTGAGCAACTGCCCCCCCCCCCCCCGCCCGCCCCGCCTCGCCCGCTCAGTATATACAGGGGCCTTGTTCTCTGGTCTTTTATTTTCTGCCATCTTTCATGCTCCTGTCCAGTGCTTTTGTTTGAGCGATGTTAGTCATTGGTTTATTCAAACGCAACCCCCCCCCCCCCCTCCCGCCCTCGTGCTCAAGGCCATGCTGTTTATGAGTGTCTGAGAGGAGGAATGACAGAGAGAGAGGGAGGCAGAGAGAGAGAGAGGCAGGAAAAGAAAAATGTTGTAAGGCGGCATGAACATTTGACTTGACATGGAGAGTAAATTTCGTGAGGAATCCAATTCAATTATTAGTTTGCTTTATTTTCAAGCAATTAAAACAAGCCCCTTGTAGCTGATTAGTCATGTTACAGTGGATGGCCAGGGTGTGTTTGTGACGTCTTATCGTTCCGGGCCGTCTGCTATCTTATCATTATGTTAATGAGCTGTCTTTGCTCTTCCGCACCAGAGCTGTAAATGCCAGAGGGATTGTGAAAAGGTCAGGTGTGTGTGTGTGTGTGTGTGTGCGTGTGTGTGCGTGTGTGTGTGTGTGTGTGTGTGTGTATTAGAGCTGTGTGTGTGCGCGCACGCTCTTGCTGCCTTAGGATAGATGCATTACTTGTTCTAATACACACACACACGTACACACACACACACACAGAGACAGACACACACACAAATACACAGAGGGAGAGAGAGACAGAGAGAGAGAGGGACCTGTTTGGAGAAAAGATCAATGGCCCCCCCATAATCACCAGCTAACATCAGTTGCTTCAGACATGAAAGTGTGTTTGAATTTACGGCCTAATGGCCACCGGAGAGTGATATTTAACCACGTGCGTGTCTGCCTGCACCCTGCTCACCACCTGTGGCCCTGCCACTAGCATACTGCGTCTGTCTCTCCTGTACACCATACTAATGGATGGAAAACTACATAACGACGCAAGGGTGTGTGTGTGTGTGTAAGAGAAGAATTCAAAGAGACAAAATGTTATTTTCGACAATTTTCCACATGATCTTCGATATGAACACCTGCTCAGAGCAGTGGATGAGCCGGGGTTGTTGTTGATTTGGCAATCACTTCCAGACAAGACGGAGAGATCTGGTGGGGGGAAGATCGATGAGAAGCAGTCGCTGTGTCTCTGAATTCCAAGTGCTGGTATTGGACTGCGAGGTTTTGAGAGTTAATCGCTTTGAAGCGCGCGCGCACTCACACGCACGGCCAGTGATGGATGAGGACATGTAACCTGGGGCTACGCCGCGAGTCGGATGACATTCCAATAAAGAGGGGCCAATCGTCACACCGCAGTGTGCGTCCCTCCTCCGCACTTCCGCCAGGAAGCGGTGTGTCATCCATCCGCGCCGTCGTCCGCCTCCCACAGACAGCCGAGAGCCTCCGTTCTTCAGGGCCACGTGTCCATTTTGCCGACGCGCTCCTTCGAGGGTGTCGTCTTCATCCGTGGCGCGTAATCATACCACAGAGGCTTTCCTGTGACGAGGGAGCCAGAACTGTGTTCCCTGTGGCACCCTTCCCATGTTGGGAGTCTCCCAACCCCCCCTCCCCCCCCCCCCCCACCATCCCCTCCCCCCCCTCCCTCACTCATGCCTCCCAATGCATGCTGGGAGCGTGGCAGCCTGTGGTGAGGTCACACTGAGAGCCCCCCCACCTGGCTGTTTGTGTTTGGCTCACAGGGTTGCCAGATTGCTGGAGTCAGTCCCATCTAATCAAAAGGAGCAGAACTCCCCCCCCCTCCCCTATCTCTTAAATAACGCCAAGTGCCCTAAAGATGAATGGGGAACGTAGGGGTTTACACAAACAAAACCCTGCAGAGGTCACCAGCCATCTGGGTACACACTGGAGTCTGACTCATACACGTACACACACACACACACACACACACACACACTTTTAGATGTTTTCAGTCTAAAAGGGTGTGTGTCGTTTCTCTTTATTTTTGTCTACAGTAACAGCAGTGTTTCATAAACACACACATGCGCGCGCACACACACACAGACACACAACTTTACATTTTTTCTGATTATGTCTAAGAGGGTGTGTGTAGCTGACCACTGACTCTTTCTCTTCTCGTCTATGATAGCAGTGTGTTTCATAAACACTCATAGTCACTCACACTCCCCTGCTGTTCTCAGTCTTCGCGCTGTGCCAGATGCTACTAATTGGTCCAAACCGTCAACACGGCTGAATTGTCCAGGCAGTGAGGGGTGGGGCAGGGTGCAGGTCAGCTCCATTCCGTCCCAGGGCAGTCCAGACCAGTCAAGTCATGAGGCAGATGAGTAAACTCCCGTTCAGGACCCATCCAAAAGTCTACAATTCCAAACCCCGTGAGCTGGACAGGGATGGGATTCACCATGGCTGGGAGGGGTGGACCAGCAGCGTCTGTTCAGGAGAAGGAGAATGGAGAGCGGGATGACATCATTGTCACATTCCACACGCTGTCATCTTGGCAGGGGGATAAGGGGGGATTTGGAAGACCGGGAGGGAGGGAGGGAGGGAGGGAGGGAGAGATCTGCTCATTTGGGGTTTAGTCCTTTTGCTCCCTCCTGTCTTTGTAGTGTTTGTCATTGTTGAACTTTCGTTACTGATGGTGTCATGGCCGACCGGCTGGAGAAGTAGCAAGCAAGCCACGTAATATCAGTAGGCTCTGTCGGTAAAAGACCATGAATCCCTCTCCGTAATAATCCCCAATGAGACGCGCAACTGCGAACAACGCGGCTTGTTTACATGTACAAAGAGATTGATAACTGACGCTGCTGTAGGACGCCCCCAGCTCCTGGGCACGGTGTTCAGTCACTGACTGGCCCCCCAGACCAGCGTCCAGCTAAAGCCCCCGGCAAACCGCAGCCGAAACGACGGCGCATGGCACTGTCTGGTTAGCCCCCTCACAAAGGACTTGACGCGAGACACACTCTAGTGCACTTAACAAAAGACTAGAGAGCAGTCTGAGACCGGTGTCATGGATTGCTGTTTCTACTACCTCCATGCAGTACATTCATTCTGGTATGATCAATGTAGGCCTGTAAGATGATCGTAGCTAAAGCTATTTTTCAAGTTAAAAAGCCAACTAGACTTGTCACCAGCTAACTAGCTAACGCTACTCTCAAATTCAAATTCGTGGTCAAGACTGCCCAACACAGTGAGTAGGCTACTTTACCTGATAATCCCTGGTCAAGACTGCCCAACACAGTGAGTAGGCTACTTTACCTGATAATCCCTGGTCAAGACTGCCCAACACAGTGAGTAGGCTACTTTACCTGATAATCCCTGGTCAAGACTGCCCAACACAGTGAGTAGGCTACTTTACCTGATAATCCCTGGTCAAGACTGCCCAACACAGTGAGTAGGCTACTTTACCTGATAATCCCATGATTTCACCAATCGCACGCTAGCAGCTCCCTCTTCTCTTTAATCTGCACTTCAGCAATTACTTTCTCTTCCATTTGAACGTTAGTAGCTAGCTATACGTTTTGACATTAGAGCTGGGTAGCCTAAAATAAGTGTTTAAATAAAAACGGTTATTTTAGGCTACCCAAAGCTCTAAAGGCTTCCCGTGAGATTATGTTCAAACACATTTAAATAGATACATTAAATATCCTCCTGGATCTGTAGCCTACACAATAATACTTCAAGGAACATGATAAGCTAGTTCATTTTAGCAAAACAAGCTAGTTCATTTTAGCAAAACAAACGACACATGGAACACGAGAAGGTTGGAAGAGATGGGAATATGCTAAAATATGTAACTTTCAGTTATCTTACTTAAAAGAAAGGTATTTCAGTGCAGGAAGTCCCATGCATTAATCCAAGTTTAGATTGGATTGCAACGAGTCGGCTGCCACATTCCAGAAAAATAGAGCAGAGTCAAAATCAATCCCAGGGCGACATTGTCGGCTGCTGGCGGAACGACGCCAGTGTGCGGGCTTCCATAGGAAACAATGGGAACTATATAATTGCATGGGGTGACGTTTTCGGCTACGGTTTGCGGGGGGCTTTAGATCCTTAAGGATTTTATAAAAGGTTCTGGAACGTTAGCCATGTCCAGCTTCGTTCCTTCAGGTTTTTCTAAAAGGTTCTAGAATGTTCTCTGGCTATTGTCCTTTTGGGTTTGTGCTTGATGGTTAAGTCCATTGAATGATGATAAAACTGGTTTGTAGAGCAAGAGTAGAGCTGTAAGAGTTACTGGTAGTCCTTCACTCACGATTCCTCCTGGTCTCCATCTTGCTCCCCTTCAAAGTAGAAGCTCCCGCCCTTTATCCATCCCTTTCGGGTCACGGGGCAAACCACATCAGCAACATGCATTTAATCAAACATGGTCAAATATCATTCCGTTGCACATCAAGCAAGCCGGACGAGGCATTCATGAACCCACTAATTCTAAATGTGGAATTTGAGCTAAATTACTAACCAACACAAAGTAAATACCCTTAGCCTTATTGAAGACCTGAGATCTAACAGCACTCTAGTCTTAACTAACTGACGTAGGGAAAGGGCATGTCTGGAACAATGGGATCGTCTAATTAGCCTAACCTTTCTCTCCATTAATGTCTGCCCTTCCCTCTCCTTTTCTGTTATTCTCTCTCTGTCTCTCTCTCTGTCTCTCTCTCTCTCTCTGTCTCTGTCTCTGTCTCTCTCTCTCTGTCTCTCTCTCTCTTTGTCTCTCTCCCTGTGACTCTTTCTCTGTAATTCTCTCTCCATCTCTGATCCTATCCATGGTGTACTCAGCAGGAGTGGAACTAAGCACGAAGGCCCTTGACAATGTCCTGACTACACACGCACGCACACACACACGCACGTGCGCACGCACACACTATGCACACACACACATCTCATTAGCAGTCACCTTAATGTGTGTAAATGTAGTTTGTGGGGTGGAAGGGCAGCGGTTTGCGTTATTGATCGTGTATTGATCAGGGGATGATGCAGTGCCCTTATGCGTTATTGAAAACATTCAGGTCCGGCTCTGTCAGGGTGACAGCAGCGTGAAACATCTCTTTCACCTTTCCTCCCTCCATCCCTCCCTCCCTCGTTCTTTTCTCTTAAAAGGGCAAGCTCACTCGTTCTTTCACACCTCTCCATCTTTTTCCGCTTCTCCATATCTGTGACGTCACAGTCTTTCTCTTCCACTCTCATTACCCCGCACACACACACACACACACACACACACACACACACACACACACACACACACTTGTCTCTGCCTCTCCTGTATCCACCCAACCACACACACATACTCTACCTGAATCCACTCTCCGTCCCTGGCATCAGAAGTCACCTCTGACTTTGAGAAGGTTGTCTCAGATTCACACGTTGAGTACAGGATTACTCTGTATCAGGAGCTCAAGAAAGACACAGCAGGGTGCCAGGGGAGGAAACAGAATTTGCTGTGACAGAGCCTTGTTGGGTCTTCTGGGGTTGTGAGTGCGTGTACGTGTGTGTGTACGTGTGTGTGTTTGTGACCCCCCCTCACACACACACACACACACAAAAAGACGCACAGTACACCCGCAGCAGGCAGGAGCTTCTGATAAGGGATTAATTTTGTTCTGTGAAGCTAATTGGCTCTTTTAAATGTCCAATTTAATGTCCCACTATCCTGGCAGAGTGATTATTTAATTTACGACATGCAATAAAAGTGACATACTAATGTGCATGTTTTTTAATTTATTTTCCTTGTCTTTATTACCGCCTTTTAGACTTTCTTCTTTTGCATACAGAAATGTTTATCTACTCTTATCAGCACTTCTGCGGCCATTACTGGCTACGCCTTGCTTTTCAGATTCAACTGAACCATTCTAGCCCCTCCACCAGTGGCTCGACCGAAAGTAGTATTTCACATTCCTGCCATCGAAGAGACCCAAACCGAGAGAGCCAGGGAGGGAGAGGTGGCAGACTTGGTGTCTTGTCTCTAAATGTTGTGTCAACAGGGCTTGTCAAGGATTTATCTGACCCAGCTAGTCTTGATATAAGACAGACACCCTCCTGACCGTCTCTCTCTGCAGTTTCTCATCAATAGTCTCTCCCTCCCTCCCTCTCCTGTACCCCCCCCTCTCTCTCTCTGTCTCTCTCTCTCTCTCTCTGTCTCTCTCTCTCTGTCTGTGTCTCTGTACTTCCTTCCTCTCCCATCTTCTTAACGTCCTCTGTAATTCAGTCCTCATAATTGATCCATCTGCTCAGTAAGCTGCTGTCTCTTACCATCATCCCTCTTCCTCAGTTCTTAGTCATCGCTCCGCGGCTTCTCCTCCTGTTACTGGGACGCCCCCCCCCCCTCCCCCCCCCCCCCTCCCCCCATCCCCCCCCATCCCTCCCCCCCTCCCTCCGACCAATTCTCCAGTTCTCTTTCACCTACCGCTCATTCTACTTTTCATTCTCTCTCTCTCATTCTACTTTTCATTCTCTCTCTCTCTCATTCTACTTTTCATTCTATCATTCGTAATAGTCCCTCATTTAATTTGGTGTTCCAGCCTCTGCCCCATTCTCCTGTCCTGACAATACCTCCCTTCACTTCATTCCTCCAGTCAGTTAGTCTTTCTCTCTCTCTCCCTCCCTCCCTCCCTCCCTCCTCATCTCCTTGCTCCCTCCCTCCACTCCTCCCTCCTGTCCCACTAGGCTATTTTTGAAGGTTAAGCTGCAGTGACAGCGCAACAATGTCCCCCCCAAATGATCTCCTCCTCCTCACCCCTCCCCCCTCCCCCACCCTCCCTCTCCCTGGCTGCAGACTAGCACTCTTTTACCAACACACACACGGATGCATGCACACGCACACTCGCACACACACATGCGCACTCTGCGCAGAAACCTCAGGCTCCACCGATGATGCACAGAATGAGAGAGGAAGAGGGAGGGAGGGAGAGGAGAGGAAAGGGAAACAGATTCAGCTTGACTTCATCAGGGCCGGCTTGTTTCAGAGTGCGGTGCCCGCCCGCGTCCGTGACCCCTCTCTCACCAGCTGCTGCTGGGCCCCCCTGTCCTGTCACACCCGCCCCCCCCCCCAGCTCTCCACACAGGCGCTGACAGGGGCCACAGACCCCCTCCCCCCGAAAGCTGCCAACCCCCCTGCACGCTGATGACGACGCCCTTCGTCCCCAAGCAAACCTGGGCCAGAGGCAGCCATGTCCCTTTTGAACCTGCGGGCAGAGCTCCAGGCCCGGGGTAATGCGTTGCCAGCCTGCCAGCCGGTCAGACAGGCAGCGATACAGGGAACGAGACGCTGGCAGCACTGAGAGCCTCCATTGTTCCCGACCAGAGTCACCTCCCGTGTCCCCCTGGCCCCCAGGCTGATTAGAGAGCAGCCGTGTACCTGGAGCAGAAGCTGGCAGAGTCAGAGTCAGAAAAAAGGGCCGGCCATTGTCCCTCTACCTCTCCTAACTCACCGGTATGAAAGGACAGAGAGGCCTTTGAATAAACCCACCCCCCTCTTAGGACAGGTGGACTTGGAGTGGATAGAATCTGCTCCTGATTTTCCCCATCCAGTGCTGTAGAGCCTCGCACGCACACACACACACACACACACACACACACACACACACAGTCGCTCTCTACTTGGTAGATTTGCGTGTGCACATCCTTCGCCTGTCTGTTTAAATCCTGTGTCTGTTGAAATCCTGTGTGTGCGTGCGTGTGTGTGTGTTGGTCTGGAGGGGGGGCTTTATATGTCCCTATGCATGCGGGTTTGGGCCGCTGATGTGGCTCTTGTTTACAGTATACACACACCGCGCACACACACGGGCGGGGCACTTCACTACCCGGATCCATTTCTCCTTAAGAATGTTTAAAAACCTCTCCCCCCTAGGTAGTGACGGAGAGTGAGGGGAGATGCACTCGCCGTGACGCCAACCATGATTAGAGCTCCAACACCGGCTGATTAAACACACATTTAAATAGACACAGCCTCGGGAGAGAGAGAGGGAGGGAGGGAGGGAGGTGGAGGAGGGGAGATGGTTCCTCAGCTCTGTGTAAACGAACACAAGCCTCGTCAATTGTTCCAGTTTTAAATAGAAGTCCCCCGGGCCCACCTACAGTACAGTAGAAACTTTCTCTTGTTCTCCTTTTCTCTCTCTCTCTCTCTCTCTCTCTCTCTCTCCCTCCCTCCCCGGTCTCACTCTATTTGTCGACCTCGCCTCAACATGGAATTGCTCTACCCCCCATAGATTATTGATGCCCTCCTAGGTGCACTCCTCTCCGCTGTCCTCCCGTTTCCTGCTCCCCCCTCCCTCCCTCCCTCACTCCCTCCATCCTTTTTTTGGCTCTCTTCCCTGTACCATTCCGTTCCTTACGCCTTTCCCGCTATCTCTCCCCTCCTCATTCCTTTCAGCCCCCCCCCACCCCACCACCACCACTACCCACCCCCACCCTCCCTTTCTCTCCCCCTCTCCCCCTCTCTCTCTTTCTCTCCCGCCCCGGGTGTTCTAACTGTAACGTTATCCCCGCGGAGGCTGGCCCGGCTCGCTGGTCTCGGGGGCCGCGGTGGCCTACTTCCACCGGTCCCCGGCGCCCCGTGCTCATGCACTTGTTTACTGGCCCGGGCTGGGCAGAGAGGACCAGAACCGGCCTCCTACCGCCTCGCCAGGGCGTGCTCTAGACCAGAGGTCCACAACCTTTTTTTGCACCGAGGACCGGTTTCATATAGCCACATTTTCCGAGGCCCGGGGGGTAGCCTAAAACATTATATTTTTTCTGAGCCTATAACGTTGTAGTGTAGTCGCTATTTCATAAGTTTAAGTAGGCCTAACAACAGCACACTGATATAAACGTGGCTAGCTCAAGATCAACTCGGCAGTGCTCCTTTATTTGGAACTTCCGGGTTGGAAGTTCAAAATCTGTAAATTGTTGTGGGGTTCACAGATAGTGGTTACTGGTGAAAAAATGACCAACAGACTGAACACAGTTCAATGTAATAATTACCCCACCACCCCGCCCCCCCCCCCAAAAAAATAAAATAAAGTAAATATTTTAGGCAACACTTTCCGAGGCCCGGTAGCACCTGTGCCGAGGTCTGGTACCGGTCCGCGGCCCGGTGGTTGGGGACCAATGCTCTAGACGCCGATTTACGTCAGGGAAACAGAGGTTTCTATCTGTAGACACTCTGCTTCTCTCTCTCTCTCTCTCTCTCTCTCCTTCTTTCTCTCTCTTTCTCTCTCTCCCCTCTCCCTCCCCCATGTCTGCCCTTTAAATGGCGCTGTAGATGACATAATTACTCGGTGTCACATGCGACAGCCGCTGCGACGCTGCGCCACGACAATTAATATGCCGCGCGTGGGAGGCGCCTCGCCCGGGATTTTGATCTGAGCCGCTCAGCGCCGCTCCTATCTTTTGTGGCCATCGGGGGTTTTGGGGGGGGTAGATGAACGAAGGCCCTTTGGCCCTTCGCCGGGGCGTGTTGTCAGTCACGGAGGAACGGAATGAAAACCCATCTGTATCGGCCGCGCGGCGCCGTCTCCAGACGTCGGGCTTGTCATCGTCGATCCCCCGAACGCCGCGATCCGTCCGGGACCCCTTAACAGCATCTGTCAGGGAACCCGACAGAGGGTAAATGTGGCCTGGCAGTAGCTAAAGGGAGAGAGCGGGAGAGGGAGAGAGAGAGATGGAGAGAGAGAGAGAGACAGACAGAGAGAGGAGAGAGGAGCCTGTTAGTGAGCCATCAGTGGCAGTAATGAGACACAGGTGCAGCTTTTGGAACCATAGAGACTGTGAGAGAGAGAGAGAGAGAGAGAGAGTTGATGAGTGAAGGGTGGGGAGTGCAGTAGAGAAAAGGAGTAGATGGTGCAGAGAGAGGAAAGGGAGGCGGAGGGGGAGAGGAGGGGAGGGGAGAGGAGGGGAGAAGCTGACGGCAGGAGAGGTGAAGAGGGACCGGTGAGAGGAGAGGAAAGAGAGGCAAAAGGGCACAAGCTGCAGAGGAAGAGGAGGAGTTGGTGTTAACTGCGTGACATGAAGTGTGTGTGTGTGTGTGAGTGTGAGTGAGTGAGAGTCTTCACAGCGACACACACAGAGCCACAGGCAAGATGTCTACTGTGGCGTCGCTGCTTGTTTGCGAAAAGACATAAAGGTGCTGTAGAACAGTGAGCTGAGAGGGGAGGAACCTGGAGACAGGAGTTCCTAGAATAAATACAGTAGGTGTGTGTGTAGGTTTAAACATATTTGAGCGTGTGTGTGTGTGTGTCTGTGTGTGTCAACATCAGCAAGTGGGAGAATGGCCTTTGTATTCAGAACACTCTGAGTAAATATTTTGAAGAGGGCCTGCTGTGTGGGTCGATTGTTCTTTGAGGCGGAGGACAGGAAGAGAGGGAGAAGGAGCGAGAGATAAGAGGAGAGGAGGTGGAGAACTACAGAGAGCTCCCACGGGCAGCGCCGTTTACCCCTCCGTACCGTCCGCTGTGCTATGAACCCGAGCGCTGCTCCGTGTTAGCCTAGGCTAGCCTAGCCGGGAGGCCTCCGAGACGCGAACGCAAGCGGCTTTGCTCTTTTTCTCTTCATCTGCTGCCAAACGACAGCAGCTGCCGCGGGGTCGCCCCCCTCCCTACCCTGGAAGTGTCGCGGATGGACAGTACCGGTGGTTGGGCCGTGACTGTACCGCGCTCGTCCACGGGGGTCGCATGGACAGCGAAACGCTCTTAGCTAACTGAGCGGCAGGACACAGGGAAGCGGCAGTAAGATGACACTCGGCGAGGTGACTGACTGAGATAAGCCGGGCAGAGCCGTGGCTTTGGTGTGGTTCACATGCTGCCATGGGAACGTGGGTACTCTCTTTCGCACGCACGCACACACACACACACACACACACACACACATTCACGCACACACACTGCAGCATTGTGACCCCTCTCTAGCCCCGCGGTGCTGTTTGTGTTTTTTGCTATTGTGTGGCAGGGTGGTTTCCAAATGGGGGGGGGGGGGCAGGACAAGAAGGGACATTCATTCATGAAACGCTCACACACACACACACACGCACACACACACACACACACCCTTCCCCCATTGCAGAGCTTTCATCTTACTCTCACAGGCCTCTCTTGTTCTGTCTGTCTCACTGAGGAGAGAGAGGGAGAGGGAGGGAGGGAGTGAGAAAGAAAGGAAGGAAGGAAGGAAGGAAGGTAGAGGGGGGGTGAGAGAATGAGGATAGAGAGGAAGGTAGGAGCAGGGAGAGGACGTCAAGTGATTCTAGGCCCGCCCTCCTCCTCCTCCTCCTCCTCCAGTAAGCACGTGAGCAACAGGTTGCCGCCACGGTCTCCATCTCTTTAACTGTCTTCCTCCCCCCCTCCATCTCATTCTCGCTTCCACGTCCTTCCCCCTTTGCCCCCCTTTCTCTCTCTCCCTCCCCCTCCCTCCCCACCCCCCTCATAACCTCTCTCTCTCTCCTCTCCTCTCCTCTCCTCTCCTCTCCTCTCCTCTCCTCTCCTCTCCTCTCCTCCTCTCCTCTCCTCTTCTCTTCTCTTCTCTTACTCTTCTCTTCTCTTCTCTTCTCTTCTCTTCTCTTCTCTCTCTCTCTTCTCTTCTCTTCTCTTCTCTTCTCTTCTCTTCTCTTCTCTTCTCTTCTCTTCTCCTCCTCCCTCTCGGGGGGCCCATCCGCTGGCGTCTCTCGTCGTCTCTCCCAGTTGGACGTGATGTTCAGCAGCTGCTCTCCTTCTCTCTCCCCCCCCCCCCCCCCTCCCCCTCATCTCATCCTCTCCTCTCACCCCTCTCTCTGGCCTCATTCTGCCGGAGGAGAGCTCGGGCGCTCGTCCGTCTGGACAGACGGCGGTTCACTCCTGCGTGCTCAGGAGTGGCGGAGAGTCGTTCGTCGTTTACAGACTGTAGGCCAGCGTGAACGGAGTGGGGAGAGCGAGGTGTGTGTGTGTGTGTGTGTGTGTGTGTGTGTGTGTGTGTGTGACGAGTATGACCTGACGAGGTTGACTAAACAGCCTAAATTAGCGCGTTGACGCATCCAGTTTCCTCCTACAGTTGTCCGTGTGTGTGTGTGATTTTTATTGCTCATCAATCTCCCTCAGTCCTCTTCATCTGATAGGGCAGCCTGAGATGGGAATCTCTCTCTCTCTCTCTCTCTCTCTCTCTCTCTCTCTCTCTCTCTCTCTCTCTGAGGGAGTGGGTGGTGAATTGAGCCTCTGACAGGTGCCCTCTCACTCTCACTCTGGGAGCGGAGATGGAGAGAGAGAGGTGGAGAGGAGAAGAGGGGGTCGTGTCTCTTTGATGACTGGGAGCCCTGTGGGCTGGATCGTTGGAGGGGTTGGGGGAGGGGCACTCCCAGAAGAGAGAGTGTGTGTGTGTGTGTGTGTGTGTGTGTGTGTCTCGCGCGCTCGTGTGCCTGTGTGTCTAACTGCCACATCTGTAATTAGTTCCTCCCCGGCACAGGGATCGGTCCTCTGATCCTCTGGAAATCTGAGATCAGCTCAGCAGATCCGCTGCCAATCAACGCCGCCTGGCCAGCCGGCCGGGAACGCCGGCGCTCCGATGTGGGAATATCGCAGGACTAGGGATTTAATCACTGCTGAAATCCCTTAATGGGAAACAACGCGCAGTCTAATTTGTGGATGCAGAGATAAAGCCCCTCTCTCTCTCTCTCCCTCCCTCTCTCTCTCTCTCTCTCTCTCTCTCTCTCTCTCTCGTGTGTGTGTGTGTGTGTGTGTGCAGGCCTAGGCCTACATGCACACGGGAGAGAGATAAGGGAGCTATCGATCGCCACTCCTGGCCTCCTGCTCTTAGACGATGGGATTTCACAACGCCAGCTCGCTCCCAGGGTCTGTTGCACTTTAACCCCGCCGGCTGGCGCTCGGCACCGGGGGGCCGTCCTCCCCGGGAGTGAGTTGGTCTGAAGGGATGGTTCATCCAGCGCTGTCCTTGGAGGATCAATCTCATTAGCCGGTGTCTGATTAGCCTGCCAGTGTTTGATGTGTGTGTGCACGTGAGTGTGTGCATGCGTGCGTGTGTGTGTGTGGGGAGGGCTGCTCTCTATCATCTCACACACATACACACGAGCACACTTATACACACACACACACACACACACACGCACAAACCTGCGGCAGACGGGGCTACGGAAGCGAGGAATGTAACTGTGACTCATAGTTTGTTTGACTCATAGTTTGTGATCTGAAACTCCCATGGAAAATCTAAAATCGATGACATCATGATGAAACATGGCCGTTGGTAGTTATCAGAATGGAAATGACTCGACTTTTGTCTGTCAGATGGATGTTAGTCAGGGTTTGGAAATGAATGTAGAGGCTCACTTTGCACTGATATTAGAGAGCCTCCCCTGTCCTTGAAGCTGGCCACCAGAGCATGACAGGGCGGTCCCTCTCTGTTCAGAGACAATGTCATTGTCCCTCACTTCCACCCCATCCCTCCTTCTCTCCCCTCCTGTTTATCTGTCGATCACTCCATCTTAACAAGGTAGACGACAAACAAAGACGGCTTCTCCCAGTCTAATGACGTGTGTGTGTGTGTGTGTGTGAGTGATCAGCCCGGATGTTACAGACAGACTCTTGTCTGCTCCTTCACACGGAGCTCCAGATACTCTCGGGATGGGATGTTGTGTAGGATGTGTGTGTATCGGTATGTACAGTACTGGTGTGTGTGGCGGTGAATCAATTTCCTCTTGTTCCATCTCTCTCCTTGGTCTCCCCTCTGTCTCTGTCTATCTGTCTGCCTTCCTGTCTGTCTGTCTGTCTTTCCTCCACCGTGGATATGACAATCGGGAGTAGAATGGATCACCTTGGTGCTTGGTTGCACAGAGACTATACAGTAGAACTAAACAGTCAATCTGCCTATCAGAGAGTGAAATTGTGTGTGTGTGAGAGAGTGAGTGTGAGAATGGGGTAGGGAGGGGGATGGATGGATTGTGAGAGAGTGAGTGTGAGAATGGGGTAGGGAGGGGGATAGATGGATTGTGAGAGAGTGAGTGTGAGAATGGGGTAGGGAGGGGGATAGATGGATTGTATCTCCTTATCTATTCTTACTTCAGAGAGCAACTGACTTCCTTTCACACTAGTGTCAGCTGGAAAACATATGCCATTCTCTCTCCCTTCCTCCCTCCCTCCCTCCCTCATCCCTCGCTCCCCTGCTCATCTTACCCTGGGAGAGCAGAGGGTACGTGTCTGTGATAGAACGCCAGCGGTTCAGATAACCTGCCGTCTATTCACCCCGGGACAATAGCAGAAGAGAACTGTGTCTGCACACACACACACACACAAACACACCCTCACAGTTACCTGGGAGAAATCCTCACACAATGGAACAAAGATGGCCTATTCTCGCTGTCTCTTTTTAATTTCTCGCGTCTTTCTTCCCTCCTTTCTTTCTTCCCTCCTTTCTTTCTTCCCTCCTTTCTTTCTTCCCTCCTTTCTTTCTTTCTTTCTTTCTTTCTTTCTTTCTCTCTCTCTCTCTCTCTCTCTCTCTCTCTCTCTCTCTCTCTCTCTCTCTCTCTCTCTCTCTCTTTCTCTCTTTCTCTCTTTCTCTCTCTTTCTCTCTCTTTCTCTCTCTCTCTCTCCCTCCCTCCCTCTCCAAGGCTCATTGGTTTCTAATTCAGGCCCGTGCATGTGTGTGTACACGCTACAGAGACGATCATCAGCTGATCGTTTCCGACTGCTCGACCATCATGCATCATGGCGGTTGGCCATATGGCGAGCATGGCTTAGACACATCACAGATGATGCCTCCTGAAAGATCGACTGACTCAATACTCTTGTATCACAAACCCAGTCTGTTTAATCTTATCAAGTATCAGGGATCGGATTGGTCAGTCGACCCCGCGATAATTAGGGGCGGGGCCCAGTAAACGGCGCCATCGACCAATGATGGCGCGACATGCTTTTGAGTGACAGCTGTGACACAGCAGGAGGAGCTGCTGGGGAATGGCCCAAGGTGAATTAAAGGGGAACCGCCGCGTTGCCCCTGGCAACGAAGGAGCCGGCAACACAGCTGTGTTGTGCGTCTGTAGGGAGGAAGTGGGGGTGTTGTCATGGATTCCCTCTCACTTGACATTAGCGCTGTTTAATTCAGGTGCCAAAATCACACCCAGACCAGCGCTGACACATTGGTAGACTTTTGCACATTCAGAAATAGGCAGCGTTTTCACACCGTCGACAGCTGACGGAAAGACTCGCAAGACGATGGAGACACACACGAACACACACACACACACACACACACGCTCTTCATGTAGTTTAGTGTGTGCCGCTGGAAGGGGGCGCACCTGGCACTTGGTCTACCTGAGCACTTGGCACCTGCGCCTGGATTATTCATGGGAACTAGATCCTCAGGCAGAGGGGAGAATGTTGGAAGCCGCACACACACACACACACACACACACACAAGACTGTGAGACTCGATAAAAAGGTATGGCCTAGCATGCCAAACAGGGATCTGTCTGTCTGAGGGAATGCCCCCCCCCCTTTCATCTTTAGACACTGATCCCAGGTCAGCTCTGCGTTTCCCTACCCATTGGTCCGGAGCAGAGCCCGGGGGAAGGTAAGCTGATCTGGAACCTCTCTCTGCAGGCAATCCAATCACAACAAAAAAATGGGTACGAGGAAATTGCTCTGAAGTGAAGCAATACGGAAAGACATGGAAAGACAAAGACAGACAATAAAGGCATGAAAGAAGTCGTGGCCGAGCGGAGATCTGGAGAAGACGAGGGCGGCCGGCGGGCTCGGTAGGTCAGACCGGACTACAGGACGAGACGAGCTGACGAGCTGGGCTGGGAGCAGAGCGAGAGAGAGCGGAGGTAGTGGGAGATGCAGAGAGACGGGGCTAAGCTGTGACAAGAGACTCACAGGGGAGCTGTCTGTCAGGGGGGGTGGGGGGGGGGGGGGGGGGGGGGGGGGAGGAGAGTTATTTGTTTGCGGCTGTGAGAGCAGTGTCCTGTCTGTCCCCAGTAAACATGCCTTTATTGCCCCCAAACAGGCCAGCAGCCAGACCTATACACAACAGCAGCTCTCCTCTCGCTCTCTCGCTCTCTCTCTCTCTCTCTCTCTCTCTCTCTCTCTCTCTCTCCTGGTCCAGGTGCAGTGTAGATGTTTCTGTTTATCAATAATGGAAAGAGTAGAGGAGATCAGTGCAGCGTGCTCTCATCCTCACCAGGGGATGAATAATTCACCCAGCGTGGAGTGCCTTGGTGTGTGTGTGTGTGTGTGTGTGTGTGTGTGTGTGTGTGTGTGTGTGTGTGTGTGTGTGTGTGTGTGTGTGTGTGTGTGTGTGTGTGTGTGTGTGTGTGTGTGTGTGTGTGTGTGTGTGTGTGTGTGTGTGTGTGTGTGTGTGTGTGTGTGTGTGTGTGTGTGTGTGTGTGTGTGTGTGTGTGTTGTGCCTCTGCATGTGTAATCCATTGGAGTGGCCTTTCTGAATCCACCTGCGATGTTACCTTCTGTGTTCACGTTTAGTTGTATTTAGCCCAGCCTGAGTTTAGTCTTTAGCTCTCCGTGTGCGACAGGGCACCTTGTCCAGGTCTACTCCAATACACTTTGTGAATTTAGAGCTTAACTGTTGTAATATCATCGATAGGCCTAGAGACAAAAGACGTGTTTGTTACCAGCGTCACTGATATACAATAAACATATCACAATATTGTTTTCACCTTGACGATATATATTGTGGCACGATATATTGTTACATACAGAAGCCCTAAGCGGCCATGCATTCATACATTTTTTTTCCCACCGTTTTCTCGTGATAACGAGTTAATTTCCTTCGTTTTCTCATGATAACGAGATTATTTTATTCGTTTTCTCGTGATAACGAGATAATTTTCGCGTGATTACCAAACTTTGTTTCTCGAGATCTCGAGATAACAAAACACGGGCCTATAAATAGCCTGCAGGACAGCGTGTGACATTTCTTCATTACAAAGTTATGAAAGGTGCAGCCTATTAGCCTACTGCTTGATTGCTTTGGAATGGACATGGACTTTGGACATGGAACGTTGTAAAAGGTTGTCCACCAGAGATGATATCTAGGCCCTTCAAGGATCACAACCTGGGTGGACGACCTGGTCAACTTTTTGCAGGAAAGCTACAGGGAGAGTCCAAAGTTTCCCATTGACGCTCATGTTAAGGCAGACACCACACCCTAATGGGCTTTTTTTTTTTCTTTGTGATGCTGATGATGGATTAAGGCCGAAACGCGTCCGTATGCTTGCTCATTAAGACGGTTAGTGTGATCCACAACTCTCCTTTTTGATCTATGATCAGCTTGTGGTTGTGCAACATATGATGCTGACGCCTGGAGAAAACGTTTCTGTTGAAAAGGAGTTTTCACACGTTGCGGTAGATGTCCTCAAAGATAGTAGAACCAATGAGTTACCTCAACTCCCAACTGAAATCATACGTGCGGTAACCGCTACATTGACACAACTTCCTTTTTCAGTACGCCGGCCGTCAAATGAAATCACACCTACATTTATGCCTACAAAGTGAAAAAACGAGTTGATGACCCAAATATGTTCGACCTCTGACAAGTTCCAGAAGTCCCTCCTTGAAGTGGTTCCACATCTGAAAATAAACTTCTTGGTGTGTAGAAACATGGTGTATAGAAACACTGGAGAAAGTTTCATGCTTTAGTCATAAAATGCACAATACCTTACATATGAACTTATCTGCCGCTCCACTAAGGCGGCGGCCATCTTGAAAAATGGTCGCCATCTTGAAATTTCAAGTGGCTTCTTGTCAAGTGACCCATGCAGACAGCTCATCCCAATTTTTCATGCTTCATGCTATCATCACAGCACCACTATACAGTATATGCCCCCTGCAGTCAAAATAGACTGAAGCGGCCACCATTTTGCCCACCACAGCCGTAAAAGGTCCCTCCTGAAGTGGTTCTACGTCTGAAATTAATCCTTGGGGTGTATAGATCGTATGCTGAAAGTTTCATGCTTTAGTCATAAAATGCACAATACCTTCCATATATGAGCTTATCTGCAGCACTATAACCCCATACACCTCCTATGTTAGGCTACTTTGGGTTGCAGTGTATGTGAGGAGATAAAGGGTGGAGAAAAAACTCCATAGGTGTTCAGTTGTGTTGAAATCTGGTGACTGTACCATGTGAGTGATGCCCAGGCCTGAAAGCTTGACCCACACAGTGAGGTGGCTCTGTTAGGCTGTGGAGGTATTTTCCTGACATGGTTTGAGTCAACTTCTCCCCTTGCAGGGAAGGGTAACTGCAAGTCTATACAAAGTTTTTCTGGGTGATCAACAACAGGTTGGTCGTTTTTTCATTGACAATATATGCTTGGAGGTGAATAAAATCAGAGAACGTTTCTGTTGAAAAGGAGTTTGTCCTCAAAGATAGGGAAAGGGTAGAGCCTATGGCTGCGTTCCGAATCGTATACTACCCTACTATATAGTATGCCAAAACAGGATGTAGTATGTCCCAATACATAGTATGCTACATGCAGTATGGCAAAAATACCAGGATGTCCTACTACATCCGGTCGTATTTTGCAGTATGCAAGCTAGCAGGCTTTTCTGGCTATTCTGACCCACAATCCTGTGCGCAACGGAAATGTGTGTCACGTGTGAGTCGCGACAGCTGTAGACGAACGTCGCGTTATTGGACAGCGACGGATGTCGGCAAATTTCAAGGCGCAATGTTATGACAAGGTAGTATGTCCCAATTGAATGCCTACTGCTTGCAAAGTATGTACCATCTAAGGGCAGCTGTAGTAGGTACTGGTAGTAAGAAGTAGAAGTATGCGATTTGGAACGCAGCCTAAGAGTAACCTCGACTCCCAACTGAAATCATACGTGCGGTAACCGCTACATTGACATAACTTCCTTTTTCCTGGTAGCAGATATTACGTCATCAGCGCACTCACAGTTCCTGAGAAGGGCTAACATTTCAAAAACTTTTATTTTGAAGTTTAATGTCACCCCTGTAGCTGTATAACTTGACATTGTAAGGGAGGAAGGTTTGTAAGAGTTTGATGAAGCTGGCGAGAAGTCACAGTATCAACATGACTATGGTCCCAAACAACCTGGAGATACAGAGAGACAGGGGTGGTGATTTAGGCATGTGAGACAGGGAGAGAGAAGAGGAGCTTCTTATATAGAGAAGGAGGATTGCACTTCATACACCTGGGCAGAGTTTCCCAGAGGCATCGTAGCGCTACGTTCATCGTACGCTACGCAATCCTGCTGATCTGCATCTCTGTCATCATCCGGTACCCATGGAGTCGCCCAGGTCCCCGTAGCTGGTTAGCTAGTTTACGACGATATCAGGCTCGCTTTGATTGCGCGGCCGATAAAGCTGAAGCCTTGCTAACAATCTTCTTAGATGACGCACACTAACATGCACATTATCTGTAATGTGTAACGGCAAGGCACACAACTATGTCCGGCCTTGATTGAATAGAAATGACACACGCTGTCCTGCAGGCTATTTATAGGCCCGTTTTTTGTTATCTCGAGATAACGAGAATTTTCTCGAGATCACGAGGAAAACGAATACAATTCTTGTTATCACGAGAAAACAAAGGAAATTAACTCTATCACGAGAAAACGGTGGGGAAAAAAGGTATGAATGCATGGCCGCTTAGGGCTTCCGTAGTTACACCCCTACTCAGTAGTCAAATAAAAGATGAGTCTGTCAACATAAACGCTCACATAAACGCCCACTTGCCTGCAAAACTCACCAAACCTGAATTGCTTCTCCATTGTGTTACATGCACCGTGTTGACATAGCTGCTGTCGAGAGAGGGGGGAGGTAAAAGAATGAGCGAGGGGGGGGAGGGTGGAGGAGGGAGGAAGAACTTGAAGCCCACTGAGATGTGTTTAATGTGTAATTTCCTGTCCAGGTCCCTGTAGCAGAGTGACACAAACTGCTGCTCTCCTCTCTCTCTCTCTCTCTCTCTCTCTCTCTCTCTCTCTCTCTCTCTCTCTCTCTCTGTATGCATGACTGGCTTGTCAGTCTGACTCTTGAGTCTTAAGCAATTTTTTCTGTATGGAGTGGCGAGGACGGACAAGCGAGCGTGCCGGGCCAGCCTCCCCGCAGACTTCCAGCTGTTCACCTTCCCGCCGCGCTTTGAAGCCCGCTCCTGTCATCCCCGCCGCTGTCCCCCAGTCCCCCCCCCCTCTCCTGCTGCTTCACTACCCCCCCACCCCATCCTTCTGTCTCCGCCACCCGCACCCTTCATCCTCTGCCAGAGTTGACTATTTTTCATCCCTCTCTCCGTTTCCACACTTCCAGCGATATTTCATCATGTCTTCTGTCTGTGTTGAAATGTTCTCGTCACGCCCCCCCGCATCGCCGGCCGAGTCTCTCCAACGCAACTCTCTGTAACATCTCTCTCTCTCTGTCTCTCTCTCTCTCTCTCTGCTCCTCTCCTCACAGTCCACAGAGCAGGCTTTATGGCGACGTACCGTTCCAAGTTGCGATTCGGGTGTCGGATAAACTACATTCAGTGCTTTATTCGTATGGGAGCAAAGTCCCGTCGATACTGCTGAGTCGTACTGTGGTGGAGAACGCGAGGGCCAGGCTGTCACCGGAGCTGCAGTGTAGAGACCAGTGTCCAGTACAGTATAGCTTCTAAATGGAGCTCCTTTCCTGTATCGATTGGCCTCTGATTGAGTGCGTAGTAAAAAGGTCAATGAGGAGCTTCGCAGCGTTTCAGGCTTGGTTTCCTAGTTTTATTCCCGGCATGTCAAACTGCCGGCGCTGTCAAAGCTAAGCCTGGCCTCCCGTCTCCTCCCTGCATACTAAACTGTGTGTTCCTCGAGCACGTGCGCGCGCACGCGCGTCTCCGCCCACGTGTGCGCGGGCGCCGTGTGTGTGAAGGTCAAAAGAACTCGCACGGCAACAGTCTTTGAGAGCAGCAGGCGTCTGATCCAGGTCAGCTGTGTTCCAGACTACTGCAACAAACAAACGCTCCAGTCCAGCCTGTCGGTGGGCGTGTATGTGACATACTGCTAACCGGGCTTCTTTCGGGCCGACGCCCTAAAACGCACACTAGATGCTCGCTATGCCCCACAATGCAATACTGCACAACAGTATAGACTACATAGACATAGCCTGACACTACGACTGAATTACCATTTCGTTTCACTTCATTATTCAGTCTGATCAAGCTCCCGTTGAGGCCGTTTTCCGAGATGGCTGTTGTCGAAGGAGTCCTTAGCGATGAGTTCATTTCCTAACCAATCACTTTGGGCAGGTTAATTCAAAGGATGCATACAAAAGACGCTGATTTGCCCGGTTTTAATACCAGCCAAGATATCACTCTGAACGAGATTCTTTCCAGACCCTGAATCTCATTTTGAAAATTCCGATTCAGGGGCTGGAGCTAGGCTAATATAGACTGTTGAATTAATTTTGTCTGGAGCTCTTAGCCCTTAAGTACAGATCAGATCCCATTTCCCATCAATATGTACTAGCTGCACTTGCCCAGGCAACTGCACACACACACACACACACACACACACACACACACACACACACACACACACACACACACACACACACCATGTTCATCCCACAGGAGGAAGATTACATTCAGAGCAGGAGTGGGGTAGAGAGTCTTTGTTCATTACTGGATAAAGAAGCTCTGCATCACCCCCCCGCGCCCCCCAGCCGAAATAATCCATCCTCTCCTGGACCGCAGAGCACAAGAACAGATTTTAATGGAAATGTAGACGATTTTCCTGGAGCACAGAGAAGAATGGTTGCCCCCCCCCCCCCCCCACACACACACACGAGATAAAGAAGGGCAGGTTATTTGGCCACTCAACTAACACACTCAACGAGATGGAAAGCCACATTAAAACAGGCAGCACAGACGAGGTGCAGGAGGGAACGAAGGAGCCGAGTCTGTTCGCTCCGGGGGACACCGTCTCCAGGACTAGAACGTCACTTTGTGCGGCAGAGGCAGCCCGGAGGCGGTTGGAGATCAAAGTCCAGGGCTGTTCCTAGAGGGTTCCCCCAGGAGCCTCGGAGCGGAGCCTACAAGCGGGGGACGGCCCGAAACACAAACGCCACGCCCAGTGAGAGGCGGGAGGCCGAGGTCAGAGCAGGCCGGAGGCGGTCAGAGGCGGGGGGGGGGGGGTGTACGCGGCTGTGTCGTGTGTGGGTGCGTACGAGCACTAGAGGAAGCTTATTATAGAGGCACCGGAGGCCGCGCGTTCAGCTTCAAAGGCGGGGCCAGGACGTCGGTATCGTTACCCAGCAGCCCCGCTCATCCTGGTGGGCGGGCGGGAAGTCTGGCAGGAAGGAAGGCTGGGAGGAAGGAAGGAAGGCTGGGAGGAAGGAAGGAAGGCTGGGCGGAAGGAAGGAAGGCTGGGAGGAAGGAAGGAAGGAAGGAAGGCTGGGAGGAAGGAAGGAAGGAAGGAAGGCTGGGAGGAAGGAAGGAAGGCTGGGAGGAAGAAAGGAAGGCTGGAAGGAAGGCTGGGAGGAAGGAAGGAAGGCTGGGAGGAAGGAAGGAAGGCTGGGAGGAAGGAAGGAAGGTTGGGAGGAAGGAAGGAAGGCTGGGAGGAAGGAAGGAAGGCTGGGAGGAAGGAAGGAAGGCTGGGAGGAAGGAAGGAAGGCTGGGAGGAAGGAAGGAAGGCTGGGAGGAAGGAAGGAAGGTTGGGAGGAAGGAAGGAAGGCTGGGAGGAAGGAAGGAAGGCTGGGAGGAAGGAAGGAAGGCTGGGAGGAAGGAAGGAAGGCTGGGAAGAAGGAAGGAAGGCTGGGAGGAAGGAAGGAAGGCTGGGAGGAAGGAAGGTTGGGAGAAAGGAAGGTTGGGAGGCGGGAGCCGATAGGGGTTCAGTATGTTCACCTCAACCGGGGCTGGTTCAGATAGGCTCTGGAGAAAATTAGTCCGCGTTCCGAATCGCACACTTCTCCTTCTTACTACCAGTACAGTATGTACTACAGCTGCCCCCTAGAAAGTACGTACTTTGCACGCAGTACGCATACAGCTGGGACATACCACCTTGTCATAACATTGCGCCTTGAAATTTCATCCATCGCAGTCCATAAAGCCATTTGTCCACAGCTGGGATTCATCAAACGCCTCCGGCGCGACTCGCACATGTGACGTCTTTTCCGCTGCTGTGGGTCAGAATAGCCAGAAAAGTATGCCAGCTTGCATACTGCAAAATATGACCGGATGTAGTAGGACATCCTGGTATTTTTGCCTGCATGTGGCATACTATGCGTTGGGACATACTGCATCCCTTTTTTGGAATACTACATAGTATGGAAGTATGCAATTCGGAAGGCAGCCCTTCTATTTAGTGTGCACGCGGGGCTGCGCACGTGTCATAGCCCTCTCTCTATTGGCAGCCACCGAGACCTCGTTTCCACTCAAGGTCAGGCGGATAATCTACCTTTCCTCTCGTCCACCGGTCCACACCCCCCTCCGTCACTCCATTTTCTCCCTGCGACATCCCTCCCTCTCTTCGCTCTGTTTCCCCTCTCCCGCCCATTTTTAGCTCCCCACGGCCCGCTCGCCCCGCTCTCCTTCCTCCCAAACCTCTCACCCTCTCTCGCCCTCTGCGTCGCTCTCCCCATCCTTGTCCCACAGCTGTCGCTCATCCACCTTGTTCGAGGCGTCTTCCCCTCTGGAGGAGTTTCTCTGTCCCCCTCTCATTTCCTCGCCTCACAATCTTCTCTCTCTCTCTCTCTCGTCTTCTCTCCTTTCATCACACCCTGCTCTCTCTCTCCGTCTCTCACCCTTTCATCCTCACCCCCCCCCCCCCTTTCATCCTCACCCCCCCCCCCCCCCCTCACACCTCTCCTCTCACACCTCACCCTGCATCACATTGACATTCCCCTCATCGTCTCTCCTCCTCTCATCCCTCCATCCTCCTGGCAAACCTCTCTTCCCGATCGCCCCCACCCCGTCTGAGGGGCATGCTGGGTAATGTAGATGTGTCCAGGCTGAGATCAGACTGGCCGGTGTTAATATGGCAGGGGTGTCACAGCGCCCGTGGGCACCACATAGCACAGAGAGAGTGTGTGTGTGCGTGTGTGCGTGTGTGCGTGTGTGTGTGTGTGTGTGTGTGTGTGTGTGTGTGTGTGTGTGTGTGTGTGTGTGTGTGTGTGTGTGTGTGTGTGTGTGTGTGTGTGTGTGTGTGTGTGTGTGTGTGTGTGTGTGTGTGTGTGTGTGTGTGTGTGTGTGTGTGTGTGTGTGTGTGTGTGTGTGACGAGAGACATGATGATTGGTGACAGCACTTAGGATGGTGACGTATGGGACTTACATTGATGTGCTACTTTGGGATGCCAAACGTGTTTGCGTGTGTGTGTGTGAGACACCTGCAGGCGGTGTGGCTACTCTCAAAGTAGAGCAGCATTGACACACAGCTTCTGTTCTCCCTCTCCCTTCTGTTCCTCCCCTCCAACCTTCCCTTCCGTTCTCATCTCTCCATCTCTCCCTACTACCCTTGGGTGGCCATTGTTGCCTCGTCCTCTGGCGCAGTTCCCTCCTCACTATTCTAATCCTCTCCTCTCTGAATATTTCATACTATTCATATCCTTCATTCACCAGGTGCCTCCTTACCTCTGTCCTGCACTGCACACTCCCCTTACTCATTCTCTCTCTCTCTCTCTCTCTCCTTACTCATTCTCTCTCTCTCACGCTCTCTCTCTCTCTCCCCCCTTACTCATTCTCTCTCTCTCTCCCCTTACTCATTCTCTCTCTCTCTCT
>NC_140243.1:23031600-23034213 GCF_949987555.1 Borostomias antarcticus
CTCTCTCTCCCTCCCTTCCTCTACATCTCTCCCTCTCTCTCCCTCCCTTCCTCCTCCTCTCCCTCTCTCTTCCTCCCTTCCTCTACGTCTCCCTCTCTCTCGCTCCTTCCCTCCGTCAGCCAAGCCCAAGAACTCCGCCTCCACAGTGACGGTGATCGCCGAGGCCAAAGCCGTCGTCGTGGCGCGCTGCGCGTCGGTTGATGGCCGCCCCGCCGCCCAGATCACCTGGGTGTCCACCGTCAACGGCAACGGGACCAGCGTCTCCAAGCCCGGCGCCGACAACACGGTCACGGTGACCAGCGAGTACAAGATGATCCCCACGCCAGCGGACAACGGCAAGGACGTCAGCTGCGTGGTGTCCCACAGGACCCAGGTCAAACCAGAGAGCTTCCAGATGAAGCTGGCCATTGAGTGTAAGGACCTAAATACTCGCTCACACACACACACACACACACACACACACACAAGCAAGTCCACCACGGTCTTCAATCGACCCACATACACACTCTTCTCATGCCCTCACACTTTTTAGAATTACAGTCCCCTGAATGATGGTT
This sequence comes from Borostomias antarcticus, assembly GCF_949987555.1. NCBI lineage: Eukaryota > Metazoa > Chordata > Actinopteri > Stomiiformes > Stomiidae > Borostomias > Borostomias antarcticus. The sequence goes on from NC_140243.1 coordinate 23,032,158, forward strand.
TTCTCACGTGCCCCCCCTCCCCCAGACCCCCCCCAGGTGACCATCGTGGGCTACGACAACAACTGGTACGTGGGTCGCACCAACGTGGTGCTGACCTGCCAGGCCACCGGGAACCCCATCCCCACCACCGTCACCTGGAAGACGTGAGTGTTGGCCCGCACATCTCTCTCTCGCTCTCTCTCTCTCTCTCTCATCCTCTCTCATGCTTTCTCCCTCTCTCTCTCTCATCCTCTCTCTCGCTCATCCCCTCTCATCCTCTCTCATCCTCTCTCATCCTCTCTCACGCTTTCTCCCTCTCTCGCTCTCTCTCTCTCTCTCTCATCCTCTCTCATGCTTTCTCCCTCTCTCTCTCTCATCCTCTCTCTCGCTCATCCCCTCTCATCCTCTCTCATCCTCTCTCATCCTCTCTCACGCTTTCTCCCTCTCTCTCTCTCTCTCTCTCTCTCACTCATCCTCTCTCTCTCTCTCATCCTCTCTCTCTCATCCTCTCTCACGCTCTCTCCCTCTCTCTCTCTCACTCATCCTCTCTCTCCCTCTCTCTCTCTCTCTCTCTCTCTCTCTCTCACTCATCCTCTCTCTCTCTCTCTCATCCTCTCTCTCTCTCTCATCCTCTCTCACACTCTTCCTCTCTCTCTCTCTTCCTCTCTCTCTCATCCTCTCTCCATCTCTCGCATCTCTCTCGCATCTCTCTCTCTCTCTTTCTCTCTCATCCTCTCACGCTCTCTCCCTCTCTCTCTCTCTCTCTCTCTCTCTCTCATCCTCTCTCACGCTCTCTCCCTCTCTCTCTCTCTCTCTCTCTCATCCTCTCTCACGCTCTCTCCCTCTCTCTCTCTCTCTCTCTCTCTCATTCTCTCTCTCTCTCATCCTCTCACGCTCTCTCTCTCATCCTCTCTCACACTCTCTCCCTCTCTCTCTCTCTCTCTCTCTCTCTCACTCATCCTCTCTCTCTCCCTCTCTCTCTCTCTCTCTCTCTCTCTCTCATCCTCTCTCTCTCTCTCATCCTCTCTCACACTCTCTTCCTCTCTCTCTCTCTTCCTCTCTCTCTTCCTCTCTCTCTCATCCTCTCTCTCCATCTCTCGCATCTCTCTCGCATCTCTCTCTCTCTTTTTCTCTCTTCCTCTTCTCCGTCAATTATGATTACCCACAGGGCCACAATGCATATCATCCGGAAGGTACTATCTGCACGGCAATTAGCGCAGCAGTCACGATGATGCCTCTCCTCCTGATTGGGATGCAATTTACCATCATGTTTTTTTCTGCCGCTGGCTTTGATCAGCAGCCATTTGCAGAAGAGTAAAACAGTGGGAAGCCTTTGAAATGGGAAGGCTCTGGGACGAGTTCCCATGCTTTGGAAATCCTTACCTGTCCTCCTCCCCTGTCCAGCATGACCACTGATTGGTCGGTGTAGGATGACATCACACAGTGAGGAAAGTCGCGCAGTTGTTTTTTTTTTTTTTTTTTGCTCCTTTGTCAAGAAACGCTAGTGGGCTAAGACCACTCACCTGCCTTGGGATTTATATAGGACCGACCAATCATTTGTTTCAGCTATTATCATAACTATTTGTTGTGCAGTAAAAGGAGACTTAAGAGTAAGACTGATACAGTGGAGGGAAGAGGGCAGGGGACCCCTCTCCCCTACGTGCATTCCCCAAAAGGAATAACACAGAACTGCTTTCCTAGATCGATCTTCTTGTATTAACTAAGATGATCATTAGATTTTTTTTCCCCCGATAGACAGATTGAGCTCTAATGTCTGTGAAAATGCTTTAGTGACGGAAAAAACATTTCCTTGTTGACTGCTGCTCAACGCATGAGGCTATTATGAGCCTAGTTGAGGAGACTATCGTCAAATCGCCCAACGGTAGGCTATGGGGGACACCGCATACAAACAAGGGGGCATCCAAAGTAGTAGATCGATAATGTGGGCTAGAAGATGTTTAGCAAGAAAAATAGGCATCTTTTATTTTGCTCTCCCCTCACCCTAAGCATATGAAAACAAAAAAAAGGAGGAATGGATGAAATCCCTGGTTGGAACAGGCGAATCTGATTCGAATCC
>NC_140243.1:23036913-23049413 GCF_949987555.1 Borostomias antarcticus
CTCCCTCCTCTGTCAAAGGAGGAGACGAACTGAATGCACAGACAGCTATAGAGATGGAGGGAGGGAGGGAGGGAGGGAGGGAGAGGAGGGGGGGAGAGAGGGAGGGGGAGAGAGTGAGAAGGAGGGAGGGAGGGAGAAGGGGAGGGACGGACGGAGGGAGGCAGGCAGTGACGGAGGGAGAGATGGAGGGGGAGAGGAAGGGGGAGAGGAAGGGAGGGGGAGAGGAAGGGGGAGAGGAAGGGAGGAAGAGAGGGGGAGAGGAAGGGAGGGAGAGGGGGAGGGGAGGGGGAAAGGGAGGGAGGAGAGAGAGGAAGGGGGAGAGGAAGGGAGGAAGAGAGGGGGAGAGGAAGGGAGGGAGAGGGGGAGGGGAAGGGGGAGAGGAAGGGAGGGGGGAGAGGGGGAGAGGAAGGGAGGGAGGGAGGGGAGAGAGGGGGTGGGGAGTGGGAGGGAGGGGGAAAGAGGGAGGGGGAGGGAGAGAAGGAGGGAGAGAAGGAGGGAGAGAAAGGAGAGAGAGAGAGCGAGCGAGCGAGAGCCCGTAGACACTAATCTGGCTGTGTGTGTGGACAAACAGGGCTAAGAGGGGGTGACAGGCGTGAAATGGCGAGCACCTGGTGTGTAGCAGGTCCGTGCCTCCTCCAGCTGAATACATACCAGCTGACTCAGTCCAGCCTGTCTGTCTCTCTGGTCTGTCTGTCTCTCTGGTCTGTCTGTCTCTCTGGTCTGTCTGTCTCTCTGGTCTGTCTGTCTCTCTGGTCTGTCTGTCTCTCTGGTCTGTCTGTCCGCCTGTTATGGAGGTGAGCTGCGTCCGGCTGGCTGGTCAGCATGACCTGCTCTGCTCGCTGGCTGTCTGGCCAGCTGGGTGCCTGGTGTACTGCTGTCTCTGACTTGCATACCTAGAGAGAGAGAGAGAGAGGGAGGGAGGGAGGGGTACATGTCCACATGACTACTCTTCCTTTCCTCTCCTCCTCTCTCCTCATCCCTCCCTGCAGCCCGGTCACGCACCTCTCTCTCTCTCTCTCTCTCTCTCCTCTCTCTCTCTCTCTCCCTCCCTCTACCTCTGTCTCTCTCTCTCTCTCTCTCTCTCTCTCTTATGCTTCACCCTAGTCTCATTCTGTCTAGAGTCTCATTCTCTCCGATCCTCCATCTTCTCACCTCTCTCGCTCCCCCCCTCTCCTCTCTCTCTCTCTCCCCCACCCTCTCCTTCTCTCTGCCCCTCTCTTCTTCTTTCTTTCTTTCTCTCTCTCTCCCCCACCCTCTCCTTCTCTCTGTCAGTGTGCTTGTCAGTCTCCTGCAGTAAACCACTGATCTCCCAGTTCAGGGAGGAGAGACATGCCTCCAGCCCCGGCTCAGCTGGTCTCCCTCTTCCTCTCTCCTCACTCTCAAAGACCAGCCGGCCTTAACCACATCTTAACCGCCTCCATCCTGCTCCTGAGTGGGATGGTACATGTTAACTGCCGCTAGCAGCCCCCATCTCTGCCTGCAGGGGTGTCGCATCATAATCAGTCACAGGATAAAACCAGCATCTACTCTACTTCTCATTTTGGGCCACGCGCACAATACTGTAACTAAATGAATAAACAAAATAGGCTACGAGCCATAAAACCGCTAGCTTTTAGCTGCTATCACCACCAGGCGGTAACAATGACCAGCCCTGTAACCGATGCGCTCGCCGAGTAGTGTGAAGTAGATCTGCCTCTACATAGGCTATCAATGATATATTATTTCCGAGGGCTAAATAATTCATATTCTGTAAAAAAAACAAACAAACAAAACAAATCTGTCTGTTGCTCTCTCTGTGTGTCAGCTGTGTCCCTGGGCATTGGTGCTCAGTGAGGGAACAGGTTTGAGACCGGCCCAAACTCGGGCCCCTCGTCAACACGCGCGCCTGTGTCAGCGCCTTGTCTTGTGTGCGTACGCTTGTTTTTGTATGTGTGTGTGTGTGTGCCACCTATTCCATTACTCTGTCACTCTGAACAGATGGTCGTCACAATGATATGTATACAAAGCAGTTTGTCATCTCCGGGGGCGGGTTTGTACCGATGCGTGGGCTTTGTTACCTCCGCCCCGGCAACGGCGGCGCAGGGCGAGAGGTAATGTTTTTGGTGTTGGTTGGTTGGTTGGTTGGTTTATTACCAGGATTAAGCAAAAACTACCAGATCGATTTTCATGAAACTCGGGTGGGGTGTGGGCCACCTTGGAACCCATTCAATTTGAGCAGATCTGAATCTCAGGGCAGGTCCATGATCTGACCGATTTCATGAATCTTGTGGAGGGGTTTAGCATGGGCCCGTTGGAACCGATTACATTTTGGAGCAGATGGTAATTACGTGGTGGGTCCACGAGCTGCCCATTGACCTCCACTCATTTTTTGGACTTAATGTAGGCTCAGGAGTGAAAAATCCCCTTCATTGTCAATGGGGGGAATTGAAACGGACATATCTTGACATGGGAAGGTCACTGAGACATCGGGTTTGGACTGGTATAAAGCTCTCGGCATAAAGAATGCATAAATACCAAACGTCCTGCTTGCACACACGCGTGCACACAGAGCCACGAAATGCATTCATGGGCGGAGGTCTGTGCTCTCTGAGCACCATTTCTAGTTGGTCATATTTCACTTTCCAAGCTGTACCATGTTTTTTTTTTTTTTTTTTACATGGTACAGCTTGTGCCGGCTCAGTGAGATTCAGTATGGACAGTTGGGTGGCAAAACAAGATAAACACCCCTTTCACATTCACATTTTATTATCAGAAACGATTGCTAATGGGTACCTTTTATCTGTGTGAGAAATATTTCTGTAAACTGATTTTAAGATGATACATTATTGCTGTGCATTGCACTAAAATGTATTTTTCCACAAAATGCTATGGAATCTTAAACATTCATGTAAAATAGCTGACATTTCTCAAAAGGGATATATACTGTATCTCATTTAGTAACCAAACCCTTCATATTACACTCGGGTAGCTTCATGCTCAGGTCATTCAATCCCAACACTCTCCACGCCAGATGCAGAGGAGGTAGGCTAAATAGAACTCCTATTACAAGTGTGCGTGCGACCCTGAATCCTTAAGAGTTCTGACCCAGCTCCACAGTCGAGGTGTCCCGTCTGCCCTCTGCCCCAGTAAAGGAGGCCAGTCTGCCAGCAGCGCAGCCCCGGTGACGGAGGGCTATTCCGGGGTGCTGTTCGTGGCAGGGACTCTGCAGAGGAACCAGAGGTGTAAATGCACTTTCCGTGTTCCTACGTACTGGAGAACAGCAGGAAGGTCGGAGTCGCTGTGTGTGAATGGATGCGTTTAGCCGCTGTTTGGGACTGTGAAGAGCAGGGGGGAGACAGACGTGTGTGTGTGTGTGTGTGTGCGTGCAGTAGTAGCCATTTTTCTGTCGGGATTTTTCTGTATGTGACATGGGGGAAGGCAGAGAGAGAGTGGGAGAGAGTCATTGGGACATTTGAATTAGAGGAGGAGACAGTGAAGAGATGGAGGAGAGGAGAGGAGGATAGATGATGCAGGTGCTCTGTATAGAGAGAGAGGGGGAGGGGGGAGTGATTTTAGAGAGCAATATCTTGCAGTGTCTCGAGCAGGCTGGTCATAGGGGAGCTCTCTACAGCCCTGATTTAGACATCACTCATCCCATCACACATCCCTGGACGCACACACACACACACACACACACACACACACACACACACACATACTCTCTCCTGCTTTTCTCCATATCTAAGTGAAGAATGGGCAGAGTGAAAGTCAAGTACAGTAGATTTGTCTCCTCTCTGCTCTCTGTCACCATCCTGTGCGTGTGTGTGTGTGTGTGTGTGTGTGTGTGTGTGTGTGTGTGTGTGTGTGTGTGTGTGTGTGTGTGTGTGTGTGTGTGTGTGTGTGTGTGTGTGTGTGTGTGTGTGTGTGTGTGTGTGTGTGCGCGTGTGTGTGCGCGTGTGTGATTCTTCCATCTCTACTGGATTCCCTGTTGAGATTATTCACATTTACCCAGACTCATTCTCTCTCACGCACAGTTGATGCTGCACCACCTAGGGGGCGAGGGCGGCCAGTCTGGCCCTCCTGGCTCTGCGTTCGGGGAGCAGCAGTTGTCATTCCGCTGTCTCGCTCTGTCAGTCACCCCCCCTCCTCTTTTCCTCCCTCCATCCCTGCATTCATCCATCACCCTCATCCCCTGCATGGCCTCCACCTGTTCTGCCCTCCAGACAACATTCTCGGAACGCTGTGTGCGTGTGTGCGCGTGTGTGTGCATGCGTGTGTGCGTGTGTGCGCGTACTTGGATTCCTTTTGTTGTGTTATTTGGGGTGCTGAGCCATATTTGTGTGTGTGTGTGTGTGTGCGCGTGTGAGAGAGGAAGAGAGGAGTGGAATCCTCAGAGAGCCTTCATAGCGTGCTCACACCCGGGGTAAACGTTGGGGAGACGTTGCTTTTGCGTTGCAAGGAGGCTGTTGTCACGTTGCTGTTGGAATGGGGACATGAGCAGCTCAGAGGGAGAGGAGGAAATGTCAGTGCTGTTAGAGCCCATGCGCACGCAGACACACACACACACACACACACACACACACACACACACGTCTCAGCTCAAACAGTTCAGAGCAGTACCATTGACATCACCCAACCCTTCCCCTCTCTCTCTCTCTCTCTCCCTCTCTCTCTCTCTCTCTCTCTCCCTCTCTCTCTCTCCCTCTCTCTCTCTCTTTCTCCCTCTCTCTCTCTCCCTCTCTCTCTCCCTCTCTCTCTCCCTCTCTTTCTTTCTCCCTCTCTCTCCCTCTCTCTCTCCCTCTCTTTCTATCCTTTGTTACTCTTGATCTTTTCTTTTCTTCTGTTTCGTCCTCTCTCACTTCATCTCTCTCTCTCTTTCCCACATCTCTCTTCACCCCATTTCCCTTTTAATCTGTCGCTTTTTCTCCTTTTGTCCTTTTCTCCTCCCTTAATTTCCTCTCTTTCTCTCTCTCTCTCTCCTTCCCTCCCTCCCTCCTCTATGCAGAGCCCTCAGTGAATTCGTCCAATGCCGGGGTGGTGGCGGGGGCTGTGATTGGCTCTCTCCTGGCCCTCCTCCTGGTGGCCGCCCTCATCGCCGTCCTCGTCAGCCGTAACCGCAGGCAACAGCAGGGTTACCGCGGGAACGGCAACGGCGGCTCCTTCGACATCAAGTCCCGCTTCTTCGGCGGCGGGAAGAAGGCCAGCAAGAACGGCACCGGCAACAACGGCGGCAGCGGTGCCGGCGCCGGCAACAACAACGGGCCCATCTACGTGTACAGCGAGAGCTCCGCCAACCAGGGCCTGGCAGAGAAGGCCAATCACCACCAGCCGCTGCACCTCGGGGGCCGGGAGGAGGCGGCCGCCACCACGCCCACGGCGCAGGACATCCTGCTGAGCAGCGAGCTCGACGAGGCGGAGAGGAGGAAGTTTGATGACCTGGAGGACGAGGAGGAGAGGTACGACCACTTCGGAGGCGGAGCTCCCATCCTGCAGCTCCGCCCCCCCCAGGACGAGGACGGCATGATGGGCGGCTACCTGGACGACGACATGGAGTCCCAGAGGGATGGATCGGTCATCTCACGGACTGCTGTGTACGTGTAGAGAGGAGGAGGAGTGGAGGAGGAGGAGGAGGAGAGGAGAAGAGGAGTTTGACATGGAGGGAAGGAGGTATGAAGACCTCCAGTGGATTCTGCGGTTTTGGGGGCGCCTCTCCCCCTGTGAAAGAATCGAATACCACTTTTATTTTTGAAATAGATATGAAATATATTACCCACCACTATGCTGTCCGATAAATCAGAATGACCTTGATGAACTGAACAAAACGGAAGGGTTGAATGTTCCAAAAGACAGGGGGTGGAGGGGTGCATCGACTAGACAACTGTGGTGTCTTGTCCTAATGTAAAGAAACTGGGATCACTTGGTATCTACCAAACATTAGCAAAACGAAGAAGAAAATCCTAAAACAATCTGGACTTTTGCTGCGTTGCTCCTGCTGTCTGTAACTAGCATCGGGGACCTTGGCGGAACATTCCGGACAGAGGAACATTGTGGCGAGGAGTGGCAGGATGGCGCGACGACACAGCGCCCTCCTCATCTCCGCTGAACACGGTGTACCCAACACAGTGCGGGAATGGAAGGGGTGTCACGGAGATGTCTGTTCCCTCGCTATTCTCAGCGTCCTGTGGGATGGCTTCCTGTTCCAGATACACGTCTACGCTGTGACTAAGGGGAGGGGAAGGGTTCGCAGGGAAAAATGGGCGACGGGGGCTGTGAAATAGTCAGTGTTTCTCTCTCTCTCTCTTTCTCTCTCGCTCTCTCTCTCTATCTCTTATCCCCTGCGCATACACATTTTTTCGTTTCCCTGCTATCAATTCAGCACAGTAGCCTTCGAATTGTCTGAAACTAGAAACCATGAATAACCAAGCGCTGATAGGAGAGGACAGCAGTGAGGATGATATTAGTTTGAACAAATCTGCCAGCAAGGTGCTACAAACAGTGCCTGGGGGGCGTCTGCACGGAACAGACAGTCAGCGAGAAGACGGGAAGGGGGGGGGCGAGGGTTCCGACTGGAGAAAAGACTGAGGGGAGCAGAGCCAGCATGGCTGCTTTCTTTCTCTCTCCTCTCTCTCTCTCTCTCTCTCTCCCTCTCTCTCGCGCTGTCTCTCGCTCTCCCCTCCTCTTTCTCTGCACTGCTGACGAGGACATTGATTGGTAATGAACCATGAAGCCGCCCGCTTAGCTGGGACCAACAGATTGCCACCGCTTATCGTTCATGACGTGGCGATTTTCTCTCTCCCCCCCCCCCCCCCCCACACCCCCACCGCCCCCCACCCCTGTTTATTAGCAGTGTGGTGATTTACTCAGAGCGGTGTGGAGGTCAGGGCTGCGGAGAGCGGGGGAGTATTTCACGGCGCGTGTCAAACGCACCGCTCACCCCGCCCTGGCCGGGCCCCGAGTAATCGAGCCGGGCTCGGCTCGCTGTACTGCACCTGCACATCTCGGCATTGGCATTCCATTGCTTCTGTCTGTACCTGCAGTAAAGCTTTCACGGCCCAGATCTCAGCCCGATGGTTATGTCAGGCTACAGTACATAGGGTTATGTCACTTTACACAGGGATTCAGTGGCATTGTTTCCAATCTGCACCCCATAAATGAAGGGATCAATTAAAAGGGATCAGTTGATTGGTCCGGGCTGAGCTGTTGCGTACGCAGGGGGGGGGGGGGAGGGAGAGAGACAGCAGGCCATGGAAGGTTGTGTCTCATTTATGATGCAGCTGCACTGTTTAACCATCTCCCTAATGAGCCACCGGAGAGCTATTCAAACAATATCATCCTTTACGGCTACTACAGTATGTACACTGTGTGTGTGTGTGTGTGTGTGTGTGTGTGTGTGTGTGTGTGTGTGTGTGTGTGTGTGTGTGTGTGTGTGTGTGTGTGTGTGTGTGTGTGTGTGTGTGTGTGTGTGTGTGTGTGTGTCTCTAACGACACAAGAGGGCCACGACCTCCCTTCTTCCCTGAGAGCCTCCCGCTGCCCTTATATCCTGATCCATCCCGGAATCCACCGGTTCCAGAATCACCTTTCAGGATTCACCTGTGAATCACCGGGTCACTTGTAACGAGCGCCGTGATTGGCCGCCCCAGGTGTGTTAGAGGCCTATTAGAGATCCGGGCTGTATCTGGGTCACGGCCCTCCACAGAGGACACGGGGGTTGTGCGCCGGGCGTCCCATCGCTGAGGATGCAAAGGGTGTCTGCACCTCTTCTCATGCCTATTTAACTCTGCCCACTAATGCCGATGGCCCCTGGGTGACACGTGCACGCACACACACACACACACACACACACACACACACACACACACACACACACAGAGAGAGTAGCCATTAGGGTGATATTTGCTTGTGATATGACTGTTATGGTGGCCATTGACCTCCCTGCGATGTAGGGAGTGAGGCAGAGAGAGTGGGGGTGGATGACAAGTCTGTCAGAACTCCGACCCATGGACCCATATACTACAGTCACGGCCTCCGCCTTCACCATGACCGCACCCACAGGGTGGACAGAAAGAATCAACACAATCACATGGACCGCTGTGACCACCAACAGTGACAAATCTATTTTTTTGCACTTGCGTAACACCTCCATACATGTTCACCTGTTCCGTATTCGTATGAGACTTGTGGTTGTTGAGAGTTGTTGCTATATTTCAGTTGGCGTGGTACAGCGTGATTAAAAGAATTGCCAGGGCGGCAGGGTGGTATTTATATTTCGATGTGAGGTACAGTATCTGTATGCTATACGTATAAGCCTTTTTGTTGTTTTTCTTGTAGAGCTCCTGTGAAAACTGTGGATATTTATCAATGTGTAAATAAGAGATGTGCAGAGTCAGTGTTGTCACCTTGGACTTCTCACTTCACTTCCTCGTTGATCCTAGGGTCAGAGTTCAATCATCTCAGTGCCAGAATGCACACAGAATGTAACTACAGTACAAACTCAATGTTAACAGCCAAATGGATGGCGTCATCGTTGTTATAATCTAGATCATCCAACTCACTGTTTATTTGACAAGATTCGCTTTCAGGCAACCAAAATTACTTTTGATTTAAGTTGGCTAATTCAACATATTTACCCAACAACCAAGTGCTGTTGGCCACAAAAACCACACCCAATGTTTACCGTATCAGCTAGACTGTGTGCATGATTGCTGTTTTAGTTGTGTGTGTGTGTGTTTGTGTGCGTGCGTGTGTGTGTCTTGTGGTCTTTGGGGCATCTCTCACTGCCACAGGGTCTGTTGCCCGAGCGGCCACTTCCTGTCACTGTAGTGGTCACTGTAGTGGATGGAAAACGTATTGCTGTACACACAGCCTGGACAGTCAGACACACACACACACACACACTCTTTCTTTCTTCCTCACCCCTAGTGGCTTTGACTCTGTCAGAACATTCAGTCTCCTTCCTTTCTCTTGAGAGAAAGGGAGAGAGTGAAAGTTTGTGTGTGCGTGTGTGCGTGCGTGTGCGTGCGTGCGTGCGTGCGTGCGTGTGTGTGTGTGTGTGTGTGTGTGTGTGTGTGTGCGTGTGTGTGTGTGTGTGAGAGAGAGAGCTTACTGGGTAATCTTCCTGCTGCTCCACTACTTTTGTCCCCCCAAAAATGGAACATAAAGGTTTGGTTTGAAGGACCAGACTGAGGGCACTTTCAGATTTCTATCTCCACACACACACACGATCCCACATCACTCTTATTTCACCCAAGGTCATGGATTCAGAGCAAAATGCTTTTAGGGAAATGTTCAAAGATTTTCCTATTTGACTTCCCTTCAGTACTGCTGGGCTCATCCTCTAAGGTGCCATGGTTCAGTCTGGGGAAAAAATGCTTTTAGTGAATCACTACTTCGCTATTCCATTTGGAAAAAAAGTTTTTGCCTGAAAAAAAAAAAAGTTTTTTTTTCTCTATATTTATGAGCCTCCATTTGGCACAAGTTCTTCATGCTTTAAAAAAAATAAAATAAAAAACCTGCTCGTTTCTGAGCAGGGTCTAGCACAACATTGTTGTTATTTTTTATTTTTAATAAATAAGGATGTTTGTGTTCCGAGAATCCACATTCTACTCTGGCTCCAAACACTGATGACTTAATGAAGCCTTAACATCCCCGCAGCCCGCCTTCCTCACAGCAAACCACTTCTCCAGTGTACATAGTTTAAATATATAAGTATCTAGCAGATAAAGAATTACTAATTTATGGTGTCCCATGTTGGTGTTTCTCTCAACGGAAAGCATGAAGGATATTCTAGTCCCGTTTGACAGTTTCAATCTTCTTCTTTTTTTAAATCTCATTTTGCAGTGCTTTATTATTTGTGCTTTACGATCTTGATTGCTGCGTCGTGATTAAAGCCAAACAAATGTGCTTCTGCTGTACAGCTGGCTGGTTCACACTCAAGCAAACAAACACTCACCACAAAATGTGCTTTTTTTGTTCACCAGCCCTTATTGATTAAAAAAAAAATCTCATATTGGTTTCTGGAAAAAAAAGATTTATTTGTCACTATTTGTCATGTCTTTCTACATTTTTTTTGTATTTGGTTGCGAATAAAGTTTGATTTTTGAAATGATCCCGTTGTGGTTAAGTGTTGTGTTTTTCCTTTCTTCTGGTGTCGCATGACGTGAGTGAGCCCTCTGGAGGGAGATCGTTTACACCCCCAGCATTGACCGACACACTGATTAGATTTATAGATTAATTGATCAGGCAATGAAGTTAGGTTCCCAGTCTCTGGTCTCCTCTACTTCAGGATCGAGACTGGCCCCCTCCTTTAACTAAAAAGTCTCATTTAGGATTGGATAAAAGCGTCTGCTAATTGACTGTAATGTAATGGATTGAGACTCGCCCCGTCCTTTTCCTATAGTCTCATTTCCTTGTGCCCTCCCACTTCTGATGAGCCGTGTGTGTTGTCAGCAGATCTCTGATAGTCCATGAGAATGGAATCGCACTAGAGCTGGGCCAGCCAGCCAGGCCATGCTAGCCAAGGTGACCCACCCCCATCCCAAACACATGCCCCGCCCCTGGGGCTGTCTGGCTGCTTGGGTAACAGGTAGTTTGAAGATCTGGCTGATGACTAAGGGGACATTTTCAGCTTTTTCTGTGTATGAATCTTTTTTTCAGCACAGATTTCAGTTCAGTTAAAACCTTTATTTATCCAGAGGAAGCCCATTGAGCCCATTGAAGCCCTGGTTACAACAATCAGTGAACAATTACAGCAAACAAGCAATACAATCATAAAAAAGCAAAACAAATACACTCATCGCTTGGTGGATTGTTACATGCATGGTTTTTCTCTCTCTCTCTCTGTCTGTCTGTCAGCTTGTAAAAACAATGATACTCATGTACTCCCTGACGCACTTTGCCCCAGTACTGTCACCGCCCCTCCCACACACACGGACACACACACACTCGCACACACACACACACTAGTGGCTCAGGAATGTGGTTGTGTTGCTTTAGTATGACTCCTGGAGGCGGAGAGATTGATCGGTGGGGGAATGTGCAGCCTGGCTGAAACTCAGTGAATGGGACGACTCCCAAACGCTGCGTTGTTTGAACTCTGACTTAACCCGACTGGTTTGGCCAAAATTTAACAAGTGAGGGAGGCAGGGAGGGCGAGGGAGTGTGTGTGCGCGCACATGTGTTTGTGTGTCGCTGCAGGCAACGTTTTGGACAGTTTAGCGGTGGTGGTCTCGGCGCCCGCCTGCTGCTGCAGGACCGGTCAGCGGTCTCTCTCTCTCTCTCTCTGTGTCTGTCTCTCTCTCTCTCTCTCTTTCTCTCTCTCTCTCTGTCTCTCTCTCTCTCTCTCTCTCTCCTGACGTCACGTCCCAGGTCATCTCTTTGGCCCGTCTCGATCCATGCACAGCTACTTACTCTCAGTCCAATTCACCATCTGGCCGCCCTAATTGCTTTGCGTTTTAGGCTGGCAAGATGGAGTGGATGCATGTACACACACACACACACACAGAGTCGCTCCCTGCTCTCCTCTAAGCCCCTGGCTGAATGCTAAAGACTTCAGCACTCGAATTGACGGCGAGAGCCGCAAGCACACAATAATAATAATAATAAAAAAATAAGAAACATGCTAAAATACCTCTGGTCGAAACGCAGGGACCCTTCAACCAAAACCCAACCACAGGGCCTGAAACCACACAACCCAACCACAGGGCCTGAAACCACACAACCCAACCACAGGGCCTGAAACCGCCTAGCCCAAATTTGTAGCTAGAGCGACAGCCAAGCGCCAACATCCAAGCGCCAACATCGCACTGTGCCCGCGTCGGCTCTCGGTGATGAGTTGCGCGGGCACCTGCCCCGGGGCGCCGCCTTGACTGCGCAGCCCTATTTTGTTTTACTCCCGCGAGTACCACGAGATGAGGCAGACGGCGTTTGGGTGCGCGTCTGTCTGGTGGAAAGAAGAGGAAGTGTGTCTCTGCGCAGACACCGTCGCGCTGCGTGGCCTGAGCGCTCAAACGCTAGCAGTGGCGGTGGGACGGTTCGGAGCTGCGTCTGGCTCGACCGGCCCCAGGGGGATGCGGCGTGCGTGGGCGCGTAGCGGGATCCAGACTGTTTGTACAGTGTTTTTGTGTGTAAGAATGTGCGTTTGTTAGAACACGGCGGCGTTTGTGTGTGTTTGTGCGTGTGTGTGTGTGTGAGCTCATGCGCGCCCACCGTTTTACCAGTAGCACTCCAAGCTATGTGCTATTAATAAGCTGTAGTTTCTAATACTGTAGCTTGAGCTGCCTGGTCTGGTGTGTGTGTGTGTGTGGATTAACCCAGAGACCCACTTTAACCTCTCAGCTGTGATGCTGCCACCATGCAGTCCCGTTTAACCTTCCACCCTCAGGTTCCAGGCCTGACTAGTACAGCTCAGAGTGACCTATGGTCGTCCAGTCCTGATGAATAGATTGTGAAGTGATGGATTGCTTGACCTGAAGGAGATCACCTTTAACCTCGTAGAGGAGTTGTCTGGAACCTGCGGTTGCTC
>NC_140243.1:23054413-23104413 GCF_949987555.1 Borostomias antarcticus
TTAATTTGTCTCGCCACAGAAGCTAGCATCTGTAGTAATTGTAATTTTGTAGACTTGGTCCAAGATGCAACCAACCTCTGCAGTTCACCAACTGTAATCCTTTTGTTTATATTTTTCATATTGCTGAGCCCAGAAATAATAGCACCGTAACTGTTGGAGTTGGTGTAATTGTATGCACTTTACTATAAGTCTGTGAATAAGCAAGAGTGTGTGTGTCGCCTGTGAGCGTGACTTGGCATGTGTGTGTCTTTGCACTCGTGTGTGCGTGTGTGTCTGGGTGTGATCATGGGAGTCGTGCGGTGGGTTGACTGTTTGCTTATCCTCCCGCTGACTGTCCCACTCATAGAACATGCGTTGTGTTTCACCAGTCTCTCCACTGGCAGTGACCGGCTCTGACCTGTAGTCTGCGTCTGGGTCCTGTCTGGTCCCCCACATATCTGACCCCCACCCCCTCCCCCGCCCCCCTTCCCTGCTCCGTGCTGTCCCTCTCCGTGACACTCTCGGCCTCGACAGCATAGCGTTGGTTTCCCGTGGCGGCGTGGCGTGTCGGGGTCACGGCTCGTCAGACACCGGATCCTCCGGCGAGGCCCCGGTGTTTGGTGACATTTGGCATTTCACCGCAAAATTATTCATCGCTGTTGACATTCAGCCTCCTGCATGATGTTCACGTCGCAGACCCAGAACTTCTGTCGGTGGTGAGGAGAGTGAGCGCGCGTTGCAGCCGAGCCATGGCGCCCACACAGGCGTGGCAACAACCAGCTGCAGCTGAACATCAGCAAAACAGAAGAGCTGGTGGTTGAGGCCGTACTTCCTGACAAGTACTTCCTTCCCCGTACTTCCTCAGATCGTTTGAGGTTTGCAGCAAACTGCTGCGCATGTTCTACGCGTCGGTGGCGGCCGCTGCAGTATTCTTTGCTGTTGCATGCTGGGGGCGGAGGCTTTGCCACAGGCGATGCCAACAAGCCGAATAAGCTGATCAGGAAGCCGGCCTCCGCTGTAGGAGTACGTCTCGACAGCCTGGAGGAGGTGGCGGACAGAGGGATGAGGTCCAAAATCGGCAACATCCTGGGGAACCCGTCCCATCCCCTACGTGAGGAGGTGTACGGCCTCAAAAGCTCTCTCAGCGGCCCCCTCGTCCAGCCCGAGGTGCTCAGAGGAGCGCTTCAGACGCGCCTTCATCCCTGCAACCGCTCAGCTGTGTAACGGAGGTCTCTGAGGCCCACGATGGCCACTCTATAGGACTAATGGACTCAACTCATGGACTGGAGAGCACTTACTGTACTGTGACTGTACTGTGACGGACTTCCTTCCACTAACCGTTTTTAATATACTGTGTGAGTAGCAGTATTTTGTTAGTTATTTGTATATTGTGCCCACCCTATTTATCCCCTATTTATTATGTGTTCTTATTCTGCATATTTTATTCTTAATCTTACTCTCTTAATCTGCTGTGAAACAGAAATTTCCCCACGGGGGTAAATAAAGAGCTATCTGTAAAGAGCTATCTACACGCGCGCACACACACACACACACTGCCTGGTTACTGCTAATGTTTTGGGACAGATCCACATGTACAGTACAGTATACCGTACAAAAGTAGAGATACACACACACATACATTACATAGAGCCTGACATCCACCCACACGCGGGCTGGCCGTGTAGAACCCACCAGCTCTGATCTTCCCACGCTGATGGAGAACCTGGAGAACCATATCTATCCAGGCAGGTCAGGATGATGAAGATCCGGAGTCGCGGCGTGCGTTCCAAATCCGTTCAGCCTCACGCCTCCACAGCGTATCAGTTTATTCTTCTCCTTTATTTATTTTTAGGATTGATTTCCAACGAGACACATTTTATGACGGCCCATTTATGTGTGCGGTTCCAGCGTCCTCTGGCCCAGGCCGGCGCGTCTCGTTCCGGGACAATGAGAGAGCGTTCTAAGAGGGCCCTGATGTTTATTGTTGTGTTGTTGAAAGGCCAGGGGAGGGAGATTAGCGGGGGACAGAATGTTATAATGAGTTTCGGCTCTGACAGGTTCACATTCCACAGTGTCCTCTTACAACGGGAGTGTCCTTTGTCTCTTTGCTGACAAACGGGTTGGTCCCATGCATGACCGGGGTGTGCGCGCGCGTGTGTGTATATATATATATATATATATATATATTTATATATATATATATATATAAATATATATATATATACATACATATACATACACACACATGCATCCACTCCATCTTGCCGTGCGCACGTACCTGTGTGAGAGCAGCACTGTCACAGGAAGTCATTGAGGCCTTATCTGGGTCAGTGAATCAGACAGGGCCCCAAGTTTCTGTCTGCTGGCTAGACAGATACTCCTCACCAGAAGGCAGACAGATCTATCTGATTCTGTGTGTGTCTGTCTGTCTGTCTGTCTGTCTGTGTGTCTCACCAGGAGGAAATGGTGTTGACGGATCGTACAGAGAACAATGGACCTCATTCCTGAATGCAGTTGAGAAAACTTCTGGGACAATTCTGGCATTCCTGAATGGTGTCATATCTGGGATTTGTTCTTATCTAAGAACAGGATTTAAGAACGAGGAAATGCAGTCGTAGGTAGGCCAGATTGGAGTGTGCCCATGTTCGCAAGGGTTGAATTTATGAGTAATCCGAGGTGATTGCGTTGGCTTGAAATAAGAAAATGTAAGAAAATGAAATGGAAATGTCACATTTATAGTCATGATTCTACGAGGCATCGTGGTGTCCTAAAATAAATAAAAGCACTACATAAACACTGCAAATGGCAGTGAATGAATAAATAAGCACTAAACTCAGTCGCTATACTCAGACTCAGCACAACAGCACCTTATATTCTATAGTCGTCAGAATGGACACATCTACATTCTGTAAATAAACGTGATTATGCAACTAAAATATATCATATGGGCCTAATATCTATCAATCAATCAGCACAACATTCTGCCTATTTTGGACTTTTCCCCTTTTCTTATGACCGATGTCTTGCATGCTTTGCAAACATTAGACTCTAATAAGACCGCTGGTCCTGACGGCATTGACCCTTATTTTCTAAAAATTGCATCGCCAATTCAATTATAGCTCAACCACTGACTGACTTGTATAATCTATCTATTTCTGGAGAGGTCCTGCCTGACATGTGGAAACGAGCCTTTCTCTCTCCTCTTTGAAAGGCGGGCGATCCCTCTGAGATGAACAATCATCGGCCCATTTCCATCCTCTCTACCCTATCAAAGATTCTAGAATCCTTAGTTTCCGCTCAACTGAGCTTTTCTCTTGACTTGCACTCAATTTTAAATCCCATGCAGTCTGGATTTAGAACCTAACATAGCACTGTGACTGCGTGCTTGAAAGTGCTAGATGACATCAGGGCTGCTACTGACAACAAGTCATTTACTGTAGTGTTGCTTTGTTTATTGATTTGATTAAAGCCTTTGACACGGTAGACCATATTTTACTTAGCACTCTCCTAAAGTTGGGTTTCAGTCAAAATGTAGTTTCTTGGTTTAAGAGCTACCTTCTTGATCGCACATAGTGTGTTAGGCTTGGCGTTTCTCTCTCCGATCCAATTACTTTAGAAAATGAGGTCCTACAGGGCTAAATTTTGGGCCTGCTTCTTTTTCTTTTTTATGTAAACAATATATGTGATCATTTAAATGATTCTCGGTATCATATTGTTGGTTGTTATTGGTTTTTTCCACCTTGCTTAAATTAGTGTGCATGTTATAAGAGCCAGTGGAGAAACATCTCGCTGCTCATTTTACTGGTATGTTGTATGTGACGAATAAAACGTTAATTTGCACGTGACCTTGAAAATCAATCATGTGAATTGGGAACGTCTCAACTTTTTCCGCGTTGTCTGGGGATTCTGTGTGCACACAACCCTGTAGTAAGGAGCTGGCGGGGCGTTTATGTATGCAAATTCAGGTGTACGAGAACGCACATTCAACTTAAGAAGGGGAGCACAGCTGAGAACACTTTGGCTGTTTAAGAACACATTTCCACCCGTTCATGAATCCGGCTTGGATCTTTCTTAGTTCGTAAGAAGACATTTAAGAAGATACTTAAGAAAATGTTCAGGAATGAGGTCCAATGACCTCATACCAGTTTGGATGAATGGCATTTTGTACTTCCCTTCTCACCTGTAGCCCCACATACAGTGAATCCTACACAATCATCTGTTGGACATGATGCACAACAAAAATCAGTGCACCCTGTGTGTGTGTGTGCTTTCTGTGTGCGTGTCCGTGTGTGTGTGTCCGTGCGTGTGTGGGGGGTTAAGGTTGATGGGGTTTAAGGGGGACGTTGAGAGGCTCCAGGCCCGCTCTGAGACCCGGTTCAGAGGAGCTCATTCGGGTGTGTGCGATGGGAGTCGCCTCTCACCTCTCGTCAGAGCAAGAAGCCCTCTCTCCGTTCCCTCACAACTCAGAAGAGAAACGCAGCAGAACGATGTGGGGGTGGGGTTCCACCTACAGCTTCGGTCTTGACGCACACACACACACACACACACACGGATGCACATATACGAGAACACACAGTATGCGCACAGAGATGTGCACATGCCTCCCCTGCACACACAGTATGCCACAGTACGCCTACACACACCACACACACACACACGCGTGCGTGCGTGCATGCTCCCGTCTCTTCGTGTGTGTCCCTCCCTCTCCTCTCCTCTCTCTCCCCATGCCTAACTGTCCCTGACATCTCTCCAGCTCCCCCGGGACATTCAGGGCTGGTGCCAATACTGCCAAGGAATCAATGCAACAGACGCTCTTTCTATCTCTGTCTCTCTTTCCTCTCTTTCTCTTCTCTCTCTCGCTCCTCTCTCCCTTTCTCTCTCCTCTTTTCTGTCTTTCTCTCTCTCTCTCTCCTCTCTTTCTCTTCTCTCTCGCTTCTCTCTCCTCTTTTCTGTCTTTCTCCCTCCTCTCTCTCTCTCTCTCTCTCCTCTCTCTCCTCTCTCTTGCTCCTCTCTCCCTCTCTCTCCTCTTTGCTGTCTTTCTCCCTCCTCTCTCTCTCTCCTCTCTTTCTCTTCTCTCTCGCTCCTCTCTCCCTTTCTCTCCTTTTCTGTCTTTCTCCCTCCTCTCTGTCTTTCTCCCCTCTGTCTCTTCCGTCCGTCCCCCGTCCCCCCCTCTCCACCTCTCTACCTGTCTTTCTCTCCCTCCTGATCCCCCTCTCGTCTTCCTCAGCGCTCCTATTAAATATTTAGGCTGTGTGATGCATATTTCAAGTGAGCGGGGATCAATTTAAACGGCTGACGGTATTTAGTGGCTCCTTAGGGAGCTACCATAAGCCCTTAAGCTGACTTTCCTGACTGCAGTCTAAATGACTAACACACACAAACCCTTCATAATGACTTGTATACAGACATAGACACGCACGCACACACTCTCTCTCTCTCTCTCTCTCACTTCCGTGCACTCTAAAATAAGGATGCTGTTTGCAAAAGTTAAAAGTGGAATGTGGCTACTTGTGTGAGTGAGAGAGAGAAGAGAGAATAGTGTGTCTGACTGAGGCAGTTCTCGCTAAGGCTTGCAGCTGCTTCTCTGTTGTGGTCGTCTTGAACAGGACGAGATGGCGGTCGTGTTGAGAGCCATCCTGAGTGTTGGGCCAGTGTTTGGTTCACGTGGTCTTTCGTGCTGGGATGGACGTGAGCTCCAATCTGCCTCTTAAGTGTCCTTCACTGAAACACTATTGATCCCTCCACCTCTCTTACCCATTCTCACACCACCAGACTGTTATGCTATGGAAGTACCGCTGAGAAACGCACACCAACCCATACACACATGCGCAGGCGCACACACACACACACACGCACAATAAATGAGAGGTGGAGGAGATGGAGAGCGGTGTTGATAACTCAATATCCAGATGAATTGTTCATAAAAAAAACATTTTGCAATATCTGATTTGTGCCCACAGCCCTCTCTCTCTCTCCCACCCCCTCGCGACCAGTGAGATGAATGGTTCTGTCTCCATTCGCTACCGTATGAAATATACTGTATCTATTGCAGGGGGAGGAATGCTGATTTATTCATTACTGAAGCTAGCAGCGATCTTTGACTGGATATTTTAGCGTAACACTGTTTGAAGTACACTGAGTTTTTTTCATTTGTGATATGGGTGGGCAATCATTTTTGTGTGCAAATGTTCTGCCTCTGTGCATACTGTACATTGTGTGTGTGTGTGCGTTTGTGGATGTCCTCATGTTCATGTATGCATGTGTGCTCATGTATGTTTATTGTATAATTTTGCTTGTGTATACCGTGTGATCGCAGACAGGGAACTGAGGGAGTGTCGAGGAAATTTCTGCGACAAAGTATTGTTCAGGAGAGAGTTGAATGCCAACGGCAAGTTTATCACACGCAACACACACAAGCAACACAAAAGCCACACACAATACAAACAAACAGCACAATAACATCCAAACAACCCCAATAACCCGTCTGGAGAAGGAGGCCGTGGTAAATCTCAGTTGCTTCATGCACACCGCAGTCTGCGATGTGCGAAATGGCGGCCCAGATCTGCAGTTAGTCAACATTTCTACAGTCAAAGAGAGAGCAACCCTGGCGTCTGAGTTACTTCCTGGCCCTCGCTCCCCTCCCCTCCCCCAGCCCAGCTGGATTCCTGTTCTGTCAACGACGAGGACTGTGCGGGCGAAGACTATCAAGGGCACTTAGTTCTACAAACATACTGTAAGATAGCAGATGCACAATATTCTTTCTTCCAGTAGGTTCAGTAAGTTGAGTAAGTTCAGTAAGTTTGCCAGTTCTTATGAGGGAAAGAGTGTGTGTGTTTGTGGGGGTGTGCGAGCATGTGTGCTACTTTGGTTTTTCCATATGTATAAATGCATAAATCAACAACATGGAGAATTAGACCAAACAGTCACAGAAGCTCATCAGACCAGAATAGCAGCCCCCCCCCCCACCCCCTGTAACATGCTAATTCAACTCCCTGTAGTCTCTCTCTCTCTCCCTCCATCGTCCTGACTTCGGTTTTCCGTGTCCAGCAGTTCCCCCAAACGGCGGCGAGCATCCGAATGACAATGGGAGTGTGTGTGTGTGTGTGGGGGGGGGGGGCATCTCTTCCTTAACGAGTGTTTCCTTCCAAACGCCGAGCGAGCGGCGCGGGCCGCGGTGTGCGGTCACTCTCCAGGGGCGGCGGATGAAAGGGGAACACAACGAAGCTGGAGAGGCGCCGCCGTTAATCAGACGGACTCTTACGAGAGGCGGTCCGTCGGAGGGGGGCCTATCGGGGCCGAGGTGGGCCCCGGGGCGCCCGCCGTCAATCCCAATTAATTCTCAGTTCAATTTCAGAGCTTTATTGGCACGACATGAACTGACTGTAAATCACAACGGTGTGATACTGAAGACTGGAAGAGGACGAGCAAAGAGAAAAGGCACGCGCGGAATGCAAAGCAAATGGAAATAAGAATAGATTGATGACAGTTTGTACTGTTGTTCCTCCAGCTTTGACTATCATTTCACTGTTATGCGTCGTTCCAGCGGCCGTCCCTCAGTTATGACACGCTGCCACACACCTCGCTGCCAAGGATGAGCACTGGTGCTTTTCTCTTAATAAGTAGGCACGCCCTAATCGCTAGTCCCGTTTTAAGATTGCAACTACTTATCCACTCCCGTTCTTCCTCGAGTAGTCAGGCTCTCGCCTTCTCTGGTTTAGTAGTTTCTGGGCCGTCGGGGGCGTTTCAGTAGGAACCTCTCCCACCAGGTCTCATCTGGCTGCACCTGGCTGGGCCCGTGCCGTTTGGAACTGATTGATTGCAGCTTTCTCGAGCCACTGATCCAACAAAATCCTGAGCAATACACCTGCCGAATGTCAACTTCATACAGTGCCCGGTTCTCGAGAAAGTTGTGATACAGACATAAAGTGCAGGGTACAGACATGCAGAGATTCCTGCCTTTGTATAGTAGTTACATTTTGGGGAAGAATGTTTCTTACATGCCATCGCCGCCACTGTGAGCAGAGCGAGCACAGCCTGTAGCCAGCGCGCTCTCTCTCTCTCTCTCTCTCTCTCTCTCTCTCTCTCTGCCTCCTCCATCTCTCTGTCTCTCCCTCCTGCTCTCTCTCTCCTCTCTCTCTCCATCACATTCTCTGCTCCCTCTTGATCTACATCTCATTTGCTCAGTTCTTTCCTTCCTCTCTCCTCCTCTTTCCTCGCCCGGGTTCGACTGTGGCGTGGCGTCGCTTACAGCATGCATGTTAACCGGGAGAGGACACTGACCACTCGGTCCCTAGAGATACAGCAGAGGTTTTTGTGGGCAATTGAACTAGACAGTGAGTGAGTGAGCTGGAAGGGGGAGGAAGTACTGTAGGGATGTGTGCCAGTTAATGAGGTGGACACGCCGTCGATGTACTGTACTGTATTAAGAGAACTGGAGGCGGCATCAAAAGATGGCCGCCCATTCGTTCCGATGAAAGACGCTCGCCCAGCGCATGAAACCGAAAAGGCTCCCGCGCTTCCTACTCACTTCCTACTTCTGCGGCCCACGAATTGATATGAACGTTTGACTTGAAAAACTTTGTTTCTTTCTCCGTACATTTCGTTCCCCATGCGTGTCTGTGGGAAAAAGTATTTTCGGGCCGCGCAGCGTCACGTGATACCGACCTTGGCCACCGCACCGGATGGCTTCACAGCCCAGAGCTGTTCCTGGGGGCTCGGGACACACCCCCTGACAGGGGTGAGCCAGGCTGCCCCCTCCCTCGGCCAGGAGGACCGCTGGTGGTGACGTAGGGGCAGATGGGTAGTGGCGGGGGCTGAGGAGAGAGAGAGAGGGTGGGGGCAGAGTTCAGGTGGGGTTCAGGTGTTGGGGTTTGGCAGTGAGGGAGGTCTACCCTGCATTCAGCTTCACCTCTGCTGACTCAAGAAATGATCCAAGATCTCACACAGCTCCTCGGCAGCTCCAAACCGTGTGTGTGTGTGTGTGTGTGTGCGCATGCGCGTGCGAGTGTTTGGACAGCTATTTAACCAATGCTAATGCAGCCTCCTTAGTCCATATAAAGTGGACTGTAAATATTGGCAGAGAGACAGCGAGAGGCGAGCACCAACCTTGCCAGAGAGAGAGAGAGACAGAGGGGGAGAAATGGAGAGACGGGGAGAAAGGGAGAGAGAGAGAGAGAGAGAGAGGAAGAGAGAGGGAGGAAGAGAGAGGGGGAAGGGAGAGAGAGAGAGAGAGAGGGGGAGGAAGAGAGAGGGAGAGAGAGAGGGAGGAAGAGAGGGGGAAGGAAGAGAGAGGGGGAAGGAAGAGAGCGAGGGCGTGGGAGAGAGAGAGGGGGGGAGGAAGAGAGAGAGGGGGAAGGAAGAGAGAGAGAGGGAGGAAGAGAGAGAGGGGGGAGGAAGAGAGAGAGGGAGGAAGAGGGAGAGAGGGGGGCTCGGAGGAGACAGAGACCTCTTCCCTCTTCTCTGCCTCTTCCCTGGGCAACTGAGGTGGAGTTTTAATGCACTATGGCAGAGAGCACACTGTCTCCCTGGAGAGAGAGCGGAGATTAGCGTCACACACACACACACACACACACACACACACACACACAAACACACACACACACACAACATCCGCTTAATCAGATTCAGATAGTGTAAATGCATGGGTCCGGTTTCTGGAATTTGTCTATTACTACTGGGCCTGACACACACACACACACACACACACACACACACACACACACACACACACACACACACACACACACACACACACACACAGGACTCTGCAGAAGTGATGAGTACTACATTTAAGAATGTGAATTTAAGTAATAGCTAAAGTTTTAGGATCAATGGTAGTAGTAGCACTTATGTTGATTGTAAATTATTAAGTGTGTGTGTGTGTGTGTGTGTCCTTTTAAAGTTGCAGCTCACGTAAGGTAACACTTGGCTGGCCCTGTCAGTGTGAGAAGTGCTTTGATCTTTGATCCATTCTCTTTCTCACTCTGTCATTCTCCCTCTCTCTTTTCTCTCTATTTTCTCTCTCTCTCTCTCCCATTCTCTCTCTCTTTCTCTACAGTACCTTCATCTCCCCACACCTCCAGTGTGTGTAATTATGTATGGACCTAGTTACCCGGATACTGTCACCAGGGAGGTGTGTGTGTGCGTGTGTGCGGTGTGTGTGTGTGTGTGTGTGTGTGTGTGTGTGTGTGTGTGTGTGCGCCCAGGTTGAATGAATGGATGGAGGGTAATGTAACCCTGTAAAGGTAGCTTGGCGTCTGAGGATGGATCCCTCCCCTCTCCTCCTGTTCTGAGCAATGGGATTACCTCCGCTCTCAATCTTAATCTCTGTCTACATCTCCTCTGATCAATCCATCACCACCTAATCTCTATTCCCATCGCTGGGGAGACATCGAACAGTGTGCGTCTGATGATGCGCCTTTGATGCCGGATCTTCGGCCGTAAACAAGTATACACAAGGAATTGTTTTGCCTTTGATCAGTAACCCCCCCACCACTCCCCCCCCTCCGCTGATCTCACTGGCTGAGGGCCATCATGTTCTCTAACCCCGGGGACCGCGGGACGGCCAAAACATACAATTATAGGAATTTGTGTGTGTTGACTTGAGCGCAGAGATCAGCGAGGGTAGTAAAGGGCTCATCACAGCAGATGAGATGCAGAGATGCTGTGTTACGGTGGCCCAGACAAACCAATCCCCAGTGACAGCAATGTAGGGATGGGAGGCGGGGATAAGTACCGGATGGCAGCCAGATCAGCGAGCAGAGCCCAGATGAGGAGGCTATGGCTGGGCGAGCATGTTAACCTTAATCCCTTTGGGAGAGGCAGCAATACTCGGAGGGAGGGAGAGAGAGAGAGAGAGGGAGGGAGAGAGAGAGACATCTCTGAGACATGTCCTCCTCCTCTGGGAGTGATCAGTCTGTCCTGGCCAGTCTGGGAGCTCTCCAGCCAGCATGTGGAAGAGAGGCATCATGATGATGATGATGTGAACAGAGGTGCGGCGTCCCCGGCCCCAGGGCTGCCCCCCCCCTTCCTCTCCTGCTCTCCTCTGATGGACTAAAGCTCTGGTTCTTCAGCATGCTCACAGAATAGACCCTTCCTCTCGGTCTGGATGTACAGTAATTCCTATGATTGGCTGAGTGGTTAATTGAGTGGTTGACTGAGTGGTTGACTGAGTGAGTGGTTGACTGACTGAGTGGTTGACTGAGTGAGTGGTTGACTGAGTGGTTGACTGACTGAGTGGTTGACTGAGTGGTTGACTGACTGAGTGGTTGACTGCGAGTGGTTGACTGACTGAGTGGTTGACTGAGTGAGTGGTTGACTGACTGAATGGTTGACTGACTGGCTGGGTGGGTGGAGAGCTAGGTAAGGGAGGAGAAGTATGTGTATCCATCTGGATGCTCCTGTGTTGGTCATCTCAGAGGAGTGGAGATGGCCTTTCACTCCTGGCCTGGTCTGCCGATGACCACTTCAGCCAATCTGTCTCAACACACAGCAGTACAGCAGCACAACACACGCCTCGCTTCCTGTCTGCTCTAGGCACAACTGGACAGAGAATTCCTGTTTTTTGGGGGCCTGGATTGAAGTGTGTGGCATTCATAGCACTGTGTGTGTGTGTGTGTGTGTGTGTGTGTGTGTGTGTGTGTGTGTGTGTGTGTGTGTGTGTGTGTGTGTGTGTGTGTGTGTGTGTGTGTGTGTGTGTGTGTGTGTGTGTGTGTGTGTGTGTGTGAGAGAGAGAGAGAGAGAGACAGTTTGTGCATTCGTCAGTGTGTGTGTTTAGGGCGGAGAAACGTGTGTGTGAATGTGAGTGATGGATGTATATACGGAATGCTGCTTTTTGTGTGTGGTTGTGTGTCTGTGTGTGTCTACACCGAGTGTGTCAGTCTGTCGGTCTGTCTGAATTATGGAGCTTGTCCTTGTGGGCAGGCTGCGGCAGCCAGGGGGGACGCGCGCGCGCACACACACACACACACACACACACACACACACTTCGTCTGGAAGATTTCATTAGTGCAAGACATGGCTAACATCAACACCAACACAGAGGGCAGGCTCCCTGGCAACTCATTCACACACCGGTCACATCTTAATACTCTGTGGTCATCTCCTTTCCTCATATCCAGTCAGCCACCTGGACTGGTCTGAGATGAGTTGGCGAGATACATCAAGGTGCCCCAACTATACCTCTCATTGAGTTCCAATTCCAAGCACAATTTCAATGTGAATGTAGATGGGAAGAAAAGAGGCTCATTTGAATACTGGGGCTCAGAGAGAGATTCAAAAAAAGAGAGGGATGGAGAGAGAGTGAGAGTGAGAGAGAGAAATAGCAGGTGGAGCATTTGAATGATGGGAAGTGAAGGGGGGGTAAAGGGGGGGGAGAGAGAGAGAGAGTGTCATCAGAGTAAGTGGAAGGTTACTGGTCTGTTGTGTTTCGGTGGAGGTATAGAGCCGCCATGTGGTGGCTGGTGGCACTACATGCTGTAATTATTCTAGATTATGACAGTGTACCTGCACCCTGCCATGTGTGTAAATCACCTGTGTCTCCCTCCAGACCTGTTAAATTCACCATGCATTGAATGATGATCACTGTATGCTATAAATGTCAGCGTTGAGCGCTTCGAGTGTTTAATGAGCGGCGTCATGAAAAATGCAGTTGTCAGGTAATTATTGTGTTTTAAAATTCATAGTGGAGCTGAAACCACAATACCAGTTTTACAGGGGGGGGTGAAGCCATGTGATTTCACGAGCTTTGTAATACATTTTTTAAGGAAAGGAAAGAATATCTTCCTTTACTGTCTCTCATATAACTATTCATAACATTCATAATAGCCAGTATGAAGCGTGTTAGTTGAGGAAGAAAGGGAAATGGGGAATTGAACTGTGGTGTTGATTATCAGGACCGAGTCTTAAACAGAGGACTAACAACATGTAATGGTAGACTCAGCACCTACTGCACAGTTCTGTACTCTGACAGGAGTTCTCCTTCAAAGAGCTCACCCCCTCCTTGCCCTATAACACCTCCTCATTAGCGTAGCCCCCTGGGAAATGTAGTTTGGATAATAAGCTGGGGCACACCTCTAGTTGTGTGCGCGCGCGTGTATCTGTGCGTGTCTTTTCTTCTGTTCGTCGTTGTTCACGCTTCATTAGAGGAATCTCTTCCTGGCTCCTGTGATTGTCCTAATAACCCATGTGACCCCACACTCTAATAGAGACTTTTCCTGGAAACGCGCGCTTCTCTCTTCTGATCTCCCTCACACACACACACACACACACACACACACACACACACACACACACACACACATCGACAGACCCCTCTCTCTCTCTCTCTAGATGTCTCTCTAGAAGACAGGCAATGCATCCACTGAACACGCAAAATGGAGGTGGAAACCGAGCTCGATAGCAACTATTCTGCTCACTAAGTCTGTACATAGCCAGGGATTTTGTTAATTTTGGATCACTGTCTCTCTCTCTTTCCATCTACCTCCCGCTCTCTCTCTCTCTCTCTCTCCCTCCCTCTCTCTCTCTCTCTTTCCATCTACCCCCCTCTCTCTCCCCCCCCCCTCTCTCTCTCTCTCTCTCTCTCCCTCCCTCTCTCTCTCTCTCTCTCTCTCTCTCTCTCCCCCCCCCCCTCTCTCTCTCTCTCTCTCTCTCTCTCCCCCCTCTTTCTCTCTCTCTCTCTCTCTCTCTCTCTCACTCTCAGGTAATCGTCTGCCAGAGAAAGGTCCGACCACAGGAAGTATTATTGGGGGGATCATCGCAGTCATCCTGGCCCTGGCCATCATTGGCACCGCCATCGCCATGTTCCGCAAACACCGTGACAGCAAGCTCAACGGAGAGTACGTGTGGCATGTGTCACTAGCTACAGTATAAGAGTCTTTGTGTGCGTGTGTGCGTGCGTGCGTGCGTGTGTGTGATCTTTCTGTCAATAGGAGAGCATGCGTCTGTCAGTCCCTCAGTCTACCTGTTCATCTATCCATCTGTTGGGCTGTCTATCCCTTTATCTTTTCTCATCCTATCTCACTTCCTGTCTTTTCTCTCCATCTTATCTCACTTCCTGTCTTTACTCTCCTCTATCGACTTTGCAATTTACTACCGTTGTGTCTCTTCCCGGTGTGTCTCCCCTTCTGACAGTTTAAGATGTGTGCTGTACGGTATCTCTCAAAGCACCTGTACGCCAATAACACAACTCTTGCCCGTCTCTCTTTCTCCCAGTGGGCCTCCCAACTATAAGCCCCCTCCCCCTAAGAAGACCAGAAGCTCCAATGACAGGGTGAGTCCATGTGCACTGAGATGTCATCAATGTTGGACAGATAACCATTTGGCCACTTCAGTGGGGGCCTCCATCCGCCATGGTTAAGCTGTACTGTATGTGCCTGAGTTATATTGTATGCATGTGGTTGCGTTTCTGCAGTTGAACACCAGTCGTGACCCGGCGTCAGTAGACAGACCCCTGCAGCAGCAGAACCGCGACTCCCAGAATGCCGAGCCAGTCACGGTATGATGTCACAGCTTCGTCATCTGCATAGATCTGTACAGCTAGATATTGCTGTAGCTCATAGTGGGTGCGTTAAGTAGCTGAGCGCTCACTCTTAGAATGCTCATTTTGAGCGCTGAGCGTTTTTTTAAAACCACTTAACGGTCTTCTCTAACCGAGCGCTGAGTTGCTAGGAGACGAGAACTTTTCACCTGTTGTCAGTCATGTGTGATTAGCGAGCAGCGTCCCAACGATTCCCAAGCCAAAACGCGCCCCTTGTTTTTTTTTGCTCAGGTGATGATGATGATTATGATGTGGTGTTTGACTCAAACAGATCATAATTCAAAACTGCTCCCTTGTGCTCTGAGCAGATCAGTCTGAGCGTAACCGAGCAGCCCGTTAAGTGAATTCTGATCACTGATCGCTGACTGAGCGCTCAGCTACTTAACGCACCCAGTATAGGCACTGTCTGTAACAGATATTCATAATCGTTAATTACTGTAGAATCAAAGGCATCAAGTGAAAAATCAAGTTAATTCGAAACAAATTAATTAAGTGAAAATCAATCATTTATGCTACATGCATGGCTTAGTTTAGAGAAGTTTGCAATTGCAGTACATAAATCTAAAGTGTGTGTGTGTGTGTGTGTGTTAGGACCTGGATGCGTACTATGGTGATGAGGAGGGAGATGAGGCCAATGATGGGGAGCACTACTACACCTCCGCCCCGTCCGGCTGGGATGACCCTGGACACGGTGAAGTCCCGCCTCCCTACACCGACGTGGTCAATGAACACCAGGAGCAGCCCTCCGCCGTCAACCGTGGAGACAGCTTCGTGTCTCCTGCCATGTTTGTGTGAGAACCTGTGTGTGTGTGTGTGTGTGTGTGACTGACTGACTGACTGGCTCATTGACCGACTGTCTGACTGAATGACTGGTGTTTAAACATTAGGAACCACCATTAACCCAAACCCACCGACCATTTTCTACTTTTTCACACTACTGTACTACACCAGCCTCTTCAGGACAGCACAATTATCTTGGAAACAAATCAGCCTCAAAGTCCAGTAGGTGTGATCTATGGCATCTGTTACGCCAGCATGACTGGATCATGATCTGAACTTTTGTTCTGAATGTATTTTGTCTTAACTAGTGTCGACTGGAAGGGCATGACTGTTGCTGTGTGCCTGAATCTCATGTGCCTGAAAGGTCTGCATCTGTATTTCAGTGGCTAGAATGCTGTTCAGCATTACATAACACTGCAACTTTAAAGTACATGTTGTAGTTAATGACCTGAAGATGAGCGATTCTTGGCAATCCTCTGTGTGCGTGCGTGTGTGTGCGCGCGTGTGTGTGTGCGTTCGTGTGTGTGTTTGTGTGCTCGTGCACGCGTGTGTGCGCCAATGTGCACTGTACTGTGTCTGTGTGTACGCGTGTGTGCCCATGCGTTTGTTTGATATGGTACCACTGTGTGTGTATCTGCCAGTGCATTAACTAAAGCACAGTGACACTAGCGTGCTGTAAACAGTGGCGCAGCTATAATCTCCTCGTACCCGGGCTCGCTCTGACCAGCCCTCTGAGAGCACCAGGCTAGTCTACCAGCCAGGCTGCAGGGGCGCTAGGGCCTGATCCCTCCTTCCTGCAGATTATCCATGGAGATGGTATAAAAATCATGATCCGTGCAGATGAAATAAAATCGTCATCCGTGGAGATGGCATATAAGATCATGACCCGTGGAGATGGAATAAAATCGTAATCCGTGGAGATGGTATAAAATCATGATTCGTGGAGATGGTATAAAAAATCATGATCCGTGGTAGATATCAAATTATATCCCTGCTTACTTCCTGATTGTGTGCTCCCGTTCAAACCTGAACTCTGTGAAACTGACCACGGATCAGCGCTAGAGCAGGTTTTTGTCCTCAGGACCTAGTAGTGTAAGGTCTGCTTGACCGTTCATCCCCCCATGGTTCCGATGAGCACTGGGGACACGGGAAACTGAGTATGGATCTGTTGTTACCGGTACCTAGAGGTCACTAAAACCTCATTATAGGGACAGTCAATCCCGTGATAAACAGTGAACAGTCTTTTTATACATTCAAAGGGAAAAAATCTGATCCTGTATGTACCTGTCTGTTTCTTATGCTTCTTAGCCACATGTTGAGGTACAGTGTGTTCAATCCAGTCCATTATGCACATGCATCTTGAAAAGGGTTTGTTCAATTCTACCATCAAGTCGCTAAATGGGTAGAGTTGAAATGGAATTGACACTGAAGCTGTTACTATATTATTAAGAACAAGAACATTGTCAGGGTCTGCTTTTTTATGTAAGGGTTAGGATGTCTATGCCAACCACTGTATTGTTACTGTACTTGTGATGTGCCTTTTAATGCAGCCGGTCACCAGGGTGTGATGTCTGATTTAGCAGTGATGAATCAAAGGATGATTTTATGTTTATCTTTTTTTCAAACCTATTGCTGTTCTTTTTAAATGTGTTGTACAGATGTGTGATATTTTCAGAATCATGAAACTACTGATGATTTGACTCAATAAACTTTTAAAACTGTGATGATGAGGTCTAATAATTTGAGTTGTTCAGAATTACCTGTCAATGAGTGTATGTGCTCGTTTTGAATCACCAAATAGTCAATCAGTTAATACGTTAGTCTTGCAACACCCCTGTTTAAACATGAGATGGAAGTATAGACGGTTATAGCATAACTTGGAAGTCTTTATTTGTCACACAGAACTTGACTCCAGCACACGTGTGCAATGGAACAGGAACACACACACACACACACATATTGGGGTCGCCTGGTGAGTTCTCTGCCTTTGACCCATCCTGTGCTGTCCGGGGGCCATGGGACCAATCCAAGTGCTCTGTCCAATCCTGGTCAGGGACAGACAGGAGAGCGATCTCTTCTGCATGTTTTTCATATTGGGGTTCTATGTGGAGGGAACCCAAGTGAGCATGAGAACATGCAAACTCCACACAGAAAGGCCCGGAAGATATAATAGCCCATCCAGGAATCGAACCCAGACCTCCTCCCTGTGAGGCGACGGTGTAATGAAGCCAGCTGGGGCGGAGTCTGGACACAGTGGGGGCCGTGGTAGAGAGGAGGATGCAGACATCATGGACAACGTCAACCAGCCTCTCCACCACACCCTGGTGGGCGGCTCATTGCTCTGCATTCCAGGACTGAGCGCCACAGGAGGTCCTTTGTCCCAACAGCCGTTTAACAGCTCTGTTGCGGGCGGGGGCGTCTGACCTGAGCTCACCTGACCCCCTCCTCTTCCCCCTCCCTGCCCTCCCCCCACCCCCCTCCTTTCTTGTGCACTTTACTACTGACCCTTTTATTAGTTTATTGCTTACTTTATGCCCTTTACTCACTTTTTTTTTTTTTAAATCATAGGCTCACATTTTATGACATGTCGATTGATTGAATTTGTCGTCTGTCTCTTGTGTTGTGTTGTGTATTGCTGTGTCGTTCTGTTTTGCTGTGTGTTGAGCTATTAGATACATAGATGCATAGAATTTCCCCAAGGGGATTAATAAAGTACTGTATCATCTATGCGACCCATGGGATTCATTGTCTTGTAGAAGGATACTTTGGCACACTGCCAGGAGCTGGGATTGAACCTGGGACCTTCCGATCGCCGGCCGCTCTACCTCCCAAGCTAAGTGCAGCACAAACATATATCACATTTTTGGACTGAGGCAGGCTATAACCAACTTACTAACTCGTGTGTTATCAAACTAGACTATAAACTACTGCACAGTCAACAGGACTGCAGTACTAACACCGGCAGTACCTGTTCTAGTCCAGGAGGGGGTGCTGGACACAGCTCTTAGGGGAGGCAGGCTTCAGGCCTGCGTGATGCAGTAGATGGCCCCTCTCTCCCTCTGAATCCTCAGTCTATCTCATCTGCCTCCATCCTCATAGCCTGGTGAAACAGGCAAACCATGGCAGCCTGGTCGACCAAGCTGCCATCCTCCCCCAGCCCAGAACCCAGACCCCAGGAAAAAGAAGTAGCTCAAGAGTTCTAGAACTCTCCCTGGTCTCCACACCCATCCACTCTGGGGTGGAACCTATTCACTGCAAGTGAAGAGTTACAGACAAGGAGGACCTATAGAGATAACAGGCCTCCTCGGCCGTTATTCAAAAGCAATCTTATCTAGTTATAGGTTTTACATACAGTACTAGCACCCACCTGAACAAGTCCAGTCGTGAGGAGTATTCATAATACGGCGTTACAGGGCTGGAGCATTACATAATGTGTGTGTGTGTGTGTGTGTGTATATGAATGATAGATTATTTATTGTCCTTTACAGGAAATTCATTTCTGGACACAGCTCTGAGGGGAGGCTGGCTTTGTGTGTGTGTGTGTGTGTGTGTGTGTGTGTGTGTGTGTGTGTGTGTGTGTGTGTGTGTGTGTGCGCGCGTGCGTGCCTCAGCCTCAGCATGACTCTGCAGTCTCTCCTCTCCTTTACCAAGCCTTTGTAGGAGGGGACAGGAAATGTGTCTCAGGCAGGTTAAAGGATATCATCCTGGTTGAATTCCACAAGAAACATCTGGGTTTTTAAGCAACAATGATTCGTTCATCTGAACTTGATGGCATATTTCACCGGCTATAGATAGAGACGCCTACACAGGATCTGGGAATCGTATCATAGTTGTTGTAAATCTGTTTATGGTTCTGTGTATTGATTGGAAGTGTGTTGGTGGTATTTCAACTAATTGACAGATTGTTCTACTACAGTAGGTAAGTTAATTATCCCCCACCACATTGTGTGTTTGCCAGACAGTT
The DNA here is from genome assembly GCF_949987555.1 of Borostomias antarcticus. Lineage (NCBI taxonomy): Eukaryota > Metazoa > Chordata > Actinopteri > Stomiiformes > Stomiidae > Borostomias > Borostomias antarcticus. The sequence goes on from NC_140243.1 coordinate 23,073,673, forward strand.
GAGGGGTCATTTGTGCTGTTTTCTGGATTCCCAGTAGAGTTGGTCCTGGTCTGGTCCTGGTCTTGACTCGTTCTCAACGCTACAAAGTCGTGGTCTTGTCTCGGTCTTGATACACTCTGGTCTTGGTCATGACTTGGCCTCGATACAGTCTGGTCTTGGTCATGACTTGGTCTCGATACAGTCTGGTCTTGGTCATGACTTGGCCTCGATACAGTCTGGTCTTGGTCATGACTTGGCCTCGATACAGTCTGGTCTTGGTCATGACTTGGTCTCGATACAGTCTGGTCTTGGTCATGACTTGGTCTCGATACAGTCTGGTCTTGGTCATTGGTCTCGCTTCAGGTGGTCTTGACTACAACACTAATTTCCAGAATTGATAGAAGTTTCTCAGGAGCCCGTCTACTTTTCACACAGGGTTTAGAGCCCCAGGAGTTAAATAGTATGCACATACAATGAATAACACTTAAAACATTTAATATATTCATATGTATGAAGAAAACATCATGTTTCCACTGTACAGTACTGTACAAACCACTAACCACCACTAACCCCTAACCCTTCATTACCACAAAGGAAATATGTGATGAGAACATGTGTGATAAAACATACAGAAATGTTCAGCCAAGAAATGGATCTTAGCTCTGGCATAGACAGATATGAGGGTGTTGGAGAGGAATGGGTGTGTTTTTATTTGTTTGTGTGTGTGTGTGTGTGTGTGTGTGTGTGGGCGGGGGGGGTTCTGGAGAGAGAAAGAAAGAGAGCTACAGTACCATGTGGAGTGAATGAGCCCAATGACTGCGTATACAAACAAGAGGCAACACATTACGCACTGCTGAAAGATATTTATTATTGCTCAATGTTGACAGAAAAAAGTGTTTAAATGATACGAATGCTTAAAAAATGTATATTTGATAGTGCAGACTATTTCATAGTGTAGACAATAATTTCAAAGACACCTATCTTCCATCACATAACAAAACATTTGTAAAGAACACATTGAGACTTGTTTTATAGAAACGTACAGTTTCTTGTCAACTGTCTTTTTTAGCCTACCACTCCACCAATCTTCTCAATAATCCGATCCACCCAAGACAGCTTGTGGGGTTTGGACTTGGGGAAGCATCCGCGGACCCCCTTCACCACGCCACAGTGCTCCTTGGCTCCACAAGAGGCCGCCACACAGGCCACCGTACCTGAAACGCAGACGCAGCGCTGCCGGCAGTCACTTGTTGGGTAGAACACCTGCCCGGACAACAAGTAGCGCCCCCACTGCTGGCAGCCGCACTCGCGCAGATGCACGCACTTGTCTTCGCTGAACAGGAAGCCCGGCATGCACACGCAGCCCTCCGTGGCCGGAGAGTTGCATTGTTGTCGGCTCTTGGTCATGATAGAGGAGCAGGTGTGTGGGCAGCCGGGGGAGGAGAGGCTGTAGGAGCTGTTCTCAGGACAGGACATGGCTGCAACACAAACACCATTCGCGTTCAGAGTCTAAAACACACAGATATGCATTCCCATACTCTATAGTCACATACTCTATATGCACCCAGGACAGGGCGTGTCTAAAACGCGTAGGGGCTCACTCGCTCACCCTCTGCTTATCCATATTAAGGCCCATATTAGGAATGTGACATATAAGGCCCATATTGGGACATCTTTTTTATCACTTGAGAAATATTGCTAAGGTGAAACATTTTCTCTCCCAGGCTGACAGTGAATGACTAATGCATGCTTTATCAGTAGCAGGTTAGATGACTGTAACGCTCTCCTATCTGGTCCACCAAAGAAAGCTATTAGTTATCTCCAAATGATCCAAAATGCTGCAGCACGTATCCTCAGTAAGACCAGTAGGAGGGCTCACATCACACCAGTCTTACAATCACTACACTGGTTACCGGTCAGATTTAGAATAGATTTTAAGATTATTTTAGTAGTTTAGCTTTATTAGCTCTCCACAGGCATGCACCTGAATGTCAGCCATGCTTTAACTGTATACTCCAAGTAGGTCCATGAGATCCTCTGGCACTGAACTTTTAACGGCTCCTGGAGCCAGGACCAACAGACATGGGGACGCAGCCTTCAGTTTCCATGCCCCCAGCCTCTGGAATACCCTCCCAGAAAACCTAAGAATGGCTGATACCAGTCATCCACTTCTATGCTGATGATGCGATTTTCCCCATGGGGATTAATACAGTTCTACTACTACTCCTATCCTACTACTACTACTACTGCTACTGCTACTACTACTACTACTACTACTACTGCTACTACTGCTACTACTACTACTACTACTACTATGACTACTACTACTACTACTACTACTACTATAGCTATACATCACATAAAAACTCACACATTACACTTCACTTTCCCACACTCACCCCCTACAGGACCTCACAAGCTAGCCCTGACCCTAACCCTGACCCTGACCCTAACCCTAGTCTCCAAGGCCACACTCTTCAAAGCCACCAACTTCAACATCTCCATTGATGGTTTCCCTGTCCATCTGTCAGCTTAGGTCAAACGTCTTGGTGTCATCCTGGACAATGCCTCCTCATTTGATTCCCATATTAGAAATGCCACCAGGTCCACATTCTCCCACCTCCACAACATCTCCAGACTCCGCCCCTTCACTTTCTCATTCCAGCACCGAAAACCTCACCCGTCACCTCATCCGTCACCTCCCACCTACAGTATCTCAGCCAAACTTCTAAATAGACTCCAACTAATTCAAATAGATTTCAGCTACAAAATGTAGCTGTTAGAAAACTACTTACGCTCACCAAACCCTCTGACCCACCCCCCTCCATAGGCTCCACTGGCTCCCTGTGCCACAATGAATTGAATATGTTTCCCACCACAACACTTCCCCCACATATCTCTCTGACCTCCTCCATAATACGCTCCTTCACACTCCCTCCAATCCTCCTCAGCTGTTTTCCTCACCGTTCCTCTGCCTGTCTTAGCACCATGCATTCAGCTGCACAGCACCGAGGCTCAGTAGAAAACCGCTCCCCATACAGAATATCTGACATCTTATCTACCGTTAAGAAACAACTCATTTTTTTAGACTGGTTTATTATCTTTAATGCATCGTCTCTCCTATATGTGTGAGCTTACTTCCCAATGTGTGCGCTTTAGGCCTATTACTGTATAAAGTTGTCTTGCAAATCCAATGTATTATTATCATTATTATATTTTTTGTATGTTTTATATTTATAATTGCAATTTATGTGTTGTGTGTAAGCAGGGTGCCCTTAAAAAAAACATAAATCCTCCATCCTCATGCATATGACCAATAAGCTCTTAATTTGATATGATTTGGATTTGGACTCACGGCAGAAGTCGATCCTCCTCCAGGCCTGGATCACGCCTCCCGCCCCCTGACACGCCTCCACGTAGTCACTGATGATGTCACAAGCCGACTCCGGCTGACCCTTGGTCTGTATGATGTCATATACGCAGTCGTCACGGTACTGGGCTGAGTCGACGCGGGTGATACAGTCTCTGAGGGGGCCGTCTTTGGCCACGATGACATCACAGGCAGCGGTGTACTTGGGCAGCTTGCTGCCAGGAGGGAGTGGGGGGGCGCAGTCCTTACACTCGCGGGAACAGCCAGGAACTTCTGCCACCAAGTGGCTGTTTCCAAACTCGTTCGCGCTCTTAGCCTGTTTCCCATTATGCAACAAGAAGTCATCGCCAGGGCTACCGTTCATGTTGCCACAGAGACCACAGATGGCGCTGTGATAGGTGCTGGCAACCTGCACCCTCACAGAACTTTTCCAATCGTAAGACACCCTGAGGAAGTGGGTCTCGAGCACGGCAGATCTTGAGCGGCTCTGGTACACCTTGACCCCTGAATGGTTTGAGTAGAATGGTAGGGAGGCCGCCTCCAAGTCCACCTGCAGAACACACACACACACACACACACACACACACACACACACACTATGTCAGACAACTGTCCGAGCAGGGGAAACTCAATGTAAAGATGAGTGCCTCATGTACCTACATTACAATTGAGCTTCAATTTCAATTTAGGTCAACTTAATCTCTTTTCTCATACAGGTCTGTTCCATGCTACTCACCAGGACACGGCCCTGATGCTCCATTGAGAAGGTGTATGTGTTTCCATACACGCTGACTGTCACCATCTTGGCATAAGACACTCTGGTGCTTCCCCGGTTGTTGTTCTCCAACAGAACCTCAAACCTCTCCAGCCTCGGGTCACCAGAACACACGTGCGCCAGCCGGTACACGCAGTTCCCCTGGAAGTCGAACCGGCGACCGTCGAAACTGCGGAAGTGGGGGTCCCCCTGGGCCGAGCAGGTCTTGAAGGTGACCGGGTAGCAGTCCTGGACGTCGTCGATGACCGCGCAGTGCTCGCCGTCCTGACAGCTCTCTGGCGTACACACCACTTGCTGTGTCGTTCCGTTGCACACGCATTTCTTCTCACACGCGCTGTCTGACCAGAAGGTCTCGCCGGGCAAGTGATAGCGGCCGTCGTAGGTGCAGCCACATTCGTTCAGGTGGTGGACACACCTAAAAATGAAATGGTAATATCAGATTGGATTTAGACAGCATTTTACCCACAAGATTCTCCAAAAACTGAACCAGGTAACTCGAATTGACAGTTTACTGACATATTTTTTCTTGAAATGCACTATATGGACATAGCTTTTATGACTAAATTCAAAATTAATAGGCATTAATATGGAGTTGGTCCCCCTTTTGCAGCTATAAATGCTTCCACTCTTCTGGGAAGGCTTTCTACAAGATTTTGTGTCTGGGAATTTTTGCCCATTCATTCATAAGAGCATTTGTGAGGTCAGACACTGATGTTGGACGAGAGGGCCTAGCTCCCAATCTCCGTTCTAGTTCATCCCAAAGGTGTTTGAGGGGGTTGAGGTCAGGACTCTGTGCGGGCCAGTCAGGTTCTTCCACACCAACCTCACCCAACCATAGACCTTGCTTTATGCACTGGGGCACAGTCATGCTGGAACAGAAAAGGGCCTTCCCCAAACTATTCCTACAAAGTTGGAAGCTTAGAATGATCCAAAATGTCTTATTAAGCTGAAGCATTAACATTTCCCTTCCGTGGAACTAAGGGAGCTAGGCCAACCCCAGAAAAAAAACAGACCACTGTAGCCACCTTGGAGAAAAAGCTTCATCTTTCAAAAAATGTCTTCAGTTCGGTAAGTAACTAAATAATATTGCCTATAGATGCGGTAATACAGAAAGAGTGAAAAAAGTCTATGGTGCAATGAGTGGTCCCTGGCAGGGCGGTATACCGGGGCAGAGCCCCAAGTAGTACACCAACCTGGACCAGGGCTAGACCTAGGTCTTCACTGAGGAAATGTTTCAAATCAAATCAAATCAAATCAAACTTTATTTACATAGCGCATTTCATACACAGAGGCAACACAATGCACTTTACAGAGAGAAATGGGAGGGTGGGCATAGGTCCCACCCTTACATATTCCAGAGGGAAGCAGGGAATGTTTGACTCACTTCTCCCCACTGAGGACGTAGCCCGGGTCACACTGGCAGCCCTCTTCACACTCCTGGCTGCACTGTGGGTCAGGCTCTTCACAGGTGGCAGGACAAGCAGAGCCACACAGCTGGTATGAGCTATGCTCAGGGCACGCTAGAGCTGGGAGGGGCATAGGGAGGAATGATATCATACATTATACATGTTTCCATAATAGCTACTAGCATCAGAAAGTAATATCAGAGGAAACAAAAGGCCAATTGGAGCATGTGAGTATGTTTGGTGTGTGTGTGTGTGTGTGTGTGTGTGTGTGTGTGTGTGTGTGTGTGTGTGTGTGCGTGTGTGTGTGTGTGTGTGTGTGTGTGTGCGCGTGTGTGCGCGTGTGTGTGTGTGTGTTTACTTACGACACTTGGTTATGGTCCTCCACTGAGGTGAGACTTTAATTCCTGCGTCCTGACATTCTGCTACGTAATCGGTCAGCGCATCGCACAGGACCGCCTGCCTGCCGTCGTTCTGACACACGTCGAAGAGACAGTCTGCCTGGAACTCCTTCGGTTCCACTTTCCCATAGCAGGAAGCGAATGGCCCGGCGCTGTCCGCTAACACACCGCAGTACTTCGGCCCGCCATAGAGGGCGCGTTCAGCCTTTGAACACCGAGGGCACCCCCCTTCACACGAGTGATAGCAGAACCGGTCGCCATCGGCGACGCTCCAGGAACCCGCCCACAACGTGATATTGGTTGTTGAGACCCCGGAGGGTGTGGTGAAGTCGTCATCGGCGTTACCATTGTAGTTGCCACATATGCCTTGGAGGTTGCCGTAGTAGCTGCTGGTGACGGTGACCATGAAGAGGGTGCTCCAGTCGAAGGTGACCTCTAACCCCACGGCTGTTTGGATGGTTGCTCTAATGCCTGACGGGGTGATAGTGATGCTGCCAGACTCCAGAGTGACTGGTAGGTTACTCTCTACACCATCCACCTGAAAGAAAGAAAAAAAAGACATTACTGTGAGAAGATAACTGAGCCAATTACACCTGTCTTTCACTCGACAGTACTGACTCTCTCTCCGATTGGCTGGCAGACCCACCTCCACAATTCCCCTCTGGCCAGATGTGATGGAGATACGGTGGCCCAGGAGGTCCAGAGTAGCGTAGCTGAGGTAGGAGCCGTCCGAGTTCCCCCGCAGCTCATTCTTAGTCAGGATGGAGAACTGTGTGAGGGTGGGGTCCAGGCCCGTGGTGTTGACCAGGGTGTAGGAACAGGTGCCCTGGAAGGAGAATGGCCGCCCGTCGAAGGTGGTGTAGTGGGGGTCTCCGAAACCCCAGCAATGAGCCTTGGACTGGGCCACACACTGGCTCTGGCCCTCCTCCACTACACAGCGCTCCTTCTCCCTGCACTGCACATCAGCACATGGGTCTGGCGAGACACAACGCAGTAGAGTATGAGTGGGGTTTGAGGAAAAACTTGGATTCTTTGCTACATACAGTACAGTACTGCTTACTTAGAATACAGACTACTGTAAATATCATAGTATGTTTACAGTATGCTACAGTATTTAGTATAGGAGCAGTATACTTTGCAAGAATTGACTTTCTGCTACTTGTGCTCCAGAGAAAGTGTAAATAAAGAACATATACACGGAAGAAGCCTCTCCCAGTGTGCTATCCATTGAAGCAGCCTGATGCTATTCAACTGTGGGAATGAAGCATCTGTGGCCATGCCATCCATGCTTCATATTTTGCTCATTTACAGTATGGTATGCCAAGTACAAGCTTCAGCGTGCTGTTTTCACATGCTGTCGGCTACTATACAACCTTCCAGTCTTGCATACACAAACAATTTAGACATGCTGTGTCATGTATTCATCCTTTACCCCTGAGGTCAGAGGGGAGGAGCCGGCTGTCTATTGGTTGTTACCTGTAGGGTAGCAGCCCAGGACTCCGCCCCTCACTCTGCACTCCTCTGCTTTGCCACACTGGGCAGCCTGACAGCTGAACCGCCCCACCTTGCAACTGCACACCTTCTCACATTCCTCCAGCATCACCGAATGGCCAGACTGACAATCACAACAACAACAATAACAACATCATCATTAACAACAACACATTTAAAAGGAGATTATTTTGCCCCTACAGTGCCAACGATGAATCTATTCATAAATGCTTGTGTTCTCTGTTATTGAAGCTGTTGGACATACATGACAGCGAGCCACGATGGTCAGTGATTGGTCCATACTAACCTTGTAGTACCTCCCCTCCACCAAACAGCCACATTGATCCAGGTGAACACACTCCTCCCCGTCGAACACCAGGCCCTCGTCACACTGGCAGCCCTCCCGGCAGCGATCGTAGTGTGGGGAGGCACTCAGGGAGGCGCAGGTGGAGGAGCTGGTGGAGGAGCACAGCTCATAATGGGTCTTTGCTGGACATTTCAGTGCTGGGGAGGACAGAGAGAGAGGGACAGGAGTGGGGTGGTTACAGTATACATGTTGCACTGTTGGCCATTACTCTTGTGCCTGTTATCAAGGACAAAACAGGCAAGGTAGGGAGTTTGGATAATTACAGATCGATTGCAATAGCCAGTGTGTTATCCAAAGTACTGGAGAAAATCTTATTAGATAGATTAAACCTTTACTTTGGCACTGCAGATAACCAATTTGGCTTTAAGCCCAAGCACACTACTGATTTATGTATCTAGCCCTCTTTAATCTATACATGTGAAGCCAGTAGAGGGAGGCAGATAATTAACCATTAGTGATGTACAGGTATTTAACACAGGCAGAGAGGCAGCGACCCGTCTCTCTTTCCGGTTCTCTCACGCCTCGCCAGTGTCGAGGTGCGGGGAAAAGTTTGGTGTCTTTGCTTGTGTGCTGTGCTGTTGCAATCGGGGTGGTTAACCAGTTGCGCAACAGGCAGTTGCAGAGAGTGTGGGGCTGCGTTCCGAATCGCATACTACCCTACTATATAGTATGCCAAAACAGGATGTAGTATGTCCCAAAACATAGTATGCCACATGCAGTATGGCAAAAATACCAGGATGTCCTACTACATCCGGTCGTATTTTGCAGTATGCAAGCCAGCAGGCTTTTCTGGCTATTCTGACCCACAATCCTGTGCGCAGTGGAAATTTGCATCACATGTGCGAGTCATGACAGCTGTAGACGAATGTCGCGTTATGGACAGCGACGGATGTGGGCAAATTTCAAGGCGCAATGTTATGACAGGGTAGTATGTCCCAATTGGATGCCTACTGCTTGCAAAGTACATACTTTCTAAGGGCAGCTGTAGTAGGTACTGGTAGTAAGAAGTAGAAGTATGCGATTCGGAACGCAGCCTGGCTGTTGAATGGATGTGGGTAGCTACCTAGAAGCATCCGGTTTACGGGGAAACAAGTGCTAATGTTGGACCACTGTTCCTTTTTTTCTTTTTAGTTTGAGTTTATGTTGCAAATCAGCTGACTGGCCACCGCAAGTGAGCTTACAGTCTTTCGCTCACAGTTGGCCTTGTGAGATTGGATGATTTAAGTGCGGGGCTAGTTGGCTGTGTGTTTATTTTCTTTATCCTTTTTGTATTCTATTGTATGCTCCAGCCATCTCCCCACTCGCTGATATTAGGTGTGCAGTTGGTTTACCTGGCGGAGGCTGTTCTAAAAAGTTGGGGCCTTTTGCACCAGTTGGGTTGGTCTGCAGTGTCTGGGTTGCTCTACGGAGGTGCAGTGTCTGGGTTGCTCTGAGGAGGTGAAGTGTAGCCAATAAGGCAGAGTGTAGTGGAGTCACCATACTTATTAACCCCCTTCTCTCACCGCAGTCATCGGCCAGAAGCCAAGCCAGCTTAAGAGTCAGCGATGGGCCTTGGTGGTATCCTGACTGTCCTATATATCTATTTTCTATGTCATTGCTCTCAAGTATTCTTATATGTGTAGAATAAAAGTATTTTTAATGTTATTGTATTTAAAAAATAAAGGAAATATTTTTGTATTCTACACTGTGTCCAGCCTATAAATATACCTGGGTTACACATGGATGATCTATCTGACCAGCTAAGAGGCTGTCTATGACCTGGCTATTATTTCTCCTAGCAGTGCTGGGTTTCAACAAATCTTTGATTATGTTGATTGATTATGGTGTTAAATATGATGTGAAATACAATTCAAAAAAGAGTGTGATAATCGTCAGGGCAAAGAGGGATAATGACCTCATATTCCCATCTTTCTTTCTGTCAGACATATCATAACAGATCAAATGTCAGATGATGATAACATGTATAGCCAGCACCGCATGTTATATGCACAAGCTAATATGCTGGCTAGGAAATTTTTACTAGTGTTCTGACCATGTGAAGCTCAGTCTCTTTAGAGCGTATTGTACTCCGTTGTATACTGCCCCTCTATGGGTGAAGTTCAAAAAAGCAAGCTACCACAAGCTTAGGGTTGCTTATAATGACTTAGGATTCTGATGAATAAGCCCAGGTGGAGTAGTGCTAGTGAACTGTTCTGCATGGCCAGAATTAGCACCTTTCAGGCACTTATGATAAACTTAATGCACAAATTCATTTGCCGTCTAAGTGGGTCGCAGAATTGTGTTATTCAGTTGCTGTCTAATCCCTGGAATGTCACTGTGAGATATACATCCCAATTCAGGGGAATACTGGTACAAGTGCCTTGTTTATTATTATTATTATTATTATTTTTTAATCTTTATGTCTTATGTTTGGTGGTGTTTTTAATTGTTGTATGTGATTTATGGACCCGAGTCTGCTAAATAAAGTTGATGATGATGATGATGATGATGATGTAGTTATTTTATATATTGACTGAAATTGTCTTGGTCAAAGTAGAACAGAACGAATTGTGTTCTTGAATAATAGCAGTAGTGACGTAGACACCAAAGACTAAATAGATTTGGTCTTTTCTGTCAAACATCAGATCTCACTCACGACAGAAGATGTTCAATCTCCAGCTGGTTACTTTGGCTCCAGCAGCCTGACAGAGGGAGACGTACATCTGGACGTGTGGACACACCGCTGCCGCTCCCCCTCCAGCGGTGGCTACCTCCTTCACGCACGCATCATAGTAGCCAACAGGGGGCAGCACTGTGTGGCAGCCTGCGATTGGGCCCTGGCGCGCCCTGATGATGTCACAGGCCTTCTCTGCTTCGGGCACTTTTTGCTTTTCGGTTCCTGGACACTTCGACCCGTCACATCCTGTCTGGCATTTCACCCCTTCCTGTGACATGACCCACCCAGCGGTGAACGCCTCCACTGTCAGAGCCTGCTGCTGATTGGGCAGTTGGAGGTCGTCATCAGGTTGGCCATTATAGTTGCCACAGAGACCGGCAGTGACACCCTTGTAGGTTGAGGGGATGTTGAGGATCACCCCACTCTGTGTGTCATAGGTCACCTTCAGGCCAAAGTCTGTTAACACGACAATATTTATCCCACTCTGAAAGGCCTGGACCTTCCCATTGTCTAGAGACAGAGGAAGGTGGGCCTTGATGTCATCCACCTAGCAGAGAAGAGGAGAGACAACTTTAGCATCTTGTAAGCATTTTCTATAATATGGATGGAGAGATACAGATACAGATTTTACTTGTTTATTTTACCAGGTTAATCTCATTGAGACCAAGAAAGAGCTGTGTAAGCAAGCAACACTGTTCCAGAAGATTACCAAGTAAAACATATAAACTAGACATCTGTTAACACATTCAGAAACTCATTCAATATAAGGCAATGTTGCACATTTTCAGCCTAGAAGTAGGCTTCTTTACCATTAATGAGTGACTTTAACAGAGTGGTGAGGTCTGATGCCACTTTGTAGACTGAAAAGTTATCATTTCTGCCATTTGGTGTGTAGTCCAAAATCCCTATGGGAATAATGAATGGGATTTGCAAAAAATGTAGAAAATACGGTCTCTGAATAGAGTATGTTTGCTACACACTAAATGGTGTCAATGCAAACTTAAAGCCTACACAATGACGACATAATCTCACCAGTCTATTAAAACTATGATTCAAATTACTGGAGGATGATAAAGAGGGATGATGTAGATGGATGGTATGCAGGGATGGATGGATGGATGGATGGATGGATGGATGGATGGATGGGATGGATGGATGGATGGATGGATGGATGGATGGATGGATGGATGGATGGATGGATGGATGGATGGATGGATGGATGGATGGATGGATGGATGGATGGATGGATGGATGGATGGATGGATGGATGGATGGATGGATGGATGGATGGATGGATGGATGGATGGATGGATGGATGGATGGATGGATGGATGGATGGATGGATGGATGGATGGATGGATGGATGGATGGATGGATGGATGGATGGATGGATGGATGGATGGATGGATGGATGGATGGATGGATGGATGGATGGATGGATGGATGGATGGATGGATGGATGGATGGATGGATGGATGGATGGATGGATGGATGGATGGATGGATGGATGGATGGATGGATGGATGGATGGATGGATGGATGGATGGATGGATGGATGGATGGATGGATGGATGGATGGATGGATGGATGGATGGATGGATGGATGGATGGATGGATGGATGGATGGATGGATGGATGGATGGATGGATGGATGGATGGATGGATGGATGGATGGATGGATGGATGGATGGATGGATGGATGGATGGATGGATGGATGGATGGATGGATGGATGGATGGATGGATGGATGGATGGATGGATGGATGGATGGATGGATGGATGGATGGATGGATGGATGGATGGATGGATGGATGGATGGATGGATGGATGGATGGATGGATGGATGGATGGATGGATGGATGGATGGATGGATGGATGGATGGATGGATGGATGGATGGATGGATGGATGGATGGATGGATGGATGGATGGATGGATGGATGGATGGATGGATGGATGGATGGATGGATGGATGGATGGATGGATGGATGGATGGATGGATGGATGGATGGATGGATGGATGGATGGATGGATGGATGGATGGATGGATGGAGAGTTATATGGCAATCGAAATCTACCACTAATGTACAGATACCTACCGCTACCTCCCAGATCAGTCCAGGATCCATGGTGATCTTGTAGCCGTAGGTCTGGATCTCCACCTTCCTGGTCACTCTTCCCTGGGTGGTCAGATGCTGTACCAACACAGTGAAGGCCGCAATCCCTCCATCATTCCTCTCCACCTCCGCCATCTTAAACACACAGTCCCCGTGCACGCTGAACGCACGGCCGTCGAAAGACCTGTACTCCCTGACCCCGACCACAAGGCAGGAGCCGGGCTGCTTGGTGACGCAGGCCTGCACGCCGTCCTTCAACGCACAATGCTCATTGGCGCCACAAGCGAATGTGTCGTCACATTCCACGCCTCCATTGGCGTTACACACGCAGCGGGGGCTGCAGCGCCCCCCAGTGCCGGGGAAGAAGACCTGCCCGCTGGTGTAGTAAAGACCCAGGTGCACGCAGCCACACTCTGCCACGGGAACACACGCGCTGTCGCTGAGCAAGAAGCCGTCGTCGCACACGCATCCCTCACTGCAGGGGGCGCTCTCGCAGGCCTCCGGCTCTTTCAGCGGGCTGCAGGTATTTGGGCAGCCTGGAGCGCACACTTCGTAGTGGCTGTTGGCCTGGCAGGATGGTGCTGAAGCACAGGTAAAACACACACCGATTAGTTAGACACACTTACAGAATAAATATGTGTACACACAGAGTAAGTAAACACACACATACACAGAAGAGATACACATACACACACAATTTCAGAAAGGGATTGTGTTCATTCAAGATGAATAGTCTGTGTGTGTGTGTGTGTGTGTGTGTGTGTGTGTGTGTGTGTGTGTGTGTGTGCGTGTGTGTATGTGTTTGTCTAACTCACGGCAGAGTTTGTCTGATCTCCAGGTCTCCACGGTGGCTCCTGCGTCTTGGCAGGCAGTGTTGAAGGAGGTGAGGGCGTTACACAAGGCAGAGGCATGGCCTCCGTACCCACAGAGGTCAAACACACAGTCCTCCAGGAAGTCCTGTGGGTTTACCGTGGCATGGCACTGTCTGAACGGACCTGCTTTATCTGCTATCAGGCCACAGTACTCCCTCGACCGATACCTCTTCCCCTGGCCAGGGTCGCATTGCGGGCAACGCCCCCCTGGGCAATCATTGGTGCATCCCACGGTTCTGCCTACCTGCCAGCTGGACCCAAAGGCGGTGGGATTGGGGGCAGGGCTGTGGTCTGGTTTGAGGAAATCGTCGCCCCCTTGGCTGTTCCAGTTCCCACAGAGGCCGGCAACGAGGCCGGAGTAGGAGCTGGGCAAGGTCAGAGTTACGTAGCTCCTCCAGTCGAACTTCAGAGTGAGGCCGAAGCTGGTCCTCACCACACCAAAGTAGCCACCCCTCACCACAGATAGATGGCTGGCCCCAGACTCAGCTTCAAACGGCAGGTTGACAAACTGGCCATTTACCTGGAGACAGAGAGATATAAAACATGAGGAAAGACTTTTTAGGATGACAATGTATGGCACAAAATACCGTTGATTGGCATGACAAAAATGACATGCATATTTGACTTTCACTTGAAAAAGATAACTTAGGAGTGGGCTATCTCTGTAGGGACGGAAATCTGGCCTAGTGTTTAGAGATGACGATGAAAAGGAAGGTTGCTGATTTGATCCCTGGTAGCACACGGCGGTTACACGTTGGATGTGAACTAACAGCTGGAGTGCAGTTGGTTGAACTGAACCCATATTTGCTCTAATGATGCCGCACTGCGGCTGACCCTACAGCTGACCTTGACCTCTGTAAAATGCTTATGTGGGCACTGTGTGGCTACAGTATGTGTGTGTGTGTATCTTAGAGGGATGTGCGATAAGACAAATTCCAATTATCTTGTGTGAAAATTCTTAAAATTGTCTTCTGTCTGTCCATCTGCCTTTCTGTCTGTCTGTCTGTCTGTCTGTCTGTCTGTCTGTCTGTCTGTCTGTCTGTCTGTCTGTCTGTCTGTCTGTCTGTCTGTCTGTCTGTCTCTAGCTGTGCGTGTGTGTCCTAACACAGTAGCCATGTTTCCAGGAGCCTACCAGAACTTTCCCAGGGGTGTCGCTGCTCATGGTCAGGGTATGGTTCAGGACAGTAATGGAGACAGTCTTGGTGTAGGCCACCTCCTTGTTCTTGCCTCGGTTTTCGTTCTGGACCTGAACCTCGAACGGTACCAACGGGGAGTCCACCTCACCTCCAACCACCAACTTGGACAAGACGTAGGTGCACGTGCCCTGGAAGTCAAACCTCCGTCCGTCGAAGGTGCGGTAGTGGGGGTCGCCGGAGGCCTTGCACGTGGCGAAGGATGATGGGTAGCAGTCCCTGACCCCACTACGGAGCCCACACACCTCTGACGTCTTACACTTTGTTGAGGTACACTGTGCATCCGCCTTTCCTGGGATGCACCTGCACAACTTGCTACAATGCTCGTCAGCCCAGAACTTCGTGCCTGCAGGGTAGTAGCGGCCCTGGTGTTGGCAGCCACAGGACGTCCTTGGCACGCAGTGGTCCCCGCTGAGGACGAAGCCATTGTTGCATTGGCAGCCCTCCACACAGGGGCCCTTACACTTGGCCGGGGCGTTGGGGTCGCTGCAGGTGGCGAGGCAGGCTGGGCCACAGGCGTTGTAGTGGCTATTGGCTGGACACTCCAGAGCTGAGAGGAGAGGAAACAGGATAGTTCTGGTTAGGAGTGAAGACAAATGAGAAGAGAACAGAACGGAGTAGGGGAGAGGAGGGTAGGGGTGGGGGGGGAAGAGAAGAGAAAAAAACGTACGACACTTAGCGACCATCCTCCACTGCCGGTTGACCTGGATGCCCTCGGCCAGACAGGTATCATCGTAGCTCTTAAGGCTATCACACAGCAGCTGCTTGGCACCTTTGTTGGTACACACATCGAAGACACAGTTCTCCAGGAATATGCCTGGCTCCAGGGCCTTGTGGCAGCTGGCGAAGGGCCCGTCTGTCTGGGTCAGGAGACCACAGAAGTTCTTGTTCCCGTACTTCTCCTTGAGCTCGGGGCTGCAGCTTGGGCAGCGTCCTCTGCAGTCGTCGTTGCAGAAGCGGTCTCTGTCCTCCGTCTTCCAGCTCTTGGCGAACGCCAGCACCGTGGAGAGGACGGTACCCGAGGGGTCGGAAAGGTCGTCGCCACGGTTACCGTTGTAGTTCCCACACAGGCCCCCCAGGAGGCGGAAGTAGCTGCTGGGAGCTGTGATAAAGAGGCGCGTGTTCCAGTCGTACTTCACCACCAGGCCAAAGTCTGTGGTCAGGACGGCGTAGGGACCGCTCAGCGCCACCTTCAGCTTCCCTCCCGCAAGGCTGACTGGCAGATAGACCAGCTCTCCGTTCACCTGGGGAGGAAGGGGGGTGGGTTAGCACCACTCATTGGCCCTCACCTACCATAGACCCACTTTATGTTCATGCAGTATTGCATGTGTGACCCCAGATCCCCAGTTAGACCCTAACCGTGACCCCACTACTGACCCCTGATCCTTGAACAGATGACCTCTCACCTGCACCCGGCTCCTATGCCTGCTGATGACCACAGTCTGATTATGGACGGTTACGGTGACCGTCCTTACGTAGGACACGTATCGGCTCCCCCGGTGGTTATTCTTGGTCAGCACCGTGAACGCAGCCAGGCCTTTGTCCTGCTTGGCAACTGTTGCCATGGTGTAGGTGCAGGTCCCCTGGAAGTCAAACCGATGACCATCAAAGGTCTGGTAGTGGGGGTCGCCGACCGCTCGGCAGGTTGCCGTGGAGATGTGAACACACACACCCTGCTTGCATTCCTCCTTCTCTCTGCATTTGACGTTGTCACAGGGGTCTGGTGGAGGGGTGGGGGGTAGCGAGCCTGAAGAATTTGGCACAACACAGTGTTAAGTGAGTGGTGGCAGATGCTCTAGAGTAGTGTGCCTACAGTACAACATTCATAGTAATACAGTACACACTTCTCAAGCTGATATGTCAGTGCTTTAGCAGGAATCTGTGTAGCCTTGATGTGAATACTGTAGGCAGTGTAGCGTAGTATGGTATAGTGAAATCTAGTGCACCCTGCCTAGGTAACACAGCTTAGATATATCAGTGTAGTGTGACAAGGTTTAGCATAGAAGAGCCTACTGTACCTACATTACATTACAGTCATTTAGCAGAAGCTTTTATCCAAAGCGACTAACAATAATTGCACGTAGGAAAAGCCAATGTACTACTACTTGCCAGAACTCACAAGTGCATCTTCTTTCTAAAATAAGTGACTACGAGCATAATCTAGTGCTGAAGAAAAGAAAGAAATAATCTAAAGATTGAGGATGAAGAAAAGCAATCTAAAGTACAGTGCAATACAATACAATAAGTGCTTAGGAGGGAGGATTGTTGTAGTACTTCTTGAGTACTCACCTGAGGTGCATACACCTGTTGTACCATAACCATGATACAACTTGCCTCCGTAGATGTACACAGATAGAATGGCATCTCCCTGGATGGTGAAATGACCCTGCTGCGTCCCTAGAGGGAAAATGCTCCACGCATACTTTCCATCTGTTGAGATCTTCCACTGAAGTTTGTCACTTAAGTCTGCTGTCTTGGCCCTGACCTTCACACTGCGGAGACCATCCCGCTCTGATAGGACTACCAACGTGCTTTTGAAGCCCCTTATGGTGTCCACAGTCCAATCGCTGGCCACCTTCCAGGGCAGGATGGATGTGAAGAAGGGGTCATTGGGATAGTTGTCGCTGTAGTACATCACCATCACCTTCTTGTTACTCTGGATCTTCACAGGGGTAGTGCGCGTAATGGGCTCCGTCAAGACCTGGCCTGCCTTCAGTGTCTTAGTGGTGGAGGACTTTCCACGTGTCACTGTCACCACGGTGCCATCCTGTGTGGTCACGATGCTAGCGAAGTCTTTCGCATTTCCGTCGATGTGCATAGGCGGGATCAGGTAAGAAGTGGAGAGGAGGTGAACAGGGAGGAGCTGTTCATACACGTGTTCGCAGGTTTTCCTCGCTAAGGAGCACTGGTTCCCCGCCAGGACTGCTAGAGGACGCTGTGACGTCACCCGCATCCCTGTCAGAGCGGAGGAACTCTGCAGCAGGTAGCTTTGGTAAGGCCCCAGGTATACCCGCACACCCCTATTAGCTAGCCATTTCTTCTTAATTCCCTTGATATCCACGTCAGAGGTTGGGGTGAAGGTGACAGAGTTAGGCTGGGGGCCATTCACCACTCCCAGCAGGTGCAGAAAGGGCCCACGAGGTGTGATGACCCGGTACTCTACCCCCAACTGATCAGAGGGTAAGACTATGGTTCCGTCCCCTGTTTTTTCACGCAAATTGAAGGCAACCAAAGAAATGTCAGCGCTGGAGTTCACCTGGATAACGCTGGCGGAAATCCCCGTATTTTGGAGCTGCGCCTGTGTAGGGACGCTCACCCATTTGGTCTCCTTCCCGCCCAGTGCCACCTTGGTGGTGAAGGGGGGATAAAACAGATGGACTTCAACTATGGCAGGGGTTCCCTGGGCGGTGAGGACCAGCTGCAGGGAATGGGTCTTGTCAATGCCCATGTAATTGGTCAGAAAAGCTGTGACAAACTCTCTCCCCACAGGACAGCCTCCCGACACTGCAGACAGGAGCGGGAAGAGGAAGAAGACAAGAGAAACAGGAAGAGAATGGTGAACAACAACCACATCAGGAATCAGAAATCATGTTCTATATCATCAGATGTTTTATGCAACAATCCTTTACAGAAAACAGGTATCTGGCCATCAGTCCCTACTATAGGCTGTTACTGAGTCTTATGGCAAAGCACTGGTTGTCTCTAACTGACAATTCTATGAACCACTATAGAATTGAAATTGTTATATTTCTCAGAATTAATCTTGGTCAAGCGAAACAGTAGCTATATAATTCTCAATAAGAAAGTGTGTGTAGGCTCCCCACTCTCCCCATGCTGTGACCTTGTCGTGGTGGAGAGGCTTGTGTGTTTCTAAGACCCTGAGATTTGGGGGGAGCCTCCGGATCCTGGTATGTTTAACCTTATCAAATTGGTCTCGGGTGAGGAGCCAGACAAAAGTCAGCACACTGGCCCCCCCAGGTTTGGGGATTAGGTATGGCGCTAAAAACGCCACCCCATAAAAAAGCATTCAGTATTGTTACAGAAACTAGAATGAGCAAATTGACATCAGGCCCATCGTAGACCAAACCCAGTTGATGAAAGCCGTTGATGAAAGTTGATGAAAGTTTCAGTTGATGAAAGCCGAATGGAAGTCAGGAGTGCACAAGAGAGAGATGATTGGTATGAACAGCTGCAAATGGTGGTTTCTAGGCCACCCTAAAATGACATGCTTCTGATAATAAAAGTGCAAACCAAGAATTACAATGAGAGGGCATTGAGCACCCACGAATGTGGTGAAATAAACAACAATGGTGAATGTCTTGTTGGGTTTCTGCATGAATAACAACCTGGTAATCAGTGGAACTACAGTATCTTTCCACACAAGAACATACACAAGCTCACATGGAAGTACCAGATGGTATGATAATCAACCAAATAGACTGCATTATCATTAATGGTAAGTGGCGTAGGTCACTACAAGATGTTAGAGCCTACCAGGGTGCAGATGCCTATAACGACCACTACCTAATCGCTGAAGAAGAACCCATCATAAACAGCAAATATGCATTATATTATACATAAAATGGCTAAAACTTCAAACATTTCATATTCATGAAGACAATATCACATTGTCTAGAAATGTCTTGAAAAGTCAATTAAAGTTTCAAATATGAATCATATTACAAACAACCCTCAAACTCCTTTTCACCAAATAAATCTACATGAGAAAAGCCCACTCCACTGACATATTCAACAGGGTAGGGGACGACAGGTTCACAGTGCACTTGTTTTTTTTTCATTGTAATGTGATGCGTATTGAATGAACGACCGGTTTCATAATATAGATTGTTGAACTCATTTATAAGATATGATCTAAAGATTTTGACTCCTCCATTACATACAAAAATAGTATTGCACGTCTTGCACGTTAAATTTTAATCAAAGTCATCAAACAAACAAATCAAGTCATCATTATGCCCAGTATAGTACAGTATGTCCTTTTTGGAAGAAGCCTCTGTCCTATTTGAATTAAATATGACCAGTCAATTCTTCCTGACTGAGCAAATTATTGCAAAATAGTGCCTTCCAATTGCATAAGGGACAGTTGCAGATAAGAGATCCTCATAGGCATGTGCATGTATAGTACAGTAGCCTAGGCACTATTTGGTCTAGTGAGGAGAAAGGTGAAACCTGGTTCCTACCTGAAAGCAGGCCAGCAACAACACACAACAGCACCGGCTTCATTATGGCTGAAACATCAAGAATAGGAAACACATGTTGACTCTTCTTACTAGTCACCAGAATTACATCTGAGTTTGTAACAGTTACTGTTACTATACATAGTGCACATCAAATACATGTACAGTAGCGGTGTGTGGGTGCCATGCGCTGTATCTACCCGGTTAAAGACTAGCAGTGTCCAATGTATCTAATGTAATAGAGACCAAAGGCATGGATACTGTACCTGTCGATGCTCCATGCAGGATTGATGAGACCTCCACAGAGGAGAGACTCTTATAAGGAGACAAGTTCATCACAAGACAATCATCACGTATTGTCAACACTCTGCATGCATCACCGCAGTGCAAATTGACTCTTAATGACAATATTTATTGTCCTCTGACATAATTAAACATGGCTTACCACAAGATCAGCTTAAAAAGCACAAGCCCGCTGTGGTATCAGGACGGTTCATTATTGTCAGGAGGGGTGTGTCAATAAGACAAACCAATATCGTAATACAAACAGAAGGTAAATAAATATTTGAAGATATAAAATAAATATTTATCTTGAGAGTAAGTTTCATTCCTTCATGACCTGCATGCCTCCAGGGCCCTGAAATGAACCAGAAAGATTGTGTCTGACCCCTTGCATCCCGGGCACAGTCTCTCTGTACCACTCCCCTATGGCAGGAGACCGTGGTCCATCTGGACCGGGACCATGCGCCACAAAACCCCCACAGCCATCCAAAAGAAACCCCCTGCGTCTGCTGTAGATATCCCGTACAGCCCCTAACCCTGACCTTCCTCCCTCCTCCCTAGTGTCTCTCCCTCTTGTACTCTATACAGGTCCTGTGGACACCTCCCTGTCTCCTGCAGGCTACCCTGTATGGGTGCCCCCCTCCCCCGGCCCCGGCCCTCCATATGGCTCCCCATGGCTCCTGGAGAGGCCCCCTGCCTTCCTCGTGTCCAGCTCCTTCCCACTCTGTATCATCAGCTGTCCCTATCCAGCCAACCCCACCTCTTATTTACCCTAGGCTCTCTGCTCTCTGTCTCCCCACCTCTGCTTTGTGGCATTCTCTATGAGCCTGTTCTGCTACTGTAAGTGCTTACTGTGCTTTGTTATATGATTCACTTAAATATCATATTATAGACTACAGCTATAGCTAACACATAACGGCCTACCATGTAGGCAACATCTCTATAAGTATTTTATACTCTACGGATAGTCAAGTCTCTCTTATGAAGTATTTAGTCCATGTTCATTGCTTTGTAAATGTTCTTAGCCAATAGACAAACATTTTCCAAGAGCTTGCTCGATTGTCTCATTGAGAGAGGTCAGGGAAAAATTTTACAGTTCACCTTTCTGGTCCCCGGGTGAAACTGTTTTTTTTTTTTCTTCCCTCAGGAATATGTAGGGATGAGACATATGCCCCCCCATTGCTCTCTGTAAAGCACATTGTGTTGCCTCTCTGTATGAAATGCGCTATACAAATAAAGTTTGATTTGATTTTATCAGACTGATCAACAAGGCCTGTGTCTCCCCACGGCAGCCCCCCGTCTCCCCAGTGACCCTTTGCACCACTGCACTCGGCCTCTGATTGGACGACATATCTCAATGGCTCACAAATTCCACTCATTGTAGAACTCATCTCATCTCTCACACTACACTCTACACACTCACTGTATATACATTCACCACACTCTGTATATTGCATATTTAGCATTTGCCCCTTTCTTTTTATTGGTTATATTGTATTTCCATTTGCACTGTCATGTCTTTGCACTGTTCTGTCCTGTCCTGCACTCTGTCCTATGTCGTCTCGATCAGAGTATGCCATTACCCTAGTGAAATTCCTAGTATGTGTAAACCATATACAATACATGACATACATACATTCATACTCTACATGATGAATCTTGAATCTTGAATTTTGCTGTTGATGACGTAACACATTTCACACGTGGTGGTGCAAGTTGGATTTTTAACAGATTATAAAACAATTAATTGAGGCTTCTGTAGTACTGTAAGTTTACTCAAGGTGGGAAGTAGATAACTGTACAAACACGGTATTTACTTATGGGACGTGGCTCAAGCTTGGTTAAGCATAACTTGTTAACACCCCAAATGTAATCCTCAACTCAAGAAAATGGTACACATTGTATCTTTGCAACTGAGGTGAGTAATTCGAAGGTTCTCGAGTTTAGAGCTTGGGTAGGTAAATACTGTAGTGATCCCAACCACCAGTCAGGAACGAGGGGGACTGTCAAGTGCACCAAGGGCCGGAACATTAGACCCAAGAGTCAGACATGAGAGACGAGAGGAACATTAGACCCAAGAGTCAGACATGAGAGACGAGAGGAACATTAGACCCAAGAGTCAGACATGAGAGAAGAGAGGAACATTAGACCCAAGAGTCAGACATGAGAGACGAGAGGAACATTAGACCCAAGAGTCAGACATGAGAGAAGAGAGGAACATTAGACCCAAGAGTCAGACATGAGAGACGAGAGGAACATTACGCCCAAGAGTCAGACATGAGAGACGAGAGGAACATTAGACCCAAGAGTCAGACATGAGAGACGAGAGGAACATTAGACCCAAGAGTCAGACATGAGAGACGAGAGGAACATTAGACCCAAGAGTCAGACATGAGAGACGAGAGGAACATTAGGCCCAAGAGTCAGACATGAGAGAAGAGAGGAACATTAGACCCAAGAGTCAGACATGAGAGACGAGAGGAACATTAGGCCCAAGAGTCAGACATGAGAGAAGAGAGGAACATTAGACCCAATAGTCAGACATGAGAGACGAGAGGAACATTAGGCCCAAGAGTCAGACATGAGAGACGAGAGGAACATTAGACCCAAGAGTCAGACATGAGAGACGAGAGGAACTACCTACCTATCTGCCTACGGGGGCAGAACCTGCCCAAGCACCTGGGACAGGCCGGAAAGATATAATATCTATTACTAAGTGGATCCCTCTAAAAAACAGATGGATGGATGAATAATGAATGGTCCACACACACATGGAACTGACAAGGGCCCAACTAGCTCTGGTGATAAGGACCCCCCCCCCCTCTCTCTCTCTAGCCAGGGTCTGGCGCTTATCAGAAGGAACAAAGGGATAGTGTTGGATGAACTGCCTGAAGACAAACAACTTTCCTGTATGAGGTTGCGAAGAATAGATGTTAAAAAGAGAAGGTGTAATCAAGCAAGTAACACTGTTTAGAGTGAATATCATTTATTGGAAATGTAATCACTTAAAGTAGAAGTAAACATTTATAAGTCATGTATCTGTTCTTAGTCAAGATCAATTATGTAACCTTGTATACGTGTGAGACAGTAATGACAATGTAATGATTGGAGAATGTATCCATGTATCAACTGTTTGAGTATATAGGTAATGCTTAAAGTAGGATATTTAATAAGATGTTAATAAGACATTTATTTTGTGATGTCCTGCTTTGAATGCAGGGATTGTTAATCTGCCAGGGAGGAGAGAAGGACTGTGTTCATCCGAAGAGACGTGACGTCAACACCCTGCCCTCCTGGAAGGAGGTTCAAGAAACAGCTCGCGAGGAGGGAGAGGCACTTCTTTCCATCAACAGAGGAATGGAGGAAGTCAGACTTTTCTTTCCACCAAGAAAGAAGTTAGAGGCTGGAGACCTTTTGTTACCTGTATTTTTCATGTAACTGGATTATCTGTATAACTTATGTATAACATAAAATTTTATATAAAGATTTTTTACCCTTGCATCAGATATTTTCTCCTCGCCTTTATTGGTTTGGTGAGTATTGATATATCTTGCTTGAGATTAAGCTTAAAGGTCTTACAGCAGGGCCATTAGGCCCGTCCGCCCAGGTCGACTAAAGAGGGTCTAACCTGGGCCTTTCCTCCGGAGAGGGAGGTTGAAGAGGAATGCATGTGTGTGAGTTGACACTGAGGAGTTGACCTTTGAGCTGTGAGCACGAACAGAGGTCTAAATCAAGTGGCACCGCTCTGACAGAGAGAGCACATTGGAGCACACACACTTTTGGGAGAGAGAATTGTGAGAAGCATTTTAAGAGAGGCTGTGACTGATTGACTCATTTGATGGTAGTTTAAGCAATAACATATTAGATTCATGAGCCACGGATAACAATAAAACCTGGTGGTGAGGTTCTATAAGCCGTGGTAGGGACTTCACATAATAAGCCATCACCTTGAGGTCAATAGGTCAGTAGCCTACTCTTCAACAAATACTATATACTTTAATACTAAATACTGCACATAAAATGAATAACACTTTAAACATTTCATATATTCATATTCATAAAAAAAATATCACGTTTCCACATTGCCTGACAACAGGTTTACTGTTTAAATCTGTCTTGTTAGACGTTATTCTTCCCATTGACATTGGGGGGACAATATTTGTTTGTCTGGCGTTCGTTTGTCCGGCGTTCGTCCACACAACCAATTTCATTCAACAACTGTACATGATGATGACATGCGTCATGGGTGGGAGACAACATGTTCACTGTGTACTTGTTGCCACAAAGGAACTTGCATCATGGGTGGGGGACATGTTTCCTGTGCACTTGTTCACCTGGTAACAAGTAGGATAGAGGGAGGAGGCTAAATCTGTCCATCTCTCACTAGTGCTAAGCTGGTTAAAAATAGAGGAGCAAAAGAGGGGGATTGGAAGAAGAGTGGACAGGTGGAGGGGAAAAAAAAAGGGGGGGGGGGTGGAGGGAAAGGAGGTGAAGAGGGATTTGTCAGTAACTCCCCAGGAGGACACAATAATAGCAAACACTACATACGTACTCAAAGAGGTGTGTGGAGCTTGTTCTCTTTGAGCCGCCCGATGGACGACGCACACTCCTCCAGCGCTCCTCGTCATGTGTCTGACTATGATCAGCATGTTTGCTTGTGTGGCGCTGACTTGGTTGGTGAGTACTGTACACACACAAACACATACATATTTCTATACAGTAGCGTACATCAAAAATAATATAGAGTTTAATTGTTCAATCACAAAAATGCATGAGACCCTATACTGTTTGAGTCCAGTTTGACAGTATGGGCTGGGCTTCCATACATAGGCTGTATAGTAGGACTTTTACTCCCTCAAGCATTCCTGTCAGCACCACCATACAGGCCACTTACAGTAAGAGGATGAACTGAACACATGACTGTGTGTGTGTGTGTGTGGGGGGGGGGGGTGCGTGCGTGTGTGTGTGCGTGCGTGTATATGTCCAATATGCAATATGTATCCACTGTAGTATAGTACATTTATCTTACATTATTACACACTAGCCTTTCAGAAGACAGGGAGAGGCCTACAACAAGGCCTCTCACTTCAACCCTCTTCTTCTTTCTCTGTCTCTGTCTCTCTCTCTCTCTCTCTCTCTCTCTCTCTCTCTTTCTCTCTCTCTCTTTTCCACCCCTTTCTCCATCCCTTTTTCCGGCTCCTCGCCCTGTGACCCCAGACTGGAAGGACATGCTGTGTGAGAGGAGAGGAGGAGGACGAAGGAGGGATTGACCCAGACAGCGTGGTGAGTGGGACCGGGCCGGGACAAGCTGGAGATAACACAGACATGAGACTAGATTCTGACACAGAGAGAGAGAGAGAGAGAGAGAGAGAGAGAGAGAGGGAGAGAGAGAGAGAGAGAGAAAGTTAGAGAGTGTGGAAGATAAGCAGGCAGTCTGCAGAGAGAGAGAGAGAGAGAGAGAGAGAGAGAGAGAGAGAGAGAGAGAGAGATTGGCTTTAGGGTTTAAGTCTGGGTGAAGGGTGTGTAAGACATACAGTATAAGGCCAGTGGACAACTGGGGGGGAAGAGAGAGAGAGAGAGAGAGAGAGAGAGAGAGAGAGAGAGAGAGAGAGAGAGAGAGAGAGAGAGAGCTGTGGTGTAGGTTGGTACTGCAGGGTTAGCTAGTACTGTACGTATACAGACCACATACTGTAGTATCCAGCGCGTCAGCAGCTAGCCAGGAGCCATCTTGGAGGGAGGTGAATACAGTGCAGTGTGTGCTGCATCAATGAATGTACTAAACCTGTGCACATGCACTGTTTGTTCCCTGTCTGTCCAGAGCAAAACCCTTAAAAGAAACATTGAATGTTTCAAAAGAATGCTAATTGATATCGAGTGTCGGCAGTAAACATTGGCAGTTGAGTCAGAGAAAGGGAACATGTCGACTCATCGTGTTACGATCCAGCTCGTAAGAGACGCAACAAAAAGAGAGTCACAGGCCCAAACCATAATAACGGAATATTTAATAGAAATAATAAGAAAAGACAGCAGAAAACATAAATGGGATCTGAAGTATCAATAATATCAGTAGTGGAGTGAGTGGATGTGTGTGTAATGGATGCTGTAGATGTTGTATGGAGCTAAGTAATACAACCTATTAGTAACTTATCTAACCAAGCCAAACAAAAGGAGCTCAAAAGGGGAGAGAGAGAGAGAGAGAGAGAGGGGGGGGGGGGGGGACAGAGAGAGGGGGATAGAGAGAGAGGGAGAGAGAGAGGGAGATGGAGAGAGGGAGAGAGAGAGAGAGAGAGGGGGATAGAGAGAGAGGGAGAGAGAGAGGAGAAGGAGAGAGAGAGGGAAAGAGGGAGAGGGAGAGAGAGAGCAAGAGGGAAAGAAAGAGAGAGAGTGAGAGAGAGAGAGAGAGAGAGAGAGAGCGCCAACCCCCACATCAGCAAGCAAGACAGGAGGCAGAGACAAAAAAAAAAACCAGAACAAAGGTTAGGCCCCTAGGGGCTATGTGCACGCATTAAATAGGCTAGATCCAGTGTCTGTTGTGTCAGCAAATATCAGCATACTGTAGCCTACTGGAAATGGCCCACAGCAATACCCTACCATAAAGTGCAAAAAATCAGGGTCTTTCACATGTATCAAATATTATCCAGTAAATAAATATATAAATGAACAATTGACAAGCACACACAAGGGAAGTCCAGTGTTTATGAAAACAAAATAGTTGGTTATGACCCAAAAGGTATTCTGAAGTAGAAGGAGAATTAAACTTTTTACGATTGGACAGGGAAATAGGCCTAATGGAAAGAATTGTAATAACTTACATGAGAGTGCAATCTTTTGTGACTCGGCAGCAAACCGTCAAAATGCTGGACAGACAGAAATAGTGTAATAGTTGTAGGTGTGAACTGTATTACAGAAATAGCCACCAAGGGAAACTGCTGAGTTTGTTCTCATAACAGAGATGTGAAAATAGGCATTCTCTCTATTCCTTCAAATATTCTTGACTCTAACAATACACAAACTGGCACATCACGTTATACAAAAGCACATTGTGTTATTATAGTCAATGCAGTTTTTCAGCATTAGGTAGGCTACTCATTGCTGCAGGTTGAAGGAATAAGCAATTTACAGGACTATAACGTTCATTAATATAAACTCAACATTGGAATGGCCGGATTAACCTATAAACGATTAAAGGTGGGCTATTTATGCTCCCAATAAACTGTTAAAGGCATTCGTCTATTTCAATGGCATAAACACATATTTAAAGTAGTAACCTACATTATTTACAGGACAATATGACCGATTATAAGCTATCCAATGTATCCAGCGTGCCAGGCAATCGAATGTGACAATAGACTGGTGTGGCTCTGGAATGGCGCTGCTTTGGGGGGAGACCTCTGTAACCGCGCCCCAAGAGCAGGAGTCACAGAGCACAAGGATTCAGAGTCCTTTAAACCACCCCACACCATACCAATGGGTATGACAACAACCCCGGGTCATTCAGACCTGGTGCAGGGTAAGGTTGGGTCAGGGTGTGTGGCGCCGCGCTGCCCGTTGATGAGGTGGCTGTGATTTTGGGGAATGATCTGTCTGGTGGGCGCGTGTGGGTGGATGTTCGCCCGCCTGCTGTGGTTACGAAATCACCTCTGATTGCGGGGGAGTCCGATGTGCCCAGTCACAGACAAGACAACTAGGCTAGGCTCCCTATCAAGCCCAAGCCTCATGTGTCAGCCATGATCCACATCATACGAGTCACGCTCCAACTGAGACCCCTTGTCAAGCCCAGACCGGACCCCGGACCCCCTACGAACAAACTCCTCACATATTCATCTGCTAGAGCTGCCGCCTCCATTGCAGTTGTCACCTTGCGCTCACTTATAAATGTAGCAATATAAATATAAACCGAGGACACAACAGGGACAGGGGCAGCAAGACCAACAGCCTCCACCTTCCCACTCATACGCCCTGATTTACCCCTTAAAATCGGACACTCGGCTTTCCAGTAACATCACCACTGGGATCAAATCTCCCATACAAGTCACGACCGACTGGGCTTGCATATGCAGGCCCAAACCTCCCACGTCAGCCACGATCCACATCATACGAGTCTCGCTCCGACCGAGACCCCTTGTTTCACCCAGACCGGACCCCAGAATCCGTCCCCCTACGAGGAAACTCACCAAAACTGCCTTTATGAGTCAGTACATAATCATGTGGTAGAGCAGCCGCCTCCATCGCAGCTGTCATCTTGCGCTCACTTATAAAAGTAGCAATTTGACAAGGCAGTGAATCAGTAAACTGTTCCAACAGAATTAGGTTACACAACCCCGCAAAAGTGTAAACATCTAATGCTGAACAACAGGAGGATTCACTCATTCTCCACTGCCGAAATGACGCAGGTTCTCATCCAGGCCCTTGTCATTTCTCACCTGGACTACTGCAACTCCCTCCTTGCTGGGGCCCCGGGGTCAGCCATTAAACCTCTGGAACTTGTCTAGAAAGCTGCAGCTCGCCTGCTGTTCAACCACCCCAAGTTCTCCCACACAACTTCCCCTCTCCGTTCCCTACATTGGCTCCCTGTAGCATCTCTCATTCAGTGACAAACTATTTTACCAGCCTACAGGGCAACGAAACAGCTCCCTGCTTCCTCCAGGCCATGGTCAAAACCAACACCCCCTCCCGACCACTATGCTCTGCTACCTCGGGCGAATTGTGGCCCCTTCACTCTGAGGCCCCTGCAGTCGATCGACACGGTCACGTATGAACTGCCCATCTATCTGAGTCATTGCCCATCTTTTGTATTGTATTAGATGTTTTAGATTGCTATTCTTTGCCTTCAGCACTAGATTATGCTCTTAGTCACTTTTTTTTATTAAATGAAATGTCCGAAATGTGAGTTTTGGCAAGTACTGTAATAGTACATTGGCTTTTCCTACATCAAATGCAATTATTGTAAGCCGCTTTGTATAAAAGTGTCTGCTACTAATGTAATGTAAAATTTTTCCTAGGGGCTGATTATCTGCAGCTAGCAATCTGATTGCCTCCCACACACACACACTCACACAAGCGAATGTTTTTGCCAACCAGGAACTCTTGATAAGGCAAGAAAATGGCAGATGAGTAATCTCAGAAATACCCCTCAGGACATGAAAACAATCTCATGCTGCACACAGTACATCAACAGATACAGTATACTATTGAAATACTGCAGTTGGCTATGAATGTACTGCACATACTTTCTGAATGTGCCATCACAGTTCCAGTATATTAATAGCAAGTATTAAAGGTGCTATAGATAAACATTTTATGTAGATGAATCATTAAACAAACAAACAAAACTAACAAGGCTCATGAGCCAATGGTATTACGACTCCTGATGGCTCCCAACACAGAGATACCGCATGGTACTAATGTCATAATACCATATCTATAGTACCTTTAAAATAATACAAAAAAGTAAACAAAACAGCACAAATGAAAGAGGGCAGACATAGGCAGGATAATGACATCACAGCAGACATTAATCAGAGATGTTACATTGCACATAAACTCATGTCATACATGTAGTTAAAATACTTGAGTAGAGATGTATGTGCAGACAGGAATTGATTTGATAGAAGACCCCCCCCCCAGTACCAGTGATGGATGGCTTCTCAGTATAGCCAGGCAGAGTAAAAGATTCCTCATTTATTAGTATGATTTGTTTGATATGCCAGCATGGTTTCAATGAACCATATGCATTTTCTGTGGGTTGTAGCCACTTAAGTTGATGAGGCCCGTGTGTGTGTTCATGTTTATGGCAGCCCCGGAGAGAATAGACCACTTCAGCACCTCGGACAGCGCTCCGAGACGGCTGTGCGCAGCGTCCGCAGGCCTTTTCCTCGCTCCCCTGTCAGCTGACGGGCGGCATGGTTGTCCCCGATCAGCTAATTAGCAGCCACAAGGAAATAGAGATCGAAAGTGACACAAGGGGAGAGACGACGTGAGCTACCGAGGGGGTGAGAGCCGGTATCCACGGCATATCAAACTCAATATTTGACATTCTGTTTTTTGCCACATGGGCAGGCCTGAGACGTCCATTCTCCATGGAGCATGGCTAACGCTAAAAGGGGCCACCAGTGGAGGCACACTTCTTACCTTTGGTTGGATTAGGTTCCTGTTTTGTTTTGTTATTTTTGGAATAATTCACTCAGTGTCCCAGCCTGGACTCTCTCAGTGGTTGTGACAATGGGTGTGTGTGTCCTCATGGGCGCATGTCGTTGGCTGTTGTTCAGTCTGACAGAGAACAAAGTTCCACTTGCACCATTACATTACATCAGGCTTGGGGGGACTCGTTTGCCCAAGCAACAGTACAAGGTGAGAGGTAATGTTTTGGTGGTGTTGGTTTCTTGGTTTGTTCGTTTCTTGGTTTGTTTGCAGGATTACGCAAAAACTCTCCAACCAATTTTCATGAAACTTGGTGGAGGGGTGTAGCATGGGCCAACATAGAAGCCATTACATTTTGGAGCGGATCTGAATCACTGGGCAGGTCCACAAGCTTCCCAAACACGGCCGGCCATTCACCTCCATTCATTTTTTGGACTTGGACAGCTTGGGAGCGAAAAATATTCCCCCCATTCATTGTCAATGGGAGCAATTGAAACA
>NC_140243.1:23111913-23116913 GCF_949987555.1 Borostomias antarcticus
GGGGGGGGGGGTATGGTATTGCACTCTAAGTGTTTATGTTGTGTATACTAGGTATCCTGCTCCTCTGGGTATAGTGCTACTACTGTATACGTTAGAGTCATTCAGGTGCTGGATGGCTTGCGGAAAGAAGCTCTTCCTGAGACTCTCTGTGCTCGCCCTGTGTGTGCGGTATCTCTTCCTTGACGTAACAGAGAGAACAGTACGTTGCCTGGGTGGCTGCGGTCTCTCAGGATCCTGTTGGCCTTGGTCTTGCATCATCTGGAGTAGATGTCTTCAAGGTTCAAGGTACTTCAAGGTACGTCCAGCTAGCAGAACCACTCTGTAGGGCCTTGTGATCCTGAGAGCGGCTGTTCCCTCACCAGGTGGTGATATTCCCAGTCTGGAGGCTCTCGGTGAGCAGAAGCTCCGTCGGATCTGGTGGGACGCTCTGAGTTTCCTCAGTTGTCTGAGGTGGTTCAGTCTCTGACGTGCTTTCCTCACCACAGTGTCTATGTGTGTTGACCATGTCAGGTCCTTGGTGATCTGGATGCCAAGGTTCTTGAAGCTGTCCACTCTCTCTACAGGGGTCCCGTTGATGATTAGAGGAGTGTAGTTCCTCTCCTGCTTCCTCACAAAGTCCACCACCGTTTCCTTTGTCTTGCCGTTCAGATGGATGTTGTTTTTCTGACACCACTGGGTCAGGAGCCTCACCTCCTCCAGGAATATTGACCACATAGCATGATACTATAGGTACAGTATTAGATATGCAGGCAGGTGCACCTGTTACCATATTTAGGTTGGTCAGGTGTTTTGTGGGTGCAGCAGACACATGTATCTTCTACAATAGGCTACTAGAGAAGCTCTTTATATTAGAGAAGCTGTAGTATGATAGGCTAGTCCCTAGTGCACTAGCCATCCTGTACTGCCAGGAGATATGTTTTGGTGGTATCGTATGTTAACTTTAGCCAGGCCTTGGATAAAAAGGGGCTGCAGTCTGTATAGTACATATTTTAAGTTAATCAAAAGTGAATGCACACCTATTATTGAAAAAGTGAAGACGCACAACTGTAGGTCTAGATATAGGTTGATACTTTATTGTTCCGGGAGGAAATTTAGTATGTGTCATATTATGCCTCCCAGCCGCAACCATCTGACATTCAGCTAGGCCTGAAAGAGATGAGGCGTAGGACAAAACCATCATGATCAGCGAGACGGGAGTAGTAGTTCACATGCATGAATGCACACAAGGGCATTATTTTATACCACATAAAATGGCATACAAACAACACAACCACGACAATATTATCTAACCTTGTACGTGCATTTACACAAAATGTCAGCTCGCGGTGCTGCCGTCTGACAGCATTGTAATTCTGCAGTAAAGAAGGAGGAGCAGAATTGGCTTTCTACTGGCCGGTTTAGTGAGTAGAAATGATTGGCCAGATAGCCCGTCACAGATGAGACGCTCGGAGTTTTGATTGGCTAGTATAGTGTTGACAGGGCGGGTGTTACAGATCCTTAGTTTATCAGCTGTACTTCAAAGGGGTGGCGCAACCACTTATACACCCACCGGCGGTTCTTCCATAGGCGGAGTGGTGTGGAGTGAGGAGGGGAGTACTGCGGCAGCCGGCTGAGTCGCGGAGGGAGATCAAACCCTAAAAGAGGAGCAGTAAGGCTTCTTAGTTTCGCCGGTTTGTACCGCAAGTATTAGAGAGCAAGAGAGGGACCCACATCCTCGCGTGATGCTCCGCTTGAGACCGCAACATTTCATTTGAAAGACATTTCAGTTGGTGGAAAGGTGTTACCTTTTGGAGGTTAGAGAATCTGTTTATTACTCCACAAAATTATGTAATTTACTTGACTGCCATCTTTCTACTTGAATAACTGAGCACCCATCTCTTTCTTACGTTTTCAAAAGGCAATACATTTTTGATATATTTCAACCTGAGGGGCTGACACATCTCAAGCTTTGCATCACCTGAGAGGAGAAGACAGACCGCGTCACCATGGGGGTAAGCCCGGGGTCCAACTTCTTAACTGCGTTGATACCAAGTTACTTGTAAAGTGAGAAGTAGCCTGTTAAAACTGTTTGAAATTAATTTGCTGTCGGGGAAGAGCTTGATAC
Organism: Borostomias antarcticus; assembly: GCF_949987555.1. Classification (NCBI taxonomy): domain Eukaryota; kingdom Metazoa; phylum Chordata; class Actinopteri; order Stomiiformes; family Stomiidae; genus Borostomias; species Borostomias antarcticus. Next base: position 23,114,018 of record NC_140243.1, read on the forward strand.
TTAGAATAACGCCCTTTTCCCTTTTGGAAACTCTCAGTGTCGGAGTGACATTGACTCTAATGCGGATTTTGGCCTCGTACTGCGTCAAATTGATGTAGCCTAGGCCTATATGGTGCGGATATAAGGAACTCGTGAACTGCTGCAGTTTGTCTTAATGATAGAACTACATTATGCTTTGATTAGCCTCAAATGACCATTATGTCTTCTCTATGTGCTCTGTGGTTTTTATGGAATATGTTATCACAAATGTGGAGCGCCCGTAGCCTATTCCGTGTTTAAAATGAATCGTGGATGTGGGTTATCTAAGTGCCATAGACGCATGAGCTAAGCCCATATCGTCACACAACTTTGCCTATAACCTTGTCATGGTAATCGGTTTCATCTTCCTGCACGTTCTCTTGTGAGAGAGAGAGGGGTGGCGGTGGTGTGTGTGTGTGGGGGGGTCGGGGTAGGGTAGGTTACCAAAGCACACTTATGCCTTAACATTTGTTTTGTTAGTTTGTTACCCTTTAGCCTTTTCGCTTTTAGTGGATTTTGCTGAGTAGCCTAATACGAGGGGAGCGGGGGGGGGGGGTGCTTGAGGTGACCCCTACCCTCTCTACTGACGCATGACAGTTCCGCTGCCACCCATCTCCTATTCTAAGAAGGGTGGCACAGCATCCTCGTGAGCTGGAGTGGCATAGGAAAAGTACCGGCGCCGGTTCCGGTAGGATGTTGAGCCCAGGCTGCTGCGTGTGTGAGGATGCTGTCAGGAGAGGTGATGCGGTGCCTCACATGCGTCATAATGCGGTTACCGGGAATAGCGCTTCACCAGCTTTAAATTTGTGACATAACAGGTCGGCAGTGAACACGCTCTAGATTAAACACACTGTACCATATATGACGACACATTACGAGTTTGGGATCGGATTTCTTATAATTTCACAAATTCAATAAGCTAGCCTATGTCTTGTCCTTTACTGCGCAGTGAATAACCGGCACAGTTAGGCTAATATCCACTTATAAAACGGATTGATTTACAGAATCTAATAGTCTAGACAGGTATATCTATTCCTTAGCCTACTCTGTTCGTGGCATTAGAAATACATTCACATTGCAATGTCAGTGTAGTTCTGCACCATCATGGTATTCAGAGGTGATCGATGCTGGCAGTGTTGCGCAATTTCTGCCTCATCATCATACTGCGTAGTTGTACTTAAATCCCCAACTCTGTCGTTAGGGTGAATTAATATGATAACATGACACCCCAGAGTTAGGTTTATGCGCAGGGGCAGTATGTCCTTTACAGACAACCCCTCGGACTCAGGGTGAAGTGATGACAGAATTGAGCTGATTGGAAAGTTCACCGGCACCGCCTCAAAAGTAATGGACCGCGTAAAGTACTCTACTTACGGATTAGCCTACTGTTGTTACAGTGTGATTATCAGAGCACGAGACATTTAGTGGGGAGATGTGATATTTCCTTACTCGAGGGATACATTCACGCGCATTAGCCTATTATTATTGCAGAACCCAGCCGTTCCGCAGAGTCGCACTGACGCACTTGCATTTGATGCGCGGTGGCTCTGGCCCTGCCGGTTGCCCGTCCTGATGCTGAGAGAGGGCATCGTGTGCTGCGTCAAAAAGGGGGAGGTGCCTACCGGAGTGGAAATTCCATATGAAGAGCTGTAATAGGCTGGCTTAGGGAGCCACGCAGAACGGGACAAGATGGTCTGGCAAGATTCAAGGAAGCATTAGGGGAAGTGTCAGGTACTCTGGATGGATTAGAGGGGGGGGGGCAGACAATGTAATCAGAACACATCTGAGCCTGTGCGCGCGTGTGTGTGCGTGTCACAAGGTTGTACTACAGTCTGCGGACCCTCATAATGGAGAGGGAGGGAGCAGGTCGAACATAGGCACGTTCACCTTCAGACACGTGAGGGAGAGAGCTGGGGGTGGGGGGGTGAGGGGGGGGGGGGTGAGATGTGACTGATCTGCAGGTGGAGAGACGGGGAGGGGGTAGGAGGTCTGTATCCTGTTACGGGATAATGACCCCGGCTCACGTTGCCACGGCTCCTCTTCCCCTCCCCCCCCTCGCTCTGGGGGATCGGGTTATCAGAGAGGGGGGGTGGGGGGGGTGGGGGAGGGGGCGGGATCACTGTGGGTTGAAGAATGACGGGCAGTTGCAGGCGGAGGGCGTTAACGCGGCGGTCATTACCAGGTAGATGGAGAGAGGGGAGGGGAGGAGAGGGGGAGGGGAGGTGTGAGGGGGTGAAGGTCGTGATGGAGGAGGGTACGCGGAAAGGGGGCGTGGCGAAGGCGCAGTATAGCTCAGCGCTCGGCGGTCGTTCTCCACGCCCGGGGCTCCTGCCTCCTCGTCACAGACCAGGAGAAGTCTGGAGGGGTGAAGGTGTGTGGTTGAATAAAATTATTTTTTGACAGAGGAGGGGTGTGCGGTAAGCAGGCTACTAGCAGGGCCCTTTGCCGGCCCGGCCCAGCCCAGAGTTTGGTGCAGAGTGGTTGCGATTCCCCCCTCACTGCACCTGCATCTGCTGATGCTGATCGCTTTGCGCAGTGCACCGTGACTGACCAATAGGAGAGCGAGGTCGGGAGTGCTCTGGATTGATCGACCATATTGTAGAAGGGGAGTTTCTCGGGATTCAAAGAACAATAGGTCACCCTGATGACCCTAAGGGGAGCTGCATTCTCTTATTTCACTGATTGGCAGTAAAATAGAATTCCTCTTGTGTTCACACGGTCTTTGTCCGCAGTGACTGGGGTTGAAGGATATCCTTTGGACGCGAGTTTGCTTCCTGCCTCAGCTAACATACCTAGGCAATGTTTATAGTTACCACAGTAGTTCAGTAGGTTACGCCGAGACCACTGATTGGCCAGCCTGGCCATGTTGATTAGGTGA